>NC_136261.1:197319857-197709857 GCF_964187855.1 Myxine glutinosa | reverse complement strand
ATCATTGTGTGTGTGTCGGAGGTGATTTCAATTGCACCTTCGACCCATCGGTTGACAGAAACTCTGTCGAACCCCATCCTGAGTCCCATGTACACTTATCCAATTTTTTTAGCACAATGGGCTTCGTTGATGTTTGGCGGTTGCACCACCCAAACGCATCCCAGTACACCTGGTGTCGATGCGCCAATAGTCGAGTATCCTTGGCAAGGCTTGACAGATGGTACATCAACGTACCCTTTAAAAATACTGCGGTTTCTTCAAATCTTTTTCCTTCCGTGTTTTCAGACCATCATATGGTAACCCTAAACCTTTCCTTTCCTCAACCCGCAAATAGGAGCACTTATTGGAAGTTTAATGTTAGACTTCTAGAAGATGGTATGTTTAAAGAAGCCTTTCGTGTTTTCTGGGCAAGTCTAGTAGCAAAGAAATCTTCCTTTTCTTCATCCAGCATATGGTGGGATAACATGAAATCTCAAATTCGGGTTTTTTGTCAATGTTTCCAATCACACAGCACAAACGACAAGCACATTACAATGGCCCGGTTGGAATTGGATATTCTACAATTGGAGAGTAAATTGGCTCATGAAAACAATGATGCCAATTACCGGTTATTGCTTGTAAAGAAAGCTCTTTTAAGGGAGTTAGTTCAAGAGAAAGCAGCCGGTACATTAATTAGACTTAGAATACAGAATGTAAAATTATCAGACACCCCAAACAAGTCTTTCTTTCATTTAGAATCCTTAAGCAAGCCATCACGGCTAATCTCTTCTGTTTTGGACTCAAGAGGCAACGTTGTTGTCAACGAGGATGATGTTAGAATAAACATTATTGAATTCTTTACAAAACTTTTTGAGGAGCAGACTGTTTGTAATGATACAATGATGGATTTAACCTCTCACCTCGCCTCCCTAACTGAGGCTCAACGGTTGGAGCTTGACCTACCAATCACCCTCCTTGAGCTAACCTGTGCTCTTGCTGCCATGGATTCAGGGAAAGCTCCGGGTATTGACGGTCTACCTCACGAATTCTTTCTGACATTTTGGGACCTTTTAGGCCCTGAGTTGCTGAATGTTTTGGACACTTCTATACAGACTGGTATAATGCCGCTGAGTCTAAGAAGAGCCGTAGTGTGCTTGCTCCCGAAAACTGAAGATCCCCGACTTTTGGTGAACTGGCGACCGATCTCCCTGCTGTGCACAGACTACAAGCTTTTTTCAAAAGTACTAGCTAATCGACTAAAAAAGGTTATTGGTGATCTAGTACTGCCAGAACAGAGTTACTGTGTTCCTGGAAGATCCATCCATGATAATATTTCTTTAATCAGAGATCTCATTGATGGTAACCGTGTTAAAGAAGACTTTGGAATGATGTCGCTTGATCTTGAAAAGGCATTTGACAGTATCGACCATACGTTTATGCATCATGTGTTACAGGCATGCGGCCTCGGAGCAAACTTTCGTTCCTACATTTCCTTGCTATACACAGATGTATTTAGTTTAATTAAGATTAATAATGTGCTGGCTCCCCCCATCAAGGTTCGGAGAGGGGTTCGGCAAGGGTGCCCAGTCTCTGGTTTATTGTTTGCTCTTTCTTTAGAGCCTCTTCTCAATCTACTGAGAAAGAAGATTTCTGGAATAGCACTTTCTCCCATGAGTGCACCGCTAACCCTATGTGCTTATGCGGATGACGTCTGCATCTTTGTAAAAGATAAGGATGATATTGATATCCTTGTTGAGTGCCTATCAAAGTTTCACGCTGCCTCCTCTTAAAAAATCAATTGGAACAAGAGCAAGACGTTATGGATACCCTCCCTTTATCGCAACCTTCTTCAGCCTGTACCACAGCTGCCCCCATCCCTCCCCGCAGGGTTGCTGTGGGGAAGTGAGGGAATTAAGTACTTGGGCATATTCCTTGGTTCCCCACAGTATGCTCAGAGAAATTGGGATGGGGTAATTGAGCAAGTGGGAGAAAGATTGAACCGATGGAAAAGGGTTTTACCTCATTTGTCCTTCAAGGGCCGTGTGCTAGTGATCAACAACTTAGTTGCCACAATGTTGTGGCATAGGTTCATCTGCCTGCAACCGCCGGAGGCCCTACTCAAAGCACTCCAGGGCAAACTGGTGGACTTCTTCTGGGGAGGCTACCACTGGCTACGACCCGATGTGATATGTCGCCCCTCGGCTGAGGGTGGCCACAACCTTGTCGACATCAAAGCCCACCTAATGGCCTTCCGGCTGCGGTCCATTCAACGTCTCCTCTACATGGAACATCTGCCAGGCCGGCTCCCTGCACGCCTTGTACTGCAGCGAGCGGGTAGGCTCGGGTACGGGTTTGAACTTTTTCAAATGAACCTCCAACATGTCGACATATCAGTTCTCCCTGCTTTTTACCAAAGCCTCTTAAATGCCTGGCAGAGCCTTTCTGTGAGTCGTCAGGCGGCCACATATGTAACGAAAATACTGGCACACGAGCCTTTGTTCTATAACCCTCTCTTTCCCGACATTCCAAAGAGTCGAGATTTTTGCCAACACTTTATAGCAGCTGGTATCGTGAAGGTGCGGCATCTCCGACATGACTCAGGGTATGGTTCGAAATCCATAAGTGAAATCGCCGACCTGACAGGGATTTGGTCCCATAGGATGATTGCAAAAATTTTGAGGAAAATGATTCAGGTGGGACGGCAACTTGGCCTAACTTGGACTCGAGGTACTGAAGAAGATCTAAACGAGCCGACAGTGCCTAAATTGATTGTTGAACCCATTCAAAACGATTTGCCCCCTGTTAGCGATGGGTCAAAGCTCTTCCAGACAATGGACAGCAAGGGCATCTACAAGATGTGCCTCAAGCTGTTAAATGGGAACCCTTCGTTAAATGGAGTTACCCGATGGAAAGGATTGTTACCCGGAGGACCCCCCTCCGAACCTATCTGGGAAGCCATGTATAGTGAGCCCACATCCAAAAGAACAGGTGATCTCCAGTGGCGTTTGGCCCACTGGATTGTTCCCTCCAACACGTTTATTAGACATTTTTCTCCTGTATCTGTTTGTTGTCCCTTCTGTACAGTCAATGAGGACTTGTTTCATGCATTCATAGACTGTATCCGATTATTTCCTTTGTTTCATTGGTTGAATTACATTTTTTTTTTTTTTTTTTTTGTATACAAGATCGAGGCTCGTGAAAGAGCGAACATTAATCACACAGAAAGACAAACAGACACACAAAACAAATAACATCGGGAGCGGTAGACAAGATGGGGAGAGAGGGGGAAGGACACAAACACAACATTTGAGAGCAGGGACCGAGAGACATGGAAACATCGAGAGAACTGTGGGAGGGAGAGGGCTTTGGGGGGGAGGCATGGGAAGGGGGGGGGGGTGGGAGAGGTATAAAACATATGGACACTGCCAAGACTTCCAGGAAAGAAGTTGGAATTTCAAACAAGGTGGATCTGGGGTGAATTAGTGGGGGTAGAAAAGATCAAGGTTTTGGATGGGGGAAGATAAGAGATGGTGGTGAACAGCTGTTTTGAAGACCTGGAGGGAGGAGTGTGATTGAAGTGAGTGTGGGAGTTTGTTCCAGAGGCGGGAGAAAAGAGGAATGAAAGAGTGAAGGTGAGCAGAGAGCCGAGATTTCGGCAGTTTAACCATCAGAGGGTGGCTGGCAGATCTTGTGCGACCTGTAGGAATATTTGGGGGACAGAGCACAGAGAGAGCTGGGGGAGCAAGGCCGGAGAGGAGTCGGTAGAAGACAGAAAGACCACCTACCTGCCTGCGGTGAGTGAGTGAAAGGCCCTCAGAGATAGCTTCATCGCGGGAGATTCCAATGATTCTGAAAGCTTTGGATTCAACAGCGTGAAGCCGAGCCAGGTGTGAGGCAGGAGCACCAGCCCATAGGGGAGAACAGTATTCCATTGAGCTGCGGATGAAAGCCTTGTATGTGGTGAGGAGCTCAGGTGTGCCTAGGAAGGACTTCGCACGACGGAGGATGCCCAGTCGGCGACTGGCTTTGGAGGCCAGCTTGGAAATGTGGTTTTTCCCAAGAAAGATCATGGCAGATGGTGAGACCCAAAAGCTTGAGCGACAGAACTTCTTGGAGAGGATTGTTGAGAAAGTAGATGGGAGGGTTGTCCAGTCGATCTTTTCGGAGAGACATAGTAAGAGTGTGAGATTTGTCAGGATTGAAAGACATGTTCCACATGTTTGACCAGTCTGTGATTTTGTCCAGGTCTTCAGAGAGTGAGGAGGCTGCAGACTGCCGATCTGAGGGAAGAGGAATGGAGCGGCAGAGAGTGGAGTCATCAGCAAAGAGGTGGATCTGGTTGAATTGCACACGAAATGCATGTTACTTTTTCTTTGAGAAATTTCGTCTTTGGTTTTGCTCCTAAACAGAATCCTGCATCTAAACTGTTTAGTTTCCTAATAGCAACTGCGAAACTTGCTGTTTATTTGACAAGAAAAGACAAACTATCTGGCAAACCGATAGAGCACTGCAATATCATGTTGTGTTTGAATGCATTAGTCTCAGCAAAATTGAAACTGGATTTACCCTTTCCAACGAGGCCGGAAATTTTCAAAACTTTGTTGATACTTGGTGTGTTGGTGGGTTTTGTGAGGTTAAAGAAAACGAATTTAGAATACTGTTGTGAGATACTGATTGTTTCTTATTTGATGATCATTGGGTGCTTCTTCTTTTTCTTTTTCTTTTTTCTTTTTGTTGGCATTATTGATTTCATTGCAAAACGTGTATATTGTTACTTTTATATTTTTGTAATAAAAGGACTAAAAAGTCAAAGTCTCTCTCTCTCTCTCTCTCTCTCTCACACCTGCTCTCTCTCTCTCTCTCTCTCACACCTGCTCTCTCTCACACCTGCTCTCTCTCTCTCGCACACCTGCTCTCTCTCTCTCTCTCGCACACCTGCTCTCTCTCTCTCTCGCACACCTGCTCTCTCTCTCGCACACCTGCTCTCTCTCTCTCTCTCTCTCGCACACCTGCTCGCTCTCTCTCTCTCTCTCTCTCTCTCTCTCTCTCGCGCCCCCTGCTGGCTGTTAGCTGTTGGGCGTGGCAAGATGGCAGCCGTGCATGTGTGGTGAGGTGTGAGCTGCTCCAACCTTTGATCTTTCTACCCCCCCCCCCCCCCCCCTTGCTCGTTGTCTTTCTTAATTTCTGTTTCTTCCACTTTTCTTCTTATCCTCACGTTTGCCTACTCTCTGTCTGCCCCCACCACCCCAGTTCAACAACCCGCTGCTGCAACTCCTCATCCTACCCGTTCTATCCTACCCGTCCTACCCTCCCTCTGCCCGCTCCCCCCCCACACCTCCCCTTTCCCCCCTAGTACATCCCTTGCATGTGTTGCTGTCTCGATTCTTTTTCTTTCTCTTCTAGCTTTTTCTACTGTTTTCCTCTGAGATACAGAGAGAGAGAGAGCCCACACCTTTCGGTGAGGTCGACGGGTGAGTCGTATTCCTATCGACACTCTAAGGAGTTGCGATGGGTTTTCGCCCCTTTCCTCATTAAGAGGTGTGTTTTACCGCGTTCGTTTTCTCGTGCTGGTACATGCCGAGTGGCGTTTTCCTTGCGGTTTTTTTCCCCCTTGCTTTACAGAAAACTATACCCGACCACTCCCATTTTTCCCCCGACCCCTTCCTTTTCCCCCGACCCCAACTCGGCTTAGCCCGGGTAATTTGAATTAGTAAAATGTCGACACGTTCCCCGTATGCGGCTTTCGAAGCTCTCACACGGAAGCATGGCGTGGTGTGCGTTCCTCCCGATGAGGTTAGTGTGGAACACATTGTTATTGCTATTGGGAATATCATTGGAATGGAAAAGATCCGTGCAGCGTCACGGATGAATAAACGTATCGTTGTTTTTTTAGCCGAGGAAAGCCTCGTGCATGAGGTTGTCGCGGCTGGTCTGTCCACAGACAATGGACATTTCGTCTTAGTTTCCCCACTCGATACCCCAGCTGTCAAAATACTCCTATCCAACGTCCCCCCGTTTGTAAAAAATGAGTCGCTGTTAGCGGAACTATCGCGCTATGGTACAGTCGTGTCCCAGATCAAAATGCTGCCGCTGGGCTGTCGGAGTGAACAGGCGAAGCACGTCATGTCTTTCCGACGCCAGGCATACATTGTACTTCCCACATCCAACGTGGACAAAGTATTAAACGTGGTAATTAAATTCCGTATAAAAGATCACGACTACCAAGTATATGCGTCAACCGAGACATTAAAATGCTTCACTTGTGGAAAGTTCGGACATTTAAAACGTTTCTGTCCCCGAACTGCACCCTCTGTGATCGAGCAGACAGGCTCTCTAGACAATACTGTGCCCCCTCTACCTCTCAACACTGACGGACAAACTACCCCAACTACTGTCCCAGACCCCCCACTACCTCCCAACACTGACGGACAAACTACCCCAACTACTGTCTCAGACCCCCCACTACCTCCCAACACTGACGGTCAAACTCCCCCAACTACTGTCTCGGATGACATCGCACCAAATTTAACGACCACTGATAAAACGAACATGAACATCTGGGATGGGTTTACACTTGTTTCCTCATTAAGGAAGAGAAAAACACCCCAGGATTCAGTTACACCTCGTAACGAAAAGGTGGTAGTTTTTCAGTCAAACATTGCGGGAATGCCTCTGTCCGACCAAACTACTACCAGCAACCGGTACGAACTGCTCATGCATGAGAATGTAGATCCCCAGCCCTTACCTGAGACTTTCTCCCACAATGCAACGGAGGGGAATTACATCCCTCCTCAAGGGAAAATTAAAGCTGTTCCGTGTCCTTCTGTGAATGATGCCGAAGTGCATCAAGACCCGATCGTAAAAATAGGAGGAAACGTGATAGCAGAAAACCTGATCGTACTTCCAGCGGCTCCAATTTCTGAGCACAATGAAAATATTCTAACCCCAGCAGTACCTGTGCTGGCGGTCTTACATAACATGCCTGAGCACATTGGTAAAACTGATGGAGAACCTCAAACTGTCAAACCGGCGACGGTTTCCCCCGCACCCCTCCCACTACCCGAAGCTCCTTCAATTCCACTACCCCCCCCTGCTCCTATTAATATGGAGCAGGATGACACCTGCACAGCACAAGTTACCTCAGAGCCCCAAGAACCAGGAATTGAAAGTTTCCCAGACAGTGGTTCCGACATGTCAGATGAGGAATCTTACGAAATTGAGGAGTTCCCTACAACAAGCGAATCCAACGTCTTACCAGCCCAAATATTGAAATTCCTCAACCACACTTTTAGAAAGAGACACGTAGACATTAAAGATCACTTCTCTGACCTGCACGGGTTTATCGACACGGCAAGGAACATCATCCGCCGGCCTAGCGACCACCATTTCACAGAAGCCCAATGTAGCAGGCTGAAAAAGTACATTGTGAGAGCAAAAGATGAACAAAACAAATGAGATTTGGAAGCTTAAATATAAATGGTGGCGCGAGTCAGCTGCGCAAACTCCAAGTGGTGAACCTTGCACTACAGAAAACTTTAGACGTACTTTTCTTGCAGGAAACCCACACTACGCCAGCATCCCATGCAGAATGGAACCGGATGATGAAAACGACCAATTTTTTTAGTGATGCTAATTCCCGAACTGCGGGAGTGGCTTTTCTTTTGAATCCCCATTTCCATCCATCAAAACTTTCCTTTAAAAACATAATCCCGGGGCATCTAGCCTCCCTAGAATTTGTTATTAATAACACAAATTTTACTTTGTTGAACGTTTATGCCCCTTCAAATAGCACTGAGCGGCAACGCTTCTACGCTAGATTAGGGCCTTATATGAGGCAAATAGACCTGCACAGGTGTATTGTAATGGCAGGTGACTTTAACTGCACTCTACAACCAAACCTAGATAGGAACGGTGCGGAGCCCCATCCCGGACCAGCTAAATTATTAGCAGAGATAATAAGGGATTTTAAGCTTCAGGATCTTTGGCGGCAACAAAATCCCACGACGCATCAATTTACCTGGAGCAAGATCACAAACAACCAAGTATCCCTAGCTAGGCTCGACCGGATCTATATAAATTCACCATTTTTTAATCTCTCCCCTACCACTGGAATTTTGCCTTCTGGTTTTTCAGATCACCATTTAATTACTGTGAATTACCATTCACATCTGTCCTTGAATCGCCATTCTTTCTGGAAGCTTAATGTCACCATCTTAGAAAACCCCTCCTTTAGGGCTGCTTTCAAAGACGTATGGTCTGTTCTATTAAATCAAAAACACCAGTTTACAGATCAGCGTTTGTGGTGGGACAACATAAAGGCCCAATGTAGAGGATTTTGTCAACAATTTTGTTTCCTAAGAACACAAGAGGAACGTAGAACAAAGGCTACTTTAGAAAAGGAAATTCTACAAATTCAAACAAATTTAAAAACTCACTCTTCTCCCCAACAAGAACTGAGACTGAAAGAAAAGAAAGCTTTCCTTAATACAATAATTGAGAACCAAACCCAAGGGGCATTAAAAAGATTACGGTTTCAGCAGCTCAACCTTTTGGACACGCCAACCCGATATTTCTTTGATTTTGAATCGAAGGCTCCTCACCCCCAAATTACTGCTCTAAAACGCCCTGACAATTCTGTCATCACTCACCCTGAAGGAATCAAGAGGGAAGCTAGACTCTTTTTCTCCAACCTTTACAAAACAAAAGAAGTTGACCTAAATGGTGTCTCTCACTTATTTGACGGTGTTTCCACCTTAACCCCAGAGCAAAGGCAGAGCCTGGAGAAACCACTCACACTTGAGGAACTCTCCATCGCATTAAAGAGCCTTGGCAAAGGGAAATCACCTGGCATCGACGGTCTACCGTCAGAATTTTTCGAATCTTTCTGGGACCTAATTGGCCCTGAACTGCTATCAGTCTTCCAGGAAAGCCTCGAAAAGAAGGAACTCCCGCTGAGCTGCAGAAGAGCAGTACTTACCTTGCTTCCAAAGAAAGGCGACCCTTTACTCATCTCCCAGTGGAGGCCAATATCACTACTATGTACTGATTACAAGATCTTTTCCAAAGCTATTGCCTTACGTTTTTCACCCTTCCTAAAGAACATTGGAGACATGGACCAAACTTATTGTGTTCCTGGTCGTAATATCCATGACAGTATTTCTGTTATTCGTGATTTGATTGATGTTTGTGATATTCATCATGAAAGTGTTGGCCTTGTTTTCCTAGATCAGGAGAAGGCTTTTGATTACGTCTCGCATGAATACTTGTCCGAAGTCTTAAATCGATTTGGTTTTGGACCCTTTATTTTATCATGTATACATATGTGTTATTCAAACGTATCTGCCCTGCTAAACATAAATAATGAGCTTGTGCCCCCCTTTTGTATTAAAAGAGGTGTTAGGCAGGGCTGCCCACTGTCAGGTGTTTTGTACACCCTTTCCCTTGAACCCCTCTTAAACACGCTTCGAAAGTCTTTGACTGGTTTCACTGTGAGAGGTTTAAACCACACTATAAAGACTATTGCCTACGCTGATGATATATGTGTGTGTATCAAAAACTCTGATGATATTGCCAAGATGATGCATGCTTTAGCACTTTTTAACAGAGCCTCGTCAGCAAAAATCAATTGGAAAAAGACTGAGGCACTGTGGCTCGAATCCCTTTCCCACCCCCCATTCTCCCCACCCCCCCCCTTCACCCCCGCTTCTCCCCACAAATATTGCTTGGAGAAGAGATGGGATCAAGTTTTTGGGAGTTTTTCTAGGTCCTGGAGATTTCATCAGGCATAACTGGGAAGGTTTGCCTGAACGCATTGAACTGCTTTTAATAAAATGGAAAGGCCTACTCCGCCAATTGTCTTACCGCGGCAGAGTATTGGTCATAAACAACCTGGTTACCTCCATTCTGTGGCACAAGGTCTTGGCTCTGCAACCACCTGCTGGGTTAATCGACGGAATACAGAAGAGCGTCACTCATTTCTTCTGGTCTGGAATGCATTGGCTACGACCGGAAAGATTAAATTTGCCGATACCTGAGGGTGGTCAAGGACTTGTCAATGTAAAATGCCGAATCATGGCTTTTCGTCTACGTACGATATGGTCCATTTTGCACGAGCCTGTTGTGCTTTGGAGGCAACTTGCATGCTGCATTTTGGGTCGGTTTGAGAATTTCGGTCATGCTAAGGAGCTTTTTCTAATGGACTTGACAATGTTTGATCTCTCTTCACTCCCCTCTTTCTACCGAAGTTTGTTAAATGCATGGCAAGCTCTCAAAAGCCATCGGGATCGTACTACGTACGAGAGATCCATGTTCTTCAACGAGCCACTGTTTTGCAACTCACTTTTTGAAGGTTTTGGAAGCAGCAGGGCCTTCATTCAAAAGTTTGTGGCTGCATCAATAACCAAAGTGTGCCACCTTAGAGACGATGCAAATGACAAGTGGCTAAGTGTTGCTGCTATTGCCTTGGCGACTGGCGTCAGATCATCTCGCCAACTAGACAGATGTCTAAGGGTGGTGCTTCATGCCTACGGTACCTCCCAACCTTGGTTGGTTCGTCCTGTACCTCCCTCTGAGCCGAGCCTCTCTCCTTTCCCCAACCTTCTTTTGTCGGCCTCTGAAAACTTGGAGCCAATAAATTTTGGCCGTTCCTTTTCCTCTTCCAGTGGTAACCGCAAAACCTTATATTTCCAATGTTTAAAAGCTCTTTTCCCCTCCTTGTCTTCCCCAGCACCTTGTAAGTGGTCTGCAGTCCTGCCACACACTCCTCCTTTCTCCCCAAACTGGGGATGGTATTATAAAAATCCTGTGCCAAAACGTGCTGGTGATCTCCAATGGAGAATCGCACATTGGATAATACCCACAAACTCTCTCATTCACCGCTTTTCACAAGCGACAAGTGATCAGTGTCCCTTTTGTGGACAGAGAGAAACCTTGGCCCATGCGTATATTCAATGCAGTCGTTTAACTCCTCTCTTTGTTTTCTTGAAAGTGCTATTTGCACGTCTTTCCATTGATTTCAATTTTCCAATGTTTATTTTAGGGCCAAGTGGCCCCTTAAACATCCAAGCAACAATTCTTGCAAACTTCTTTATCTCCCAAGCAAAATTGGCAATTTACAAAACCAGAAAATCAAAGATAAACAATGACTTGTACAGTACAGATACTGTAGCAATGCTCAGAGCTTTTTGCGAGAGCCGGATAAAACTTGATTTTTACTGTTATTCGCTTTCCAGCCAACTTGAACTTTTTGAAAGAATTTGGTGTGTAAAGGATTTTTGTGAAATATCTGAGGGTCATTTGGTGCTTTCTCTCTAGTCCTTATTAAATATCCTTCTGTGTTTTTTTTGGTAGCTTAACAGTTTGTTGGTTTTGACTTCCCGAATGGTAAAATTGCATGTAACTGTTTTGTTTATTTTGTTTTGACTGTAAAAAATCTTCATTTTATACTTTTGTAATAAAAGGACATAAAAAGTCAAAGTCTCTCTCTCTCTCTCACACCTGCTCTCTCTCTCTCTCGCACACCCCTCTCTCTCTCTCTCGCACACCTGCTCTCTCTCTCTCTCTCTCGCACACCTGCTCTCTCTCTCGCACACCTGCTCTCTCTCTCTCTCTCGCACACCTGCTCTCTCTCTCTCTCGCACACCTGCTCTCTCTCTCTCTCACACACCTGCTCTCTCTCTCTCTCACACACCTGCTCTCTCTCTCTCTCTCTCTCTCACACACCCCTGCTCTCTCTCTCTCTCTCTCTCTCACACACACCTGCTCTCTCTCTCTCGACTCTGACTTTGTGAAGGCGGGGGTTCACCATCCTGGATGTGGGGGATCTCTGGGTCACTCCTGCAAGATCGATCGGCTGTCTCCTTGCCGAAGGCTTGTTCGAGAGAACTGTCCGGAGCTATACAACAACAATAACAATAATATCAACAACAACAACAACAACAACCATGATGTCTGGCCTTGGAATTATGCCCACTGGAATAAATAAAATAAAATAAAAATGTGATGACATAATCCAGCATGGCAAACACTTTGAGAAAAGTTTACTTCCGACTGTGCTGAATGGGATAAAATGGAGTTTTAATAAGTTTAGATGTGGAAGCAGAATTATAAGACAGTTAATAAGTACCTCCGCGTTTGGTGATGATGTGTGAAACAGTGATGAAGGAGATACAAACAGGATTAATACACTGGCAGACAGAGACCTACACTGTCCTTTTAGTTACAGTATATAATTAATGTGATCAATGTCTTCTTGGCTCTCCTGGTTTCATCCACCTCAAACAAGAAATCAAATTACTTTACACCGAATATGATATATTTCAAAGGTCATGCTCTGCCCATACTCTTCAAGGATAATCGGTGTGCTCACAAATAATGTGTTGTTGGCCGAAACCTGCAATTGTTTTACTCTGTGTGTGTTGCACATAATGTGCAGGGAATTTCACCTCCCTGCGCCTTGTATTTATTGTTACTAGTACACCCGCTCACTACGGGAGCGACAAGAAGGGTCATTCCTCTTTGGGGTACATAGATTACAGTCGATCTATGGACGGATCTCAAGAACATTGGGTGTGTGTTCATTTACCAAGTTTCTTGTGAAGAGATCGCCAAGTGGTTTAAGCATTTGAGCAAGCATTGCATTCAAAACCGTTAAGGAACGGCTGGCTTGGCAAGCGCTAGCTAGCTGCTTGGTAAAAGAGCACACCCCGGTCTTCCTCCCTTTCAGTTTCGTATCAAACGGCAGGAGCGAGTTTCAAAAGTTCGCTACAAAAAATGCCACGGTAGCGGCAGAAAGGGCCATGTTATTAACCCAACATTTGTGAGGTATATAGAGTACTGTAGTTCTTCGCTCAGTTCTGTAAGTAAACCTTACTTCACGGATTTCGGGATTCCTCCAAATTTCTTCATCTAGTGTTATAAAGAGCATTAGCGACTGTTTAAAGAGCAAATCATACGTGTTTGTGATTTATAATATTTTTACTGCCTGTCGAAGCCGTTGCTCCCACGGAAACGCCATTATAACTATAAGCTAAGCTATACCTTCATTGTGTAACTCTTATTCATCCTGTCAAGTTTGGTTGAGATTGGATAAGTAACGACGGAATGTATTGGGGTCAAAAATTAATCAGACAGACAGACAGACACCAAATGGCGTACTTTAATATGATTTAAAAAATGCTGCTGTACACCGCCGTTAAGGCTCGGTTTGCAAACCACCGTCTACAATTCCAATAGAAGAGACATAATTACTTTTTTATTGAAAATGTTTTTCGAGTTTGTTTTATCCTCAGAAATAGACCGTAGTGAACACACATTCGTGTTACAAGATTGGACTTTATAACCTACCCTTATGAAGGGGGACAGACATATGTACAAACACACAAATTGCCATTGTATTTTACTAGGGCATTGCCCGTACTATATCTATATCTAAAATTATATCCCCCCCCTCTATTTACATGAAATGGTTTGGTCCAAAGCGAACGGCTTGCGAGTACGGTGACAATCCCCCCCCCTCTATTTACATGCAATGGTTTGGTCCAAAGCGAACGGCTTCCGGAGTTTGGTAAAGAAATCGCCATCGCGTGCACAAACGCGCAGGAAAGCGAATGAATCGCAAATTCGGTTTTATTAGTTTTAAAACATAGTTTAACGCCAACATAGTTTGCAAACGTGAAATAAATGAATACGCTCTCAAATGTGCCATCCGAGGCAGAGTGTGTCCTCCACGTTCGGCACACGCGATCGTTCGCTGCTCTCTGATTGGTTGAATCGTTTTTTGGACATAGCTCGGTAAGTAATTGTCCGATTAATATGAAACCTTGAAAAGGCACATCCTCGGGTCCCCAGCAATATACCTGGCAAGTTAAAAGTATATCGGACCCGTGGTTGTCGAGAAACAGCGGTCACAGACAAACAGACGTACAGACGTACAAACGTACAAACAGAGATTACTGGAATTATAGATAGATATGGAAGACACTCTTGCAGGCTCAAGAGCGATCATGTGAGATCTCACGAGAATATGTTGGAGCGTAGACCTGACGAATAGGCAGTTATCTTACACCACTCCACACCCCACCCCTCCACAATCTCCCCACAATCAAACATCACCCCCACAATAACCACCGCCATCCCACACCCTCCACAATCCCCCATCAACAGCGTGCCTAGGCAGTGTAAGTGTTATGTCCGTTTGCGTCGTGTCCGTGCTGTATTCAATCTGGAGTTAAATATAACTGATTTATCAATTAATACAAAATCCCTGATAAACCATCAATTTAATGGAAAAACAAAGCATCAATCTGTGGTGCGCATTTGACTGGTGATTTCATTTGCACTATGAACCTAACACGGCCATCTTCTTCTTCACTAACTCGACGTTCGTCTCATTCATTCGCATAAAGGTTTGAAACAATTCGGATGTACAACTCCTCCAAAAGCGTTTCTGTCATGTATGGACGTGCAAAATGTTTCCCTTGTTCAAACGTGTATCTTTCCGTTTTTGGGGAGTTACGTCAGAGTAACGTGAAACGTGAAACGGCCAAGTATGCCGAGAGTTCATAAATGTACGACAATTGATCATTGTCTGTCGATTCTGTCGAGTTACATTACAGTTTCCATCACTAATTTTGTCTACAATCGTTTATTCACAATCACACTGATCAGTATCAACATACTGAGAACCTTCAGAGTTGCTGATAATGGAGGAATCGGTATCGGAATCCGAGCTCGACGTGCACTGTTTCCCGATGTAAACCGCCATTTGGATCAAGGTGAGTTCATAGTGTGACGTCACTAGCAAAATCGAAAATCGACACTCCAGGGCTTTTTTAGGCACTTTGCGATTGGCACAGAATCAAACTCAGGTGCTCAAAGGTAAGTGTGCTCCCTCTGCACCATCCTGCCGGATCATTGTGTATCAGTAACGCCAACCTGCTCCAATTACCAGCTTTACAGGATCTGCTGTACTGCGTTATTAGCACGACATGCAGCAGGTGGGATTGTGCAATGATGGAGATATGGACGAGCATGATGGGTTAAATGGCGTCATTAATATTTCCTGGTAGCGTGCTGCATTTCCTTTTCCTTCTGTGGAAATAATGTGTTGCTCAGTTCAGTGGAGTGAACCCATGCGTCCTATAAAAATCCGGCCCCTGGGTTTTGAGCAGCTGTTTATATATCCTTGCTACGACTTTACATTTTCACTGGACCTTGTTTCGTTCAAATTCGTTTTCTATAAACACAATTCTCTCAAATATCCTTAATCACTATGAAAAGCTTCTGGAGAGTATTTCCACAGCAACCATCAATTTAACGATAGTTCACACACACCACGACATGTAATAATATTATTTTTATGATTTATCTATTACGAGCAGGGGCAACTGGCGTTACCTGGTGCTGTTCTAATCCGGGGTGTGTTTAATTACTAAGCAGCTTGCTATAGCGCTTGCCAAGCCAGAAACCATGGCTGTGTATGTGTGTGTCATGTGTGTGTGTATGTGTATGTCATGTGTGTGTGTGTGTCATGTGTGTGTATGTGTATGTGCGTGTCCTGTATGTGTATGTGTGTGTGTCATGTGTGTATGTGTGTCATGTGTGTGTGTGTGTGTGTCATGTGTGTGTGTGTGTGTGTCATGCGTGTATGTATGTATGGGTCATGTGTGTGTGTATATGTGTATGTATGTATGTGTCTGTGTATGTGTCTGTGTGTGTATGTGTGTGTATGTGTGTCATGTGTGTGTGTGTCATGTGTGCGTGTCATGTGTGTGTGTATGCGTGTGTCATGTGTGTGTATCATGTGTGTATGTGTGTGCATATGTGTATGGGTGTGTCATGTGTGTGTCATGTGTGTATGTGTCATATGTGTGTGTGTCATGTGTGTGTGTATGTGTATGTGTGTGTCATGTGTGTGCCGTGTGTGTGTGTGTGTCATGTGTGTGTGGATGTGTGTGTCATGTGTGTATGTATGTATGGGTCATGTGTGTGTGTGTGTATATGTGTATGTATGTATGTGTCTGTGTATGTGTGTGTGTATGTGTGTATGTGTGTGTCATGTGTGTATGCGTGTGTCATGTGTGTGTGTGTATGTGTGTGTGTGTGTCGTGTGTGTTTGTATGTGTGCATGTGTGTGTGTATGTGTGTGTCATGTGTGTGTATGTGTGTGTGTATGTGTGTCATGTGTGTGTGTATGTGTGTGTCAGTGTATGTATATTTTTTAATCTATGTGTATTATTTAAAAAGAAAATGCTTCTTTACACCGCTCTTGAGGCTCAGTTTGTATATACTGTATATATGTGTGTGTGTGTCTGTGTGTGTGTGTTCACATATACACACACACACACACACACATACACACATACATGCATACACACATACATACACACACACACACACACACACACACACACATGCATGCACATACACATATACACACACACACACACACACACACACACACACACAAATACACACACATACAAGTCCACACATACATGCACATACACGAAGAAATATACACACACATACACATACACACACGCACACTCAACACAACTACAATTAAAATATTTAATGTCACTCCGACGAGTTGAATCGTTGAATGGCAAATGGAAAAACCGAAGTTTTGAGAAACCTTGCCGTGGATAAAACCAACGCTTTAGGAAAAAGAGGTTCCTTTTTTTTTTTGGAAATAAGACGGTGATAATGTACACACCTGACACACGTTGACCCTAAGCTTCATTTTTTTATCCTTGTGGTCGCTTCATATTGACATGTATTATGTCGGGTTTTTTTTTTTATTACACCCAGGTGAGAGTAACACCAACATACAGTTACCGTAACCCGCGGATTCGAGAACCAACCGTGGCAAAACATGTATTTTATTAAGCAAGAAAAATGAACAAACCAGAGCGGAACAATGAATAAATCACAAATTTACAAGTGCGACACCACGTGATCATTCAAATACTGTTTGACGTTCAGGTGGCTATTTAAATCAGTCCAATTGGAGGAGCAGTTTGAAAAACCTGCGACCAATGCGGAGACTCCGTTTGGCGTTGCTAGGCAACTGCGCGATCGGGGAACTCGGTGTGAGGCGTTCGTCTCCAGCGAAGTGAATGTGGGGACCGTGAATGTTTTTAAGTGTCCTTGCACACATTACTTTAAGGCAAGTACTTTATTCATTCCTCATGTCAAATGAAAACAGATATTCGTTGCACAATCGATGTATGACCGAGATGTGTTCAGTTACCAAGCAGCTAGCTAGGGCTAGCCAAGCAGGCCGTTCCTTATCTACGATTTCCAATGGAGTGCTTGCTTGAGTACTTAAGTCACTTGGCGAGCGCTCTTCAAGCTGTTTAGCAATGGAACGCACCGCTGTATTCATCAGCGTGACGTGTACCTTTATATAAGTAACTGTATTATCATATCTCATTTAGTCATATTATATACAGTATATATATACTAGCGGGGTCACCCGTGGGAATCCCACGGGCATGGATGTGTGTGACATTTCGACATATTGAGTTATATGCTGCACATTCATTTTTACAAAATGGTTACTGGCAAGTCATCAGATCCAGAAATGGTGTGATGAACACAATTTATTTATTTCACATAATATGTGACCCCTCACTCCTCTCCACCTGACACTCTCCTGTCTCCACCTGACACTCTCCTGTCTCCACCTGACACTCTCCTCTCTCCACCTAGCACTCCTCTCCTCTCCAAACCCTCACATCCCTCTCCTTTCCAATCCCTCACCTCTCCAATCCCTCACACTCCTCTCCTCTCCAATCCTTCACACGCCTCTCCAATCGCGCCTCACACTCCTCTCCAATCGCGCCTCACACTCCTCTCCAATCGCGCCTCACACTCCTCTCCAATCGTGCCTCACACTCCTCTCCAATCGTGCCTCACACTCCCCTCCAATCACTCCTCTCCAATCGTGCCTCACACTCCTCTCCAATCACGCCTCACACTCCTCTCCAATCGTGCCTCACACTCCTCTCCAATCGCGCCTCACACTCCTCTCCAATCGCGCCTCACTCGCCTCTCCAATCGGCTTTCCCCGTCTCGTTTCTCTCCTTTTTCTCCCGTCTCGTTCTTTTTCTTGCTCCAAATCGGCCCGTCGGAATCGGAAATCGGCCCGTCTCGCCCGTCGGCCCGTCGGAATCGGAAATCGGCCCGTCTTGCTTATGTGCTTGTGCGTAAATAAATTGTGTTCATGACACCATTTCTGGTGTTGGGCTAGCGGCTAGGGTGCCGGCTTAGGATCCTGGGTTCGAATCTCGGTCGATCGCCGAATTAATGCCAGGGGGGTTGACTCAGCCTGTCATCCTTCCGAGGTCGGCTAATTGAGTACCAGTTCACTGGTAATTCCCTGTTTGTCGTTGAAGGCGGCAAAAAGGGTTGGCGTCAGGAAGGGCATCCGGCCGTAAAACATTGCTTCAAAAAGGGGACAAAAAAACAACAACTACCACGGTCCCCGAAAAGGCCAACCCCCGCTTTGCGGGGAAAAATGGCCTCTAAACGGTGGTTTTTACACCATTTCTGGATCTGATGACTTGCCAGTAACCATTTTGTAAAAATGAATGTGCAGCATCTAACTCAATATGTCGAAATGTCACACACATCCATGCCCGTGGGATTCCCACGGGTGACCCCGCAAGTTTGCATTGACGTTCGTCGATGGACTCGTTCGCCCGTCTCATTCGTTTTCTTGCTGCATCCTGTTCAAGTCTGCGTTCTTCATCGATCGTCTCATTCATTTTGGAAATAGAAGTTTCCACGCAGCGCATGAATTGTCACGATCCTCAAGAGGAATTTGTCTCGTAATCATCAAATGATAAATGGCAAGTAAATTATATTGTGGAAAATTAAAGATTTCAAATAAACCTATTTAAAGTGTATTCGCACATAACTAATTTTAAAAAACGAAGAAATATCTCTCGGTAATTTCCTGAAACATATTTTACTTCCGGCTAATAATGTTGAATTAAATAAAAACGAAGAAATATATGTCGGCATCATTGTTGACGTTTTTGTGACGACTGTCATCAAACGAAAAAGTAATATATCTTAACGGAAAAGCAAAAGCGAATTTTTAATATATATCGACACGTTGCCGTCGGTGTCATGTTGGGCGGTGTATGATGCACCATGACGCGATTTTTAAAAATATATCTCTGCATTTTCCCGCGTGTGTGGAATGTTCTCAATTATTGCTGACACCGAGTCCAAAACCATCGATAAAAATGAAATCATATGGTGAGTTAGATTGGAGATAAAGGCGTGAGAGAGACTCAATGGCCTTGAAGTTGAAGTTACAGGCGTTTGAGAATTCATTTCGTTCTATAAACGGCAACTTTCATTGGATTTCCTTCCCGTTTTTTTTCAACCGAGTCGAAAACTATGTTAGCGACTGTGAAAAATGAAATGATATATCGAAATTTTAATATGTATCGACACGTTGCCGTCGGTGTCATGTTAGGCGGTGTATGATACACCATGACGCGATTTTAAAAAATATATCTGCATTTTCCCGCGTGTGTGGAATGTTCTCAATTATTGCTGACACCGACTCTAAAACCATCGATAAAAATGAAATCATATGGTGAGTTAGATTGGAGATAAAGGCGTGAGAGAGACTCAATGGCCTTGAAGTTACAGGCATTTGAGAATTCATTTCGTTCTATAAACGGCAACTTTCATCGGATTTTTTCTCGTTTTTTTTCAACCGAGTCTAAAACTATGTTAGCGACTGTGAAAAATGAAATGATATATCGAATTTAAAATAGATATCGACACATTGCCGTCGGTGTCATGTTGGGCGGTGTATGATACACCATGACGCGATTTTAAAAAATATATCTCTGCATTTTCCCGCGTGTGTGGAATGTTTGTGGAAAATTAAAGATTTCAAATAAACCTATTTAAAGTGTATGCGCACATAACTAATAAAAAAAACGAAGAAATATCTCTCGGTAATTTCCTGAAACATATTTTACTTCCGGCTAATATGTTGAATGAAATAAAAACGAAGAAATATATGTCGGCATCATTGTTGACGTTTTTGTGACGACTATCATCAAACGAAATAGTAATATATCATAACGGAAAAGCAAAAGCGAATTTTTAATATATATCGACACATTGCCGGCGGTGTCATGTTGGGCGGTGTATGATACACCATGACGCGATTTTAAAAAATATATCTCTGCATTTTCCCGCGTGTGTGGATTGTTCTCAATTATTGCTGACACCGAGTCTAAAAGTAAAACCATCGATAAAAATGAAATCATATGGTGAGTTAGATTGGAGATAAAGGCGTGAGAGAGACTCAATGGCCTTGAAGTTACAGGCCTTTGAGAATTCATTTCGTTCTATAAACGGCAACTTTCATCGGATTTTCTTCCCGTTTTTTTTCAACCGAGTCTAAAACTATGTTAGCGACTGTGAAAAATGAAATGATTTATCGAATTTGATTTGAAATAAAACTGGGGGAGAGCAAGACACCACGGGCCTACAAAACAGGACTCAAAGCTATGCGAGTTAATAAAATGGTGGATATTTGTTTATAGCCACTCCCAGAATGGGTGGAGCTATGGGTGGAGCTACTCTGCAAACCGAGTAAGCCACACCCCGGACAGACACCCAACAGATAGACAGACAGACAGACAGAATCATCTACGGCTATTATAATATAGATATATATATATATATATATATATATATATATATATATATATATATATATATATATATATATATATATATATATATCTATATATATATATATATATATATATGTGGCGGACACAAAAGCCCACTGGCGTGGTGACATCATTCCACGCACCAAGTGGGCGGTGGCCACGCCCGAGGGGTAGGCGTGGCCTCATGATATACACCGGGCGCCCAGCCCGGAGCGGTTCAGTGTTACAGTGTGCTCTTACAATAAAGACGTTTATATGTTACCGCTTGTCCGCTTCCTCCTTGCTCACAAGCAGCGCGCGTAACGCCGCGCTTTATATATATATATATATATATATATATATATATATATATATATATATATATATATATATATATATATATATAAATGTATATATAAATGTATATATATATGTATACATATATATGTATATATATATATATATATGTATATATATGTATATATATATACAGTATATATATATGTATATATATATATATATATATATATATATATATATATATATATATACTAGCGGGGTCACCCGTGGGAATCCCACGGGCATGGATGTGTGTGACATTTCGACATATTGAGTTATATGCTGCACATTCATTTTTACAAAATGGTTACTGGCAAGTCATCAGATCCAGAAATGGTGTGATGAACACAATTTATTTATTTCACATAATATGTGACCCCTCACTCCTCTCCACCTGACACTCTCCTGTCTCCACCTGACACTCTCCTGTCTCCACCTGACACTCTCCTCTCTCCACCTAGCACTCCTCTCCTCTCCAAACCCTCACATCCCTCTCCTTTCCAATCCCTCACCTCTCCAATCCCTCACACTCCTCTCCTCTCCAATCCTTCACACGCCTCTCCAATCGCGCCTCACACTCCTCTCCAATCGCGCCTCACACTCCTCTCCAATCGCGCCTCACACTCCTCTCCAATCGTGCCTCACACTCCTCTCCAATCGTGCCTCACACTCCCCTCCAATCACTCCTCTCCAATCGTGCCTCACACTCCTCTCCAATCACGCCTCACACTCCTCTCCAATCGTGCCTCACACTCCTCTCCAATCGCGCCTCACACTCCTCTCCAATCGCGCCTCACTCGCCTCTCCAATCGGCTTTCCCCGTCTCGTTTCTCTCCTTTTTCTCCCGTCTCGTTCTTTTTCTTGCTCCAAATCGGCCCGTCGGAATCGGAAATCGGCCCGTCTCGCCCGTCGGCCCGTCGGAATCGGAAATCGGCCCGTCTTGCTTATGTGCTTGTGCGTAAATAAATTGTGTTCATGACACCATTTCTGGTGTTGGGCTAGCGGCTAGGGTGCCGGCTTAGGATCCTGGGTTCGAATCTCGGTCGATCGCCGAATTAATGCCAGGGGGGTTGACTCAGCCTGTCATCCTTCCGAGGTCGGCTAATTGAGTACCAGTTCACTGGTAATTCCCTGTTTGTCGTTGAAGGCGGCAAAAAGGGTTGGCGTCAGGAAGGGCATCCGGCCGTAAAACATTGCTTCAAAAAGGGGACAAAAAAACAACAACTACCACGGTCCCCGAAAAGGCCAACCCCCGCTTTGCGGGGAAAAATGGCCTCTAAACGGTGGTTTTTACACCATTTCTGGATCTGATGACTTGCCAGTAACCATTTTGTAAAAATGAATGTGCAGCATCTAACTCAATATGTCGAAATGTCACACACATCCATGCCCGTGGGATTCCCACGGGTGACCCCGCAAGTTTGCATTGACGTTCGTCGATGGACTCGTTCGCCCGTCTCATTCGTTTTCTTGCTGCATCCTGTTCAAGTCTGCGTTCTTCATCGATCGTCTCATTCATTTTGGAAATAGAAGTTTCCACGCAGCGCATGAATTGTCACGATCCTCAAGAGGAATTTGTCTCGTAATCATCAAATGATAAATGGCAAGTAAATTATATTGTGGAAAATTAAAGATTTCAAATAAACCTATTTAAAGTGTATTCGCACATAACTAATTTTAAAAAACGAAGAAATATCTCTCGGTAATTTCCTGAAACATATTTTACTTCCGGCTAATAATGTTGAATTAAATAAAAACGAAGAAATATATGTCGGCATCATTGTTGACGTTTTTGTGACGACTGTCATCAAACGAAAAAGTAATATATCTTAACGGAAAAGCAAAAGCGAATTTTTAATATATATCGACACGTTGCCGTCGGTGTCATGTTGGGCGGTGTATGATGCACCATGACGCGATTTTTAAAAATATATCTCTGCATTTTCCCGCGTGTGTGGAATGTTCTCAATTATTGCTGACACCGAGTCCAAAACCATCGATAAAAATGAAATCATATGGTGAGTTAGATTGGAGATAAAGGCGTGAGAGAGACTCAATGGCCTTGAAGTTGAAGTTACAGGCGTTTGAGAATTCATTTCGTTCTATAAACGGCAACTTTCATTGGATTTCCTTCCCGTTTTTTTTCAACCGAGTCGAAAACTATGTTAGCGACTGTGAAAAATGAAATGATATATCGAAATTTTAATATGTATCGACACGTTGCCGTCGGTGTCATGTTAGGCGGTGTATGATACACCATGACGCGATTTTAAAAAATATATCTGCATTTTCCCGCGTGTGTGGAATGTTCTCAATTATTGCTGACACCGACTCTAAAACCATCGATAAAAATGAAATCATATGGTGAGTTAGATTGGAGATAAAGGCGTGAGAGAGACTCAATGGCCTTGAAGTTACAGGCATTTGAGAATTCATTTCGTTCTATAAACGGCAACTTTCATCGGATTTTTTCTCGTTTTTTTTCAACCGAGTCTAAAACTATGTTAGCGACTGTGAAAAATGAAATGATATATCGAATTTAAAATAGATATCGACACATTGCCGTCGGTGTCATGTTGGGCGGTGTATGATACACCATGACGCGATTTTAAAAAATATATCTCTGCATTTTCCCGCGTGTGTGGAATGTTTGTGGAAAATTAAAGATTTCAAATAAACCTATTTAAAGTGTATGCGCACATAACTAATAAAAAAAACGAAGAAATATCTCTCGGTAATTTCCTGAAACATATTTTACTTCCGGCTAATATGTTGAATGAAATAAAAACGAAGAAATATATGTCGGCATCATTGTTGACGTTTTTGTGACGACTATCATCAAACGAAATAGTAATATATCATAACGGAAAAGCAAAAGCGAATTTTTAATATATATCGACACATTGCCGGCGGTGTCATGTTGGGCGGTGTATGATACACCATGACGCGATTTTAAAAAATATATCTCTGCATTTTCCCGCGTGTGTGGATTGTTCTCAATTATTGCTGACACCGAGTCTAAAAGTAAAACCATCGATAAAAATGAAATCATATGGTGAGTTAGATTGGAGATAAAGGCGTGAGAGAGACTCAATGGCCTTGAAGTTACAGGCCTTTGAGAATTCATTTCGTTCTATAAACGGCAACTTTCATCGGATTTTCTTCCCGTTTTTTTTCAACCGAGTCTAAAACTATGTTAGCGACTGTGAAAAATGAAATGATTTATCGAATTTGATTTGAAATAAAACTGGGGGAGAGCAAGACACCACGGGCCTACAAAACAGGACTCAAAGCTATGCGAGTTAATAAAATGGTGGATATTTGTTTATAGCCACTCCCAGAATGGGTGGAGCTATGGGTGGAGCTACTCTGCAAACCGAGTAAGCCACACCCCGGACAGACACCCAACAGATAGACAGACAGACAGACAGAATCATCTACGGCTATTATAATATAGATATATATATATATATATATATATATATATATATATACTGTATATATATATATATATATGTATATATGTATGTATATATGTATGTATATATATGTGTGTGTGTATATATGTATATATATGTATGTATATATGTATGCATATATGTATGTATGTATATATGTATATATATATATATGTATGTGTAGCGACCCATGGGTCCCCCAAGCAAGACCAGCATCAGAATCGCCTTGCTCCAGCCGGTGACGTCACCGGCGGGGATCCGCGGCGCCACAGTGGCTGGTCACGTGACCACCAAAGCGTGCCGCGCATGCGGGTATAATCAGCTACACCTGTCGATCACGTGACCACCGAAGCAAGACAAGAGGCGTGGCTTTCGGTTTCGGTTTCGGTTTCTGGTTGTGCTTTATAATGCAGCCCGATAAACGGGCTTTTCAGTGTTCCCGAGTTGGTTTTGAGAATAAATATCTTCTCGGACGAGTTTGTGCCTTGCCATCCTTTTGTCCGTATCATGCTGGAGCCCGGACTCCTTCACTGGTGACCCCGAATTTGAACACGCAACCCCGACTGCCCCCGCACGGATGCGGGGGCTGCGAACGGACACGGCGAGCACGCCCTAGCCAGGGAAGCCACCTAGGCTGGTGACGCCGGCTTCTCCCGCACGGCTTCGGGCGCAGTTTCGAACGCGGTTTCGAAATGCCGGAGTTTCGGAAACGACGACGGCCATGACTATGAGGTTCGCGCACCGCGCTCGGCTCCTCCTCTACGACCGGAGGGGCGAAGCTATTCCAAGACCCTCCGAAGGCACGGCTGCTTTGTCACCTTCGCGAGCACTGACGTTGGCAGAACGGCTGCTTCGTCACCTTCGCGCGCACTGACGTTCGCGGCACGGCCGCTTCGTCGCCCCCGCGCACTGCAACCTCGGGAGGCCTGTGAGGAACCTCGGCAGCCTCCCCCGAGGACTTGCCCGGCCCCTCGGCCGCCCCCCATCCACTGCATCCCCCGAGGCCTTGACCAGCCCCGCATCCTCGGGAGGCCCGCGAGGAACCTCGGCAGCCTCCCCCGAGGCCTGGACCAGCCCCTCGGTTGGCTCACCCGCTTTTCGCGTGCACCGCTCGAGCCTTCTCGGCACTGCCCCCGCGCACTGCAACCTTGGGAGGCCCGCGAGGAACCTCGGCAGCCTCCCCCGAGGACTTGCCCGGCCCCTCGGCCGCCCCCCGTCCACTGCATCCCCTGAGGCCTTGACCAGCCCCGCATCCTCGGGAGGCCCGCGAGGAACCTCGGCAGCCTCCCCCGAGGCCTTGACCAGCCCCTCGGTTGGCTCACCCGCTTTTCGCGTGGACCGCTCGAGCCTTCTCGGCACTGCACCCGCGAACTGCAACCTCGGGAGGACCGCGAGGAACCTCGGCAGCCTCCCCCGAGGACTTGCCCGGCCCTCGGCCGCCCCCCCGTCCTGCACCCCCCGTCCGACCACCCGCCACCACACCGGACCCCCCCTGCCTGCACCCCCCGTCTGACCACACCGGACCCCCCCCCCCCCCCCCCCCTGCCACTGGCCAGGGGTCGTTTTGGTCGGGTCATCCGGACCCCCCTCAGGTTGACCTCCCTGGACCAAGTCCATTCTGGGGGTCGTGTGTAGTGACCCATGGGTCCCCCAAGCAAGACCAGCATCAGAATCTCCTTGCTCCAGCCGGTGATGTCACCGGCGGGGATCTGCGGCGCCAGAGTGGCTGGTCACGTGACCACCAAAGCGTGCTGCGCGTGCGGGTATAATCAGCTACACCTGTCGATCACGTGACCACCGAAGCACGCCTCGCTTGAGAGGCGTGGCTTTCGGTTTCGGTTTCGGTTTCTGGTTGTGCTTTATAATGCAGCCCGATAAACGGGCTTTTCAGTGTTCCCGAGTTGGTTTTGAGAATAAATATCTTCTCGGACGAGTTTGTGCCTTGCCATTCTTTTGTCCGTATCATGCTGGAGCCCGGACTCCTTCATATGTATATATGTATATATATATATATATATATATATATATATATATATATATATATATATTGTTGCGGTTTTGTGAATAAAGGCAACCCCCCATAGTTAGTTACACCACAACATGTAGCCTC
The DNA here is from genome assembly GCF_964187855.1 of Myxine glutinosa. Classification (NCBI taxonomy): domain Eukaryota; kingdom Metazoa; phylum Chordata; class Myxini; order Myxiniformes; family Myxinidae; genus Myxine; species Myxine glutinosa. The sequence continues at coordinate 197,683,275 of NC_136261.1, read as the reverse complement.
ATATAGTTCGTTATTTCTTATTAAATGTAAAGCATAGTCCCCTTCCCGGTGTTAGGTTGCGTTGACATGCGTTGAGGCAGGCAGGATAAAAGTAGGCCTCATCGAAGCCTAAAGTGCCTCGTCATGGGACTAGGCCAGGCCTTGCAGGCCCGAAGGAGGAGCTAACGGGTTGCCGAGGGTGACCAATGAGGGGCTGTCACGACACGTGACCCCAGGCATCCAATGGAGGCCCGTGGAACATTTGAGTGGGGTTTCGGGGGGTTATAAAACCCGGCCCAGACTCCCCGCTCTCTCTCTGACGCTGGCTCACTCTGTCTCTGACCCGCTGACTCTCGCGCTGGGCTCCTGCTATACTCTCCCTCGCTCGCTTGGCTCCCGCAGACTGAGCGCTCCTCGGGTTCCTGCTACATGCACGTTATCGATCGTCGTCCCTGCCGCGATCATCTCTGGCTGTGGTGTCCCAGGTTGGAGCGATTCTAGGGGCTTCCGTCCAACGAGCCCATCCGGGCGAGCTGCACGACGAGCCCATCCGGGCGAGCTGCACGAAGCCACCGCGCTTCGTGCGCATTACCCTCTTCCTTCCCTTCCCCGAACGAATGAGGGCCCTTGTCTGGGAACCTAGGTAAGGCCACTAAGATTCTTCGCTTTGTCCATGTTCTGTAAATACTGTGAATTGTGAATAAATTCTGTGTTTAGTTTACAAACCTGGCCGTCATTGTCCTTTCCATATTGACCTAGCATCGCCCCGAATTAAAACCGCTCGATCGGGTTCGATAGTGTTAACGGCACGAGTGACGCGACACACAACCGCTCGGGCGTCCAGGATCAGCGTGACTTGTGCGGGCTTCAGTGATCACGTTCCGTTCCGTTCTCACAGCACAGTGATCACACGTTCCGATCACACGCACACGTTCCGTTCACAGTGATCCCGTTCTCACAGCTGCGTGTGTCTGAAGGTATTCGGGTGGTGACCGTTAACCCTTCCACGCGTAGCTGCGGGCTCGGCGGCTGGAATTGTGTAGTTGTGGTTGGCGGCCTCGTGGACTCGGAGTTTGAGGGGGAGCAGGGCTTAACCCCCCCCCCTTAGCACGTTGAGGAACCCGGGATCCGCAACAATATATATGTATATATATATATATATAGATATAGATATATATATATATATATATATATATATACATACATATATATATGTTGTGAGAAACCACCGGTGAAACCACCTGTTCTCACCCAGATTTGGTGCCCCGCCCACCGCGTGACGTGGCCTCCTTGGAGCCTCACGCGATCGGGAGGCGGTTCGGCACGTGATTGGTGGAGAGTCGAGAGAGCGCGGTGGCCATCTTGTGCAACGGACGTGGCTCGAAGGCTCCGAGTGGGAAATCTCAAAAGGGCTTTCCTTGAATCCTCACGACAGCCGAGTTGGGCTGGTCGATTACAGTTCGGTATTTTACGAGCGAGTAACTCCGGAAGAGAACGAGTGATTCCCGGATCTCGTAGATTGGAACCGCGAGTGATTGCCTGCTTCGTGTTTGGAGCTTCTGGGGCCGACAGTTCCTGCAGGCCTTGTGCGGTGTATTCCACTCTGTTACTCTCCGAGTCCCGGAGATCGTCGATTGGAACCGCGAGTGATCTTGCCTGCGTCCTGTTTGGAGCTTCTGGGGCCGACAGTTCCTGCCGGCCTTGTGCGGTGAATTCCATCCTGTTACCCTCCGAGTCCCGGAGATCGTCGATTGGAGCCGCGAGTGATCTTACCTGCGTCCTGTTTGGAGCGTCTGTTGCCGACAGTTCCTGCAGGCTTTGTGCAGTGTATTCCATTCTGTTACCATTTATGGTTTTTGTCATCGAGCCAATAAAGCATCGTGCCTTACCCCTAGAAGGCCGATTAAAACACAATTGTGTTTATTGAGTTCTCTCTGTCCACTCCGTGGACTACTTGAAGCCCGGACATTAACGTCCGTATTCCGTGCTGGGAACCATTTCACAGCCGGGATCGCGACAAATGGGTTGCTCGTCCTAGGATCTTTCAAGTGAGAGACATTCGAATTGAGACGGGAATTCGGCATCTGCATCTTCTCTGCATCTTCTCACCAGCGGACGCCGTCTTGGAGGAACTTTCTCGCCGTAGGACGCTGTCTTGGGTGGTGCTTCACTGCAGAATAAGTGAGCCTCGGATCCCTCCAAACAACCGACAAAAAAAAAAAAACGTGAGTATTTGTACGTGGTATTTTTCTCATTGGCAATTTGATGTGCGGGTGATATTGTGTAGTTCGTGTCGTATTTCCCCAACAGAGCGTTGTGTTTGAGCGTTGTGTTTTGTGCCTTGTCTTATGATAACTCGTAGCCAAGCTATGTCGACCAGAGAAGTGAGAGTTCAACCTGATCATGTTGACAGTCACGTGGGTGGCGATGTGAGCGACGCAAGCAGCCTTGACCCGGTCACTCAACCCGAGATGTTAGGAAGCGATTCCATCATGACTAAATGCATGCGTTCGCCCTTCTGGACCGGGCTGACTCCGGTTCAACAACTTGACATGTATAACAGGGAGAATGACAGGGCAGAGGCAGAGCGTGCGGCAGCAGAGAGAGAGCGTGAGAGAGAGAGAGAGAGAGAGCGTGCGGCAGCAGCAGAGGCAGAGCGTGCTGCGGCAGCAGAGAGAGAGCATGCGGCAGCAGAGAGAGCGCATGCGGCAGCAGAGAGAGCGCATGCGGCAGCAGAGACAGCAGCAGAGAGAGAGCGTGAGAGAGAGAGAGAGCGTGCGGCAGCAGCAGAAGCTGAACGCGTCAGAGAGCATGAGTTGCGAATGTTGACTGAACGACCGCGGGCAGAGGGGTCTGCTGCAAGAGTCCCGGAAACTGTTCATGTTCGTTTGCCGGACTGGACGGGAGACACGAAGCCAGAAGCGTATCTGGAGATGGCGGAGAAGTTGTTGGCTGCCGGTGGCATTGATGAGAGCTTGTGGGTCGGCCATCTTGTGAGCCATCTATCTGAGAAGGCGAGGGAGGTATATGCGAGGATGGCAACCGAGGACGCAAACAAATACAGGGCATTGAAGGCCGAGATTTTGAACGCCTATGCGGTGTCCGCATGTATTTATAGGAGAAATTTTTTCAGCTGGACTCGTGAGTCCAGTCAAACCTATGAGGAACATTCGCGGGCCTTGTTGGAACAGCTGCAGAGATGGTTCAAGGGGAGCAAGGTTGAGTTACCTCAAGCGGTTGCGGAACTCCTGGTGCGTTACCGTATCGATCAACAGCTTCCGCTTGACTTAGCATTGTTTCTTGTCGACAAAGACACTGTTTCCTTGGCAGACTGCGTCAACCTTATTGATAAACATGTTTTGGCGTGCAAAATGCTGCAAGTCACGCAGTCGCGTCGTAAGACGGAGGAGTCTGCGATCAAGACCGCCCCCCGTCTGCCCGGCGGCTGGATCGAGGGGAGGGGTTCTCCGATGCCCTCCACTGGTGGCGGTCGCGAGCCGCAGACCAGGGCAGGGCCCTGGTGCGATTTCTGCAAACGCGTGGGGCACGGTGAAAACCGCTGCTTCTCTAATCCCGCTAGTCCGGCCTACCGAGGCAACCCTCCTGTTAAGTCGGAGGGAGATCAGTGGAGCTCATCCGCCGGGCCCTCGCAAACGACGGTGGCATCGGTGACCGAGGTCACTGCCACCGAGGCTAATTCCATTCATCCACTGTACCAGGATTATTCAGGGACAGCCTTAGTGGGTGGCCCTGATTCGATGCTGAAGTTTGAGGCCCAATACCTTCGGGATACTGGGGCGACACGGTGTGTTCTCCGGGCGGGGGTAGTTCCGGCCTCTCAGATGCGTTATACCGGCGAGTATACCCTCCTTCGGGGCATTGACCGGGTTCTTGGCCGGTATCCCCTTGCCCTCCTCGAGGTCCGGAGTGACATTTTTAAGGGTCCAGTGACCTGTGTGGTGGTACCCTACTACCCGATACCCGGGGTCTCCTTGCTGATTGGCAATGATGCCATGGCCAGGGAGGAGTCATTGACTCTGACCTGTGGGGGGGTCACTAGATCCCAGAGTAAACAGGCGGAGAGAGTGGCGGAGTCAGACATATCTTCACTCTGGCCCGAGGAGCCTAGCGCCTCGACTCCAGTTCCCGACGGTGACGTTGCGTCAGCTGAAGTCCACCCGAGCCTCCCGTCAAGCCACCCTCAGGTGCCGTGCTCCTCAGGGACCGCTCCCGCCATGTCGCGATTCAGCAGGAACGCTAATGCTAAGGTATATGTGGGAAACCTGGGCAATGGAGCAGCGAAAGCCGAGCTAGGGAGGGTCTTCGAACATTACGGACCACTCCGCAACGTATGGGTTGCTCGAAACCCACCTGGATTTGCAGTTGTTGAGTTTGAAGAGCCACGAGATGCTGAAGATTCGGTCAGAGCCCTTGATGGAAGGTTAATTTGCGGATCGCGTGTGTGCGTCGAGATGTCGAATGGCATGTCGCGGCGGCCTCGTTTCAGACGCCCTTTGGTCCGCAGGCCTTTCGACCCGAACGATCGATGTTACCAGTGCGGTGAAAGGGGTCATTACGCATATGACTGTTGTTCTCGACACCGGAGGAGTACCCGCCGCTCTAGGTCTCGGCCCGTTTCCTTCCTGTCAACGCTTCCCCCAACTTGAGTTTGGCCCCCTTGCCTCTCTATTGTGCTCTGTGTGAAGTGTAACTCTTGTAGGGTAGATATTAATGTGGTGTATGGTGTTAAAATTTGTGTGTGAAAAAAAAAAAAAAAAAAACCAAACTGGTTCATTGTTAACCTGTTAATGCCTGTTAATTGCCTGTGCGTTAATAATTGCGTTATTGTTGCGCTATTGCGTTGCGTTGTATTGTTGCGTTGTTGCGTTATTGTTGTTAATAAGTGTTAATAATTGTTAATTGCGTTAATTGCCTGTTAGCGATTACCGCCATCATCTTGCCATGTGATTTGCACCTACTACAAATACTGGTTTTAAAAACGCCGTCTATTCGACGGGGTTTTTACTTAGGGGGGGAGGACTGTGAGAAACCACCGGTGAAACCACCTGTTCTCACCCAGATTTGGTGCCCCGCCCACCGCGTGACGTGGCCTCCTTGGAGCCTCACGCGATCGGGAGGCGGTTCAGCACGTGATTGGTGGAGAGTCGAGAGAGCGCGGTGGCCATCTTGTGCAACGGACGCGGCTCGAAGGCTCCGAGTGGGAAATCTCAAAAGGGCTTTCCTTGAATCCTCACGACAGCCGAGTTGGGCTGGTCGATTACAGTTCGGTATTTTACGAGCGAGTAACTCCGGAAGAGAACGAGTGATTCCCGGATCTCGTAGATTGGAACCGCGAGTGATTGCCTGCTTCGTGTTTGGAGCTTCTGGGGCCGACAGTTCCTGCAGGCCTTGTGCGGTGTATTCCACTCTGTTACCCTCCGAGTCCCGGAGATCGTTGATTGGAACCGCGAGTGATCTTGCCTGCGTCCTGTTTGGAGCTTCTGGGGCCGACAGTTCCTGCCGGCCTTGTGCGGTGAATTCCATCCTGTTACCCTCCGAGTCCCGGAGATCGTCGATTGGAGCCGCGAGTGATCTTACCTGCGTCCTGTTTGGAGCGTCTGTTGCCGACAGTTCCTGCAGGCTTTGTGCAGTGTATTCCATTCTGTTACCATTTATGGTTTTTGTGATCGAGCCAATAAAGCATCGTGCCTTACCCCTAGAAGGCCGATTAAAACACAATTGTGTTTATTGAGTTCTCTCTGTCCACTCCGTGGACTACTTGAAGCCCGGACATTAACGTCCGTATTCCGTGCTGGGAACCATTTCACAGCCGGGATCGCGACAAAGTATATATCAGTCACTATGCGATTTCATACCATCAGTGGTGAACCGCCATTAAGGTATCCCATCCGCTATGCTGTACCTTAATGGGAGCGATAAGTACCATCTGCCACATGGCACATTATCTCTGGTATCCACTCATTATATGGAATCCCCTGGATGCAGCCGGGAGCAAACCAATCCAAATATATGTTCAGTTCTCCAGCTTTCAATGAGCGCAAGTAATGACGTCACTGCCATGTACATATGCTCTGCCAGTCAAGCTCTCAAGAGAACCCTCTGACAGAGCAGAATTTTGATCTTCGTTCAGATACTGTCATAAGTGTATGTAAAACTCAGTTACCGACCTGGTTTAGCCCTTTTTGGGGCTCATCAGGGCAACGCAGTGAGTCCTGCATACACTTCTGACTCTGATACCTTAATGGCGGTTCACCACTGATGGTATGAAATCGCATAGTGACTGGTATATAACCGAAGGGTTTTCAGAGTCATAAGTGTATGCAGGACTCACTGCGTTGCCCTGATGAGCCCCAAAAAGGGCGAAACCAGGTCGGTAACTGTGAGTTTTACATACACTTATGACAGTATCTGAACTAAGATCAAAATTCTGCTCTGTCAGAGGGTTCTCTTGAGAGCTTGACAGGCAGAGCGTATGTACATGGCAGTGACGTCATTACTTGCGCTCATTGAAAGCTGGAGAACTGAACATATATTTGGATATGTATATATATATATATATATATATATATATATATATATATATATATATATATATATATATATATATATATATATATATATATATATATATATATATACAGTCACGTGAAAAAGTAAGTACACTCCATGTAAAGTTTTGACTTTTTCAACATATTTCAACATACAGGTATTTGATCTTCATTTCAACAATATTGACAGATAAAGGTGATATAATATAACAAATATCATGAAACATTTACATTTTGTAGTCCATTGTATAATTTAAATAAACATAAATGCAAATTTCGCATGTGGAAAAAGTAAGTACACCCTTGGCCCTAATAGGTGGTATTGCCCCCTTTGGCAGAAACAACCTTAAGTCGGCGTTTCTTATAACTGTCTACCAGTCTCTGACATCGACTGGGAGAAATTTTTGCCCACTCCTCCATGCAGAATTCTTTCAGCTGTGCGATGTTTGAGGGGTTTCTTGCATGCACAGCTCGTTTCAAATCCCCCCTCAACATCTCGATGGGATTTTGATCCGGGCTTTGACTTGGCCATTCCAGAACCCTCCAGTTCTTTCTTTTCAGCCATTCCTTGGTGGATTTACTGGTATGTTTTGGGTCATTGTCATGTTGCAAGGTCCACCTTGGGTTGAGCTTCAACTTTCCGACAGATGGCCTCACATTATCCTCAAGCACCCTCTGGTACAATGAAGAATTCATGGTGGATTCTATGATGGTGAGCTGCCCAGGCCCTGATGCAGCAAAGCTGCCCCAAACCATAATATTTCCACCACCATGCTTTACAGTTGGTATCAGGTTCTTGTGGTCAAATGCTGTCTTTGGTTTTCGCCAAACATGTCTTCTGGTACTGTGGCCAAATAGCTCTACCTTTGACTCATCTGTCCAGAGCACATTGTTCCAGAAGTGCTGGTCTTTGCCCAGGTGTTCATTGGCAAACTTTAGTCTTGACCTGGTGTTCTTTCTGGACAGCAAAGGTTTCCTCCTGGCACACGTCCCATGTAGATCAAATTTGTGCAGCCTCTTTATAATGGTAGACTCGTGCACTTTGACATCAACAGTGGCAAGAGCTACCTGTAGGTCCCGTAATGACATTCTGGGGTTCTTAGAGACTTCTTTCAGCATCTTTGGTCTGCTCTCGGGCTGAACTTGCTGGGGCGGTCTGGCCTGAACAAGTTGGCAGTTGTTTGGAATCTTCTCCACTTGTAGATGATCTTCCGGACAGTCGAATGATTGATTTCAAATTGTTTGGAGATCTTTTAAAATCCCTTCCCAGACTCGTAGGCATCAATAACCTTCTTTCTGAAGGCCTCAGAGAGGTCTTTTGATCTAGGCATGGTGACGCCGCACACTTCAACAACAAAGAGCAAACCAAACTAAATGTCTGAGGTTTAAATAAGACAGGTTCCTCCAAGATCCTCTCTAACGATGTTCTAATCATTTGCACCTGAGCTGGTGCACCTAATTCTAATTTTAGGTGTTTGAAGTAGTGATAAATGTCGGGGTGTACTTATTTTTTCCACATGCGAAATTTGCATTTATGGTTATTTAAATTACTAGGGCATGCCCGTACTATATATATGCCCGTACTATATATCTATCTAAAATTATATCCCCCCCCTCTATTTACATGAAATGGTTTGGTCCATTCGCAACGCCAAAGCGAACGGCGAACGGCTTGCGAGTACAGTGACAATCCCCCCCCCCTCTATTTACATGAAATGGTTTCGTCCATTCGCAACGACCACAGAACCCCCCCCTCTATTTACATGGAATGGTTTGGTCCATTCGCAACGCCAGCACACGCGATCGTTCGCTGCTCTCTGATTGGTTGAATCGTTTTTTGTACATAGCTCGGTAAGTAATTGTCCGATTAATATGAAACCTTGAAAAGGCACATCCTCGGGTCCCCAGCAATATACCTGGCAAGTTAAAAGTATATCGGACCCGTGGTTGTCGAGAAACAGCGGTCACAGACAGACAAACGTACAAACGTACAAACGTACAGAGATTACTGGAATTATAGATAGATACAATGGACTACAAAATGTAAATGTTTCATGATATTTGTTATATTATATGACCTTTATCTCTCAATATTGTTGAAATGAAGATCAAATAGCTTTATTTTGAAATATGTTGAAAAAGTCAAAACTTTACATGGGGTGTACTTACTTTTTCACGTGACTGTATATATTGTTGCGGATCTCCCGAAGCCCGTTCCCGTTACAAAGGGGGGGGGGGGTTAAACCCCTTTTTTCCCCCTGCGTATTCGGGTCCATGAGGCCGAATCGCCACTTCCGGAGCAAACGTGAAAAAGGGTATCGGGTGAACGTCACACGTACCTTTAACCCACGCTGCCACGAAAGCGGGGACCGAACCTCGCACAAGCCACGCTTAACCTTTATGGAACCCGATTCGAGCGGTTCTATTCGTACCATGCGAAGCCAATTGATGGAAGGGACGAGAACGGTAAAATCAAAGGAACAACACGATTTATTATTATTTATGTACAATGATTCACAGAAGGAGAGGGGACACAGAGCAGCAGCTTAATCAATCTTAACTAATAGCCAGACACAGGGCCCACTCACGTCTCACGCACACGGGGAGAAGAAGAGAAGAAGTTCGCGCGCCAAGCGCGCTTTGCCGTCGGTCGCTCCGGGGCAGCTCGCCCGGCGTGGCTCTCGGATGTTCACAGCACATATACAGGAGAAGGCAGGCAGGAGGAAATCGCGCGTCTGTGGCCCGGCACGGGTCGTCCTCTCGAGCGCCGATTAATACAGCGCAGAGCGCAGGGCACGGGGCACGTGGAAAGTTTGTGTACAATCTCGATCACCGCAATTCAATGCACTCGTTCTGCGGCACGTTCTCGTGCGTGCTCAAGCTCAACTCAACTCCACTCACTCTCACAGGGAACTCTCGTCTCACAGGGAACTGTAACTCAGCACTTGAACTCACGATACTCTCTGGCTCTGACTCATCTGAGGTGCACACGACTCTGACTGAGAACTCTTCAGAGGTGGGGGGACTCGGAATAGGGTTATATGGCTCCGCCCCGGCCCTACTCGAATGTTCCAACACCCCACCTCTCATCGTCGTGGTTAGCCACTCCCCTCGAGCCCTGATTGGTGGCTCGTGCTAACCGACCACTCCCTCCTGCACCGCCTCGCTTCGGCCTCGCCAGACTTGTTCAGGCCTGCCACGTGGCATACTATCGCCAAAAGAACCGCCCTACTCACGGGCCTGCTCAACGCAAAACTAAACACAGGAAAGGACTACGCTTACATTCACTACGAAATAACTGAACTATTGCGAGGCATCATGTTGTGGTGCGTCTAGCTATGAGGGGGAATTATCCTTTGTTCCAAAACCACAACAATATATATTGTCGCGCAACCGCCAAAATTAATATCTGGCAGTCGCGGATGCCGATCACGAAGGCTTTAACTCTGAGGCGGAAACTCAATGGTGGATTCCAAAATCTAAAACAGCTAAGCGCGCGGAATGGGGGGAAGCGGCGAAAGTCCCCGCAGCCTTAACTATCAAATCAATCAGAAAACTGCGTTCAGGTATTTTCTACAAAAAGTAATATAAGGGTTTATTGAATAAAGGCAGGGACAGGAAAACCACGCGCCGGTAAATCTAATATCCTAATCAGGACGTCCCCACTCACACTTCAGACACAAACGAGGTGCTGCGAACTAAAGAAAAGAAACACGTTCGTTGTGTAAAATGTAATCGCGGATGCGGCCTTATCTCGTCTTGTCGTCCTGTCCATCCAATCTCCACTGCAGACCACGAGGTCCCTTGCTCCAGCGCCCCAGCACCGCGAAGGCCCGGGCCAGCGCCCACTCCAGGCCCCTCGTCGACCCCCACGAGGTCCATGCACCAAAGGTCCAACGCAGGGCTGCACGAAGCAAGTGAACTCCACTCGGGCTCGGACTCACAAGCCAACTCTCAAGCCAACCAGGGACAGGACTCTCTCAACTCGGGATCGCACCGGGACTGTACTCAACTCAACGCCAACTCCTCTGGCCTGCACTGCGCACAAACTCAACTCTCCAACTCGTGACTCGAACTCAACTCCTGTGCACACGAACTCTTGACTGCCAGATCTGAACTCCTCACTCCCGAAAATGGCATCCAGTGCGGTTAATATCTCTGGCTGGTGACGTCAGCTTTGGCGCACTGTCCTGCCAATCAGAGCCTCCACCGACTCGACGGCTCGCCCAGGGGCACGCCCACTGCGCCACTCTCACTCGCGCTCCTGCTCCTTGTCTTATAGCTCGTGCTATACGAGGCGGATAGGCCTCTCAGAGGTGAAAATGGTGGCGGCCGTGTCGCGGTGTTCTGGCCTGATTTCTTTCTAAGTCATGTCAGGGGGGAAGGGCGTCATTACTGTTGTACTAAGGGATCCTAACCAGTGTCTATGTGGTCTGCAGTGCCATAAGGGACAAAGGTTTGATTACCAGGTGAGACATACAAGGGCTCTAATAATTAACCCCGACACTACCTATCACTCGAATCTCCTGGTAGATTCACAATCATACATCTTAGCCGACAAAACGCCTACACACGACTTATTACAGGAAGTGTTCCTTACTGCGACATCTCGAAGCATGTTACCTACTCAGATCTACTCTGCTCTACATATTGCTCTACCAAATTCGTAACACAGCCCCCCCCCCCCCCCCCTCTGGAACCGTAGCTCCTGCAAGGTTCACTGCAGGCGCTACCATTCCAGCCTTAACACTTACTGTCACACACTTAATTAACCTATGAAATAAATCAGGAAGGGCTGTGGGAAGTGATCGGACTACCTACCTACACTTCCTTAACATGCTAAACCCCTTAACAGCCATGCAAGTATGTACATTGATTTTGATCCGTTGTTCCTGTGGAGGGAGGAAACAAACAACACTCAAAACTAACTTCACCACAAAACTTAATCAACTTACAAAATTTCCACAACTCTAACCATTTTTACAACCCCGGTCTACAGACTGCGTCCCCCGGTGGATGCCACAAGACACAACCTTACCTGTGGGGCCATCCCCAATGCACCCCTAAATTTCCACGGGCCCTGTCCAGGTGTTACAGGTGAGTGACATGGCTCAGTGGATTTCACCCACATTCATGCAACACAAACCCCTTAACCACTCATTCTCATTCCACCACTCATTACTGCATTTCAAAAATCAACAAAGCACTTACTCAATACACCCCCCTGCAGGAGCATGGCATTGATGTCATATTATGTGTGTGCATTCCTCAACTGGGCAGCGGGGAGGTACCGCACAAAAAGATGGTGGGGGCGCTTCAGGCTATGGTGCCCGCAGTCCCAAACAAGTCAACCGACTTACAAGTTCATTGCATCCCCCCTCCCCCCCCTTTACCTCTTGGCCCCATGACAGCCCAACAGCCCCTTTCCGCCGTTACCTCGCCGGTGAGGGTCTCCACACACACACCAGGCTCCTCTGCGGCCTCCTGCTCCAGCGCAGCAACACGGGTCACCGGGGGACTTCCTCACCCCACGGCGCCCAACCAGACCCTCCACCGACGAGCTCCAATTTCCAGTTACCACCGGCTGCCAGGGGTAATTGCCACAGAGGGGGGTCGCAGGCATCGCTCCTCAGAGCTTGATCCATACCTGCGGACACACACACCTTCCCCACCCACAAGATCCCCAAAACACACTTCCTCCCCCGCTGCCATTCAATTCTCAACACAACATGGCACAATCCATAGATGGTTCAAAAGGTGTTACAAAAAGTTGCCATGGCCTGCTACATGTGAAATCCCATTCACAATTCAAACCATTACATTTCCAAAATCATATTTCAAAACTCAATAATCATCACTCACTCATATTTCTCCAACCTCACGACCACATAGAAACACATCACCTCTACACATAAACACACGCCACCCACAAGACACTTTGTGGCCCCCATTCCATCCCCTCACCGGCCATGTCATCACTCTCACCCGCCTCCCAACTCCAAATTACACGTCCCCAAAATTTCCAGGCAAGTCCTGGAGCCTGGGACAGTAACCATCAAGGCCTTACCTCTACCTTGATGCACAGGTAACTTCTGGTTGGTCAAGTCCAAAGTGCAATCCACCCTCAAAATCCCAAAATTTCTCATTGGGCCTACCAAATTTCTCCAAATTTCTCTTTTGTCCCCACTATACTGGCAGGTATGTGGATCCGCATCCAACGGTGATCATCACTACACAACTACCAGTGGCCACAACAGCTCTGCACCTCTACCATGCAAGGGTCATCGGGACAAGGTGAGCAGTCAAAACGCCAACATGGCCCATGAGTGTCCATAAGGGTGCGACCCACCATCCATCCTTCGGTCCCCCTGCGAGGAACACAGCTGCACCAGCCCCAGCTGGCCAATGTGGTGAGCACCTGCTGCCAAAAACACACACTACCGCACACACAACCTCGGCCCTGGGGGAGACGGTCGCAGTGCGTGGCATTCCCCTCACGTCACCTACGCCGCCCTCCCGTCCCCCAGTCCACAGAACCGCAGCCCCCCCCCCCCCCACCCCCAGTGCTCACCCACACTTGACCACACCAAGGTCCAGTCGACAGCCATGCTTCACCAGGAGACCCACCCAGAAGACACGGTCCACACACCTCGGACACCCGTAGCACCACGTTGACCCTCAGACCACACAACTACATCCCCATGAATCCGCGTCCCAAATATCAGCACAGTCGCCCCCGCAACCAGTTGAAAGCTGTGTCCTGCAACCCTGTCAATTTTTTTTCACAGCCTCCAAGACTTGGTCTACACACCTGGATCAATAATGGCATCACTATACAGTGTCCACCATTTCTCTTCACAAAATTCACCCTTAAATTTGCATCTAACCCACAGATTACCCATGCCAAACATTTTTCACATTTCACTAACCTCACCAAAGAAAGATGCTTCTCCATACACATGCCAGCGTGCATGGCCCATATACTCGGCTCGTTACACATCTCTCGATTCAACAATCCCGTGGCTCTCTTCCCAACCTGAGAGTCCACAAATCATAACGGAGCATCTGTGGAAGGTCACTCTCACACCATCACGTTCCACAGATGCCCCAATGGTTGTCCAGCAGGCTGTCTTATTCCTGTCCATTTGGTTCGACCCGCGTCCATATACCAACCACCATGCCAGGTCACCACATGCTGGTTGTCCCAGAGTCTCAGGGAGAGGGTGTCAGGCCGCATGCCCGGGTGGTCACTACATCAGGCCCAAGCTGGCCGTCCGTGGTGCCACCACCAAAGCGCGACCCACAACACCTCCCCCTAGTGGTCCTCAATATTTGCCATCCCAGGCTTGAGAAACCACCTCGGACACCCTGGGGGTCTTAACCCCCACCAGGGTCCAGTGACCCTGCCGGTCTGAGCCACATGCCCGGACAGCGCCCCGACGGACAAGGGACGCCACACTCCACCAGACCCCCCGTGGGACCCAGGTCGTACCTCGACACCCCAGGCTGGACCCCACGTCCACATCTCGCCAGCACAGCCCCCCCAGCTGGCTGATATTACAAAATTTCCAAAGGGGCAACTTTTGCCCGAGGCTATCACCCATGACCTCTCCATGTCCAAATCCCGCAGCGCGGGGACCAACTCCCTCCATGGCTGTTCCAAATCCAACTCCCATTTAAATGTAATTTTAAATTTCCTGTTTGAAATTTTGGCCCCAGGTGTCCAATCGCCACAGCTGCAGGTAACAACCCCTACCACCGGTTGTTCTGCCCCTCCCTGCAGTTGTTCCAAATTCCCTACAGGGACCAAATCTTCAGAGGCTCTATCTCCCGACTCCCCAAGGTCCAAATCCAGCCCGGGGTCAAAACACTCCCCCAGCTGGGTATCCAATTTCGGAGCCTCCTGTTCCCAATTGTTGTGTACGGAGAGGGTCCCCATGGTCACCACAACCACCTCCTCGGACCGACTCACCCCATCACCCAAACTCCTTTGGGCCCGGTCAACCTTGTCCTCCATGGGACTGTCCCAGGTCCCCAGCCGCTGAATCACATCATTCTCATCATCACCATCATTACAAATCATTTGTGGCCCCGACAGGTCTACCCCAATATCCCCAATAAATACCCGGTCCGGTTCCATTTCACGGACCCCCAATATTGTTATCCCCTGTTGCACTGCACAACCGCCCTGGTGCTGCACCATTTCAAATTCATCCCCCTGTTGAGGTGTTGTGACATCCACCCGGTCCCGACAAACAACCAGGCCAGGTGGGAAACATTCCCTATTACAATTTGCACATTCTACGCTCACCTGTGCGCACTCCAGGTCTACCTGTAGGCATTCCCCATTTCCCTGTGGACACTCCACGTTTACCTGCAGGAATTCACCATCTACCTGTTCACATTCCCCATCCAACTGTAGACATTCCCCATCCACCTGTACACATGCCACAATTGCCATTCCCGGTGCGATTCCCAATTTTGCCATTCCCGGTGCAATTTCCTGCTCCTGAGCAACATGCACATCTGCATGGGCCGCACTCTCTCCCAATTCCCAATTTGGCTTCCCCCCATTCCGATTCTAATTTTGCCACCTTTGGCTTCTCCTGTGCCTCGGCGGCGTCATTCGTTCTTCCTTCCTTCAATTTAGTCGTACATTCATCAATGATATTTCCCACTCCTTCAATTTGCTCTTTCAATTCTCCCTTTAATCCCCCCAACCGCTCGCCCTGAGCCTCCATTTTGCTTTCCATTCGCTCACTATCGGCCCTCATTTCGTTTTTCCTTTTTCCCATTTCTTTTTTCAATCGCTCACCCTGAGCCACCATTTTGTTTTCCAATCCTCCAATTTTTCCATTCAATTCCTGACTGGCTCGTTCACTGTGCTCCCTCATATCGTCTCTCATTTCCCTCATCATTTGCATCCACATCTGGTCGGGCGTCTGCTCCTACTGCTCCCGACTCCCCGATAGGGGAGGGGGGTAAGTTGGTACTCGGGACGGGGGAGGTTCCAAGGCTCACCTCTAAATCTAATTCCTCTATTTCCGGCTCACTCCCGACACTGACGGAAGCCTCGCTACGTACCTCCATCTCGTCGATCTCCGACAGCAGCTTTTCGGAAGGTCGTTCCCCGCGCACATATTTATATTAATTCCGAAAACAAAATTAAAATTTGTCGAAGATGCGATATCGCGCTCCGTATGTCCAATCGACTATACTAATTTCTCCACCTCGATTATGAAAATTTCGGTTCCAAATGCTGGGCGGGGTTTTTCACCCAGCCGGCGTCGACTCACTACCTCCGGACAAAACAATTGCCTGCTAGGTTCGAATCCCTAACTCCTGACACCAAATGTTGCGCAACCGCCGAAATTAATATCTGGCGGTCGCGGATGCCGATCACGAAGGCTTTAACTCCGAGGCGGAAACTCAATGGCGGATTCCAAAATCTAAAACACCGAAGCGCGCGGAATTGGGGGAAGCGGCGAAAGTCCCCGCAGCCTTAACTATCAAATCAATCAGGAAACTGCATTCAGGTATTATGGGCAAAAAGTAATATAAGGGTTTATTGAATAAAGGCAGGGACAGGAAAAGCACGCGCCGGTAAATCTAATATCCTAATCAGGACGTCCCCACTCACACTTCAGATACAAACGAGGGGCTGTGAACTAAAGAAAAGAAACACGTTTGTTGTGTAAAATGTAATCGCGGATGCGGCCTTATCTCGTCTTGTCGTCTTGTCTGTCCAATCTCCGCTGCACACCACGAGGTTCCTTGCTCCAGCGCCCCAGCACCGCGAAGGCCCGGGCCAGCGCCCACTCCAGGATCCTCGTCGACCCCCACGAGGTCCGTGCACCAAAGGTCCAACGCAGGGCTGCACGAAGCAATCGAACTCCACTCGGGCTCGGACTCACAAGCCAACTCTCAAGCCAACCAGGGCCAGGACTCTATCAACTTGGGATCGCACCGGGACTGTACTCAACGCCAACTCCTCTGGCCTGCACTGCGCACGAACTCAACTCTCCAACTCGTGACTCGAACTCAACTGCTGTGCACACAAACCCTTGACTCTCGTGCACACGAACTCTTGACTCTCTCGTGCACACAAACTCTTGACTGCCAGATCTGAACTCCTCACTCCCGAAAATGGCGTCCGTCGCTGTTAATATCTCTGGCCGGTGACGTCAGCTTTGGGGCACTGTCCTGCCAATCAGAGCCTCCACTGACTCGCTGGCTCGTCCAGGGGCACGCCCACTGTGCCACTCTCACTCCCGCTCCTGCTCCTTGTCTTATAGCACGTGCTATACGAGGCGGATATGCCTCTCGGAGGTGCAAATGGTGGCGGCCGTGTCGCGGTGTTCTGGCCTGATTTCTTTCTAAGTCATGTCAGGGGGGAAGGGCGTCATTACTGTTGTACTAAGGGATCCTAACCAGTGTCTATGTGGTCTGCAGGACCATAAGGGACAAAGGTTTGATAACCAGGTGAGACATACAAGGGCGCTACTCATTAACCCCTACACTACCTATCACTCGAATATCCTGGTAGATTCACAATCATACATCTTAGCCGACAAAATGCCTACACATGACTTATTACAGGAAAAGTGTTCCTTACTGCGACACACGAAGCATGGTACCTACTCAGATCTACTCTGCTCGACCATATATCACTACCCAAATTCGTAACAATATATATATATATATATATATATATATATATATATATATATATATATATATATGTATATATGTATATATGTATATATGTATATATATATATATATATATATATATATATATATATATATATATATATATATATATATATACTGTATATATATATATATATATATATATATATATATATATATATATATATATATTGTTGCGAATATGGAATTTGGCCTCCATATCCGCTTGTAAATATTCCCCTATTTCTCCAATACTCCCCAACTTTCCCCAATCCCCCATTCCCTAGTCCCATTGCATGTAAATAACAATCAGTAGAGCCGACCTTCCCCTTATTCCCCCATTAAATGTCGTGCCCAGGTCCACCGCACCACACGTAGACAACTTTCGGACATCTTGCTAGTTATTCTTAATCTATGTCAGTTAAGGACTCGTTTCCATTAATTATGACTCTTCGTTGCACCAGAATGTGATTATATGGCATCAGTAGTGAGTTTAGGACCTTTCCCATACCTCCTTCCATCTTCTTCCCCAACAATTACAACAACAACAGAGGAGATGGCGGCGGAGCGGGGGAGGATGCGTCCTCACACCGGCTCGATTAGCGCCATTGACCACGCGCTCCACGGGGTTACCACGGAGGGGCTGGCTGTCAGCTCCTCCTCAAGGGCGGAGCCTGGTAACCCCCCGCACCCAATCAGAAGGGCGGACCGATTCCATCTGGGGCGGCGCTAGCGAGCCGAGGGCGTGTCACTCCCCGCCGGATATACGCGGCCACGTAGCGGACGTGACGTCAGATGCGCCCCCAGCTAGAGAAAGACGGACCTGCGAGCGCTGAAACAGATGCGCCTGAGTTTGGAGAGGCCTGAGAAAGAACGTCACCTCTGAGCGCTGCGACGAGACCTCCCCGCATCTCTGGACCGAACCGTGTACCCTGCTTTGAGCCAAGAGTGCACCTTGAGCCATCGATACCCGCTTTCCTGCCATCAACCCCCGTGTGAGTCAGCCGTTGTCCCGTTTGTCTGTCGTCTGTCCGGGGTTAATATAAGATTGTGTCTAAGTGCTTGTCTTTCTATGTTGTACCTCTCGTCCCTGTAATCTGACCTTCCGCACGAATATAATCTCCTCCGGAGGTCTTGAGAACCGTATCCCTGGTGTCTGTCATTATAATTCAGCCGTGTGTCTTCTTTTTCCTTATTGAGCCAGCGTGGCGCGGCTTCGTCAACGTTCGAGTACAATCGGGTAATTTGTGCGGACACGACGGCCATTCCGCTCGGCCCACCTTAACATCAAAGTCGTGTCTGTAACAATTGGTGTCAGGAGTGGGATTCGAACCTGGGACTAAATTTATTTAGCCCAAATTTTGGAACACCAATTGTACTATTAGAGTAACAATTGGTGTCGAGGAGTGAGATTCGGACCCGGGACTAAATTAGTTAGGCCCAAATTTTGGGAGGGAAAATCGATCCGGAGCGCGGTTACTGCGCTCGCCGAAATTATAACGAAAAAAAAAAAAAATATTTGGATTTGTTTTACGAAACTCGAATTTTGCAAGTCGCGCTATGGCGGATCAAGACGGCTGGGGTCCGGTAGGGGAGAGTGAAGCAGGGTCGGTCCAGGACCAAATTGAGGGACATGAGGAGAGCGAAACAGCGAGGGTAGCAGGCACGCAAAATGGCGCCTCGCAAGAGCGCGCGGTAGCCGAGCCCGCTGTATCAACGGGCTTTAACATGCAGCCGATTGACATACAGGCCCTCATTGCGCAGCTACAGGCAGCTGTACAGATGAGTATGGGGAGCCAAATTGAGCGATTGGGTGAGCGATTGGAGGGCCAACTGGGGGTAATGAGGGACGAAGCGAGGGCTCGGAGTGAGCAATTGGGGGTAATGAGGGACGAAGCGAGGGGTACCAGTGAGGGATTAGACAATAATTTTAAGGGATTAGACAATAATTTTAAGGGATTAGACATGAAATTTGGGAAGTTAGACAATAATTTTGAGGGGTTAGACAACGGGATAAAAGAAGTGAAAAATGGGTTAATGGGGGTAGAAAATAGAATGGCTGCCCAGGAGAATCAGATAGAGGGAGTGAAAAATGGGTTAGAGGGGTTAGAAAACAGTATGGAAGGCAAATTGAGGGACATGAGGGACCAAGCGGAAAGGGAAGTTAAACAAATGGAGCAGCAGATAGAGGGGGTCAGAATGGGGGTAGAAACCAAACTGGATGCTCACAGGGAGGAAATGGAGCAGATGAGGGTGGCATCTGGGCAGGAGATGCAAGTGATGGGAGAGGAGATCAGAAGAGGAGTGAGTGAGGAGGTCGGAGGAGTGCGCGAGGAGGTGAGGCACTGTAAGGAGCACATGGAGAAGGAGGTGAGAAAGGGGACTGTAAAGTTACAAGGGGGCATAGAGGTCCTGACGCAGGAGGTGGAACAGCTGACGGAGGGACAAAAAGGACTAACGGAGCAGGTTCAAAGGAACACTGCGGTATTAGGAGGTTTAAAAGCGACACAAAACGACATAAAAAACGACTTAATAGCGACAAAGAGGGAATGTCAGATGGTACGTGAGGGACTGACAACGAGGTTGGACGAGGTGGTAGAGGTAATGGAGACGAAGGACCGGCAGGTGAGGACGCACATGGAAACGGTCAAGGTAGCCTTGGAGGACGACCTTGAGGAGACGTACCGGGGAATAAAAGAGGTGAGGCACAAATTAGAAGAAGTGGAAGAAGGGGTGAGCGAAATTAAGAAGCGACGGAGAGGGGATAACAAAGAGATAAAAGAGGAGATAAAAGAATTGGTCCAAAGTCTGTGTTTGGATCGTGATGTGCTCATTAACCGGATGAGGGATTCGCAGGTGATGGAGGAGAAGCGAAGAGGAAGAGGACCCGGTGTAAGTGGTGACCAATATGGTCGTGCGTATGATGCGCCAGGGGATTTAATAAGCTTGGGGGTCGAAATAGACCCGGGTGTTCGTGAGAGGCCACTGGTGAAGTGTGTGACAGGTCTGGTGTGCGAAAGAGGAGGTGTGCGAGAAAGTCCGACTCTGGGGTGTGTGAGGAAAAAGTGCGTGCCAAGGAGTGAGGGTGCTGGCGAGAGTGAGTCGGTCGTAGCGCGTGTGCGAGGGGGCACATGGAAGCGCGGTGTGGTGAGTGTTACAGAGGATGTAACGGGAGAGTGTGCGCGAGAAAGGTGTGTGACGGACAGGTGCATGGGGAAAGAGTGCGCTGTCAAAAGTAAGGAAGAATGCACACCTGTGGTGAGTGTTACAGAGGGTGTAACGGGAGAGTGTGCGCGAGAAAGGTGTGTAACGGACAGGTGCCTGAGGAAAGAGTGCGCTGTCAAGAGTAAGGGTGAGTGCGCTGTCAGGAATGGAGGTGAAAGTAGTGAGAGTGACAAGGAGAGTGAGTTGGTTGTGACAGGTGAGCGAGGATGTACACCTGGGATGGAAGGATGCACACCTAGAATGGTAGAGCGTGAGTGGGAATGCACGCTGGAGTTGGTAGTGAGGCACGTAGTTGGGTGTGCGAATGAGAGCACACCTGTGATTGTCACAGAGGAGGTGACAGAGGAGGGGGCGCGAAGCGGTGTTTTGGTGAGGTGTGCGACCAACGAATGTGTGCCAAAGTGTTCGGTGGTCAGGTGTGTGACCAAGGCTGTGAGTGGAATGAGGGTACCTGGGTGTGTAAGGAAGGGTACGAGGAGCATGGGCACAGCTGGATGTGTGAGCAAGGAACGGGCTGCGGGATGTAAGCATGCAGGTGAAGCATCGACGTTAGACGGGGTAGAGTTTAGAACGACTTATAGCCGAGTCGGGCCCTCGGTGCGTGCTGGGCCTCGCTTTGAACGGCCGCGTCCGTGCTCCACTAGGCGGAGCGGGCAGCCCGATAGAAAGGGTCGTCATGGCGACCACTTTTTGGTGAGGCATTCCGGCAGGCCGAGATCGAGCCATGGGATGGCTCCGTGCCGAGATGGTGCGTGGGATCTCGGCCCGGGTAAACCTCCTTCCCTGCACCGAGTGCCGGACGCATCCAGCCGCTGGCACAAAACAACCAGCATCCATTGCTTGGCTTTACGAAGCCGGGCTTTGGACAGGAATTGGCGCACCGAGAGGCATTATTGAGTAGACTGGGTGATGAGGTTAGTGTTTTGGACCCAAAATTAGAGAAAAACAAAATTTGATGATTGGCAAGGGATTGGCAGTAGTGATTGGCAGATGATGGGTAGTGATTGGCAAATTTTTGATTTATTGAAATTTGATGTGCAAAATTGGTAGTGAGAGACCCCCGATGTGGTGGGATGGCAAATCCACCATCCCTCACAGGGGGGGCAAAGGAGCAATAGCTTATGGGGTTGATGGCAGTGGAAACTAGCCCGGGTGGGTTAGGTTATTAGTAGGGATCTAGAAGAGATTGACATTAGGTAACGTTAAGTTTAGTTAGTGACTGATACCTGTAGTGGGGACGCAGGTAGATTAGTGTGGATGATAATGACGTGGGAGCGCAATAGTTTAAAGGGACGACTGGGAAGCGCAAGTTTCAGAAGGGAGTAGTTAGCTGAGATGATGCCGTGTGTGTGAGGATGGAACAGGTGTGATTGCACAGGTGTGCAATTGGACAGGTGTGTGGAGCAGTGTATGAGTAGTGAGTGTGTGGATCAGCGCGAATGCGCTTGGGGAGAGAAGGGTGCAGGTGGCACCAAGTGTGAGAGCACAGGTGTGCAAGTACAGGTGTGTGGAGAGAGTTGGAGTAAGTGGTACGGAGTGGTGTGCATGGTGCGAAGGTGTGGATGGGGGAAGAGTGGACCCCTTTCACGAATACCCGGGGCGGGTAGTGTAAGTGTTAGGTAGAGGGTATAGGTAAGTTGTGGTTGGATATTGGCATTTGTGGTGCGGTTGCAGAATGGTGTTGTGAATGGGTGCATTAGTGTTGTGGAAATGGCTGGGCGTGTAGCCTGTTAGTGTGTGTAGTTGGTTGGGCACTCCACCACTGTGAGGATGTCGGCCAGGTGAGGCCGCAGGTGGGCTCTGGGAGCCGGTAGTTGTGAGTGGGTGCCTGAGGATCCCGGGTGTGGATCGGGCAGCCCAGTGCCAGAGAGGGCACCGAGTGGGGAGAGTGCCAGAGGGCCTTCCCCAGGTAGTTAGGTTAGGGTAAGGAGCAGGTAAGCTCGGAGGCAACCGCAGTGGTGGAGGTGTGCAGGTGGGTAGACCCACTGGGAGAGGTACACGCCACAGCCCAGAAATTGTGCGAGGGCACCGGGAGATGAATCGGGGGAGTGAGACCCCAAATTGAAAAGCACCACAGTTTGGCCAATGGGAATTGCTTTTTAGAACCCATAGTGTAAGAGGGCCAATGGTTTGGCCGGAGAAAGACCCCGGGTAGTGTAAAGTTGTTAAAGTCACTTAGGAAATAGTTAGGATTGATGAACCTGTCGCACCATACGCAGCCACTTACCTGTGGTGATGATGATGACTCCACACCTGTGTTTTCTTTGTTTTGTTGCAGGAAATGAAATTGCTGTGTGGATTGTGAGACGCATCACGACGTGGGTGAGACATTGGGGTGATTCCATCTCTCCCTCCCTAGGAGGGACTGATGATGAATTGGTAATGGCAAATTTTGATGTGCAGTTGTAGATGGCAAATTTGATGAGAGTTGAAAATGGCAAATTTGATTGGTTAGGAGGGAGAGAAGACGAATTTGGTTTATGGGAGGAACGGGGAAGACAGTAGGGATGTTTGTTGATTTGTAAAGTAGATGTTTATGGGTAGTGTTGTGTTTTGTGGATACAGTAAGGGGTAAGGGAGGGGCCATGTAGGTTACCTGGTGGGGGGGGGGGGCGTACGATAGGAACGTACCTGTCTCACCTGGTTCCCATGTGCCCCCAGTGTGCATCACCTTACATTGCGTGCACTTTTGCGCCCTTACCACCTTACTCACTTGTCTGCTTCTTTTGTCTCCCACCTCCGAGGATCTGGCTTTGGGGTAGAGAGAGAGGAGAGAGAGGTGCTGGCTGCGCAGTTGTGGGCCTGCACTTTCGCTGTTTGCTGCCGGGATCGATACACCATATGGACCGCAATGTTTGTGGCCACCCACAATGGACCGCAGTTCGTTTGCGGCCAAGCACCACCCGGGGATGGACCTATGGGTCAACGTGGCACCTATGCCATACAGGTGAACCACTTTTAGTTAACACCAAGTGCACCACAAGAAGAGCAAGAGACACCTGCAGGGTTAGGGGTTGTCGAATTTATTTTTATTCCAATGAACAATGGTGACTGCACCGATTGGTGGTGGGGTGGTGCTTTTGATGCTGGGAAAGGGTGCTCTGCACGTTATTAAAGGCCGTCGGCCACAGAGCACTCGTGGGTTGGTGTATCGATGCTGGCAAGCGCGCTCTCTCTATGCATAACATCTGCATGTGTTCCTCCAAAAACAGGTCCTGGATCGTAGTGTAAATAGCAGCGTAGTCGTGTAAATAATGCTCACTACCGGCTGTATGTTTAGTTTGAGAATTCTTTCCGGATTCGGTTATCCTGTGGGTGTGTTTCTGTGAGGAGAAGGGTGCAACGTCGCAGGGGGACATATTTACTCATTTGTGAATATCTGTAAAACTGTCGCACTCAGGGTAGAGTTAATAGTAGAGGGAACTACATTGCGTGCCACACTAAAGTAGGTAAAAATTTATCGGGTCGGGACGCCCCGAGGGTAGAGAAGGGTGCAATGTTGCGAATATGGAATTTGGCCTCCATATCCGCTTGTAAATATTCCCCTATTTCTCCAATACTCCCCAACTTTCCCCAATCCCCCATTCCCTAGTCCCATTGCATGTAAATAACAATCAGTAGAGCCGACCTTCCCCTTATTCCCCCATTAAATGTCGTGCCCAGGTCCACCGCACCACACGTAGACAACTTTCGGACATCTTGCTAGTTATTCTTAATCTATGTCAGTTAAGGACTCGTTTCCATTAATTATGACTCTTCGTTGCACCAGAATGTGATTATATGGCATCAGTAGTGAGTTTAGGACCTTTCCCATACCTCCTTCCATCTTCTTCCCCAACAATTACAACAACAACAGAGGAGATGGCGGCGGAGCGGGGGAGGATGCGTCCTCACACCGGCTCGATTAGCGCCATTGACCACGCGCTCCACGGGGTTACCACGGAGGGGCTGGCTGTCAGCTCCTCCTCAAGGGCGGAGCCTGGTAACCCCCCGCACCCAATCAGAAGGGCGGACCGATTCCAGCTGGGGCGGCGCTAGCGAGCCGAGGGCGTGTCACTCCCCGCCGGATATACGCGGCCACGTAGCGGACGTGACGTCAGATGCGCCCCCAGCTAGAGAAAGACGGACCTGCGAGCGCTGAAACAGATGCGCCTGAGTTTGGAGAGGCCTGAGAAAGAACGTCACCTCTGAGCGCTGCGACGAGACCTCCCCGCATCTCTGGACCGAACCGTGTACCCTGCTTTGAGCCAAGAGTGCACCTTGAGCCATCGATACCCGCTTTCCTGCCATCAACCCCCGTGTGAGTCAGCCGTTGTCCCGTTTGTCTGTCGTCTGTCCGGGGTTAATATAAGATTGTGTCTAAGTGCTTGTCTTTCTATGTTGTACCTCTCGTCCCTGTAATCTGACCTTCCGCACGAATATAATCTCCTCCGGAGGTCTTGAGAACCGTATCCCTGGTGTCTGTCATTATAATTCAGCCGTGTGTCTTCTTTTTCCTTATTGAGCCAGCGTGGCGCGGCTTCGTCAACGTTCGAGTACAATCGGGTAATTTGTGCGGACACGACGGCCATTCCGCTCGGCCCACCTTAACATCAAAGTCGTGTCTGTAACAATATATATATATATATTGTATTATATATATATATATATATATTGTTGTGGTTTTGAGTTTTGGTAACAGTTTGTATAATAAAGGTTAAATTTGCCCCTCATAGTTAGTCACACAAACAACATGTAGCCTCGCGATAGTGTAGTTTATCTCTTAGTATTTGTGAGCTTAGTCCTTTTCCTATGTTAGTTCTGCGTTGAGTAGCGTAAGGAGAATAGGTCCTTCTCCTACTTCCATTGCCTTATCCCGCCTCCCTAGCCTCATGCCTCTTTGTGCTGCCTTTGGTTCTTTTGGCGCGAATTAATACGAGGCAGGCCTAGGAGGGTTCGGGGCGGGACCGAATGAGGGCAGCAGAGGAGCTGACGGTAAGCGCGAGCCGCCAATCAGGGCTCAGAGGGTGTGGCGGCAGCACTGCGTCACAGGGCGTGGTTGGAAGGTTCGAGAAGGTTCGGGGCGTGGAGATATAAGCCGTTGCGCAAAGCCACCAGCAGTTGAGTCGAGCAAGAGTGCGCGGTGAGTTACAGAGTGCGGTGAGCAGTGGAGTTCGAGCAGCAATTGAGGTACGAGGACTGAGTTGGCATTGAGTGGAGAAAGACGCGAATGAACCAGGATACGCACTCATATGAATGTGACGCTCGGTTGAGTTTGAAGCCGAGCCGTTATAGTGCATTTAGTTACGCGAGTGATAACGCGCTGTGTAACCGCCAGCCGTGCTGAGAGATGCGTACTTTTCCTTCCTACCTCATCGGCTGCCTTTTGTTCGGGAGACGCGCTATGACGATCCTTCCACTGCCTGCGTGCCTTCTTCACGGGACGTGCTGGGACCGTGGAGAGCCGGACGGGGCCGTTCCTGGATGACGACTTCGGCGCGTTTGGCCTGAACATCAACCTGCCTGCAATTCCCTGTGTGAGTGTGACAGGCCCGAGTCTGGGAGTGGGAGTTAAGAATAAGACTGTTTAAGTGCTGCTCCATGTCTCTGCGTCTACCGATAATTGTACATACGTGTGGGAATAATAATTAAACCTGTGTTCTTCCTTCCATTCGATCGTTCTCGTGTTTTCCTCATTGACTAAGCGTGGTACAAGTAGAATCGCTCGGATCAGGTTCCACTACTAGAAAACTGCACGGACCACGTGGTACTCAATCCGCTCGGTGTACCAAAATCACACGTGGCTCGTGCGAGGCTTGCTTCCCCGCTTCCGTGGCGGCGTAGGGATTTAGGTACGAGCGAGTCTTGGTCCCGAAACCCTACCTTGCGTTTGCCCGGAAGAGGCGTTTCAAGTCTCTCGGTTCTGCCAAGCCCAGAAATAACAAGGGGCTTAATCCCCCTTGGTAAGGGGAAGAAGGGCGGCGGAAAACCGTGACAATATATATATATATATATATATATATATATATATATATATACATACACTATACAGTCACGTGAAAAAGTAAGTACACCCCATGTAAAGTTTTGACTTTTTCAACATATTTCAACATACAGCTATTTGATCTTCATTTCTACAATATTGAAAGACAAAGGTGATATAATACAACAAATATCATGAAACATTTACAATTTGTAGTCCATTGTATAATTTAAATAAACATAAATGCAAATTTCGCATGTGGAAAAAGTAAGTACAGCCTTGGCTCCAATAGGTGGTATTGCCCCCTTTGGCAGAAACAACCTCAAGGAGGCGTTTCTTATAACTGTCTACCAGTCTCTGACATCGATTGGGAGAAATTTTTGCCCACTCCTCCATGCAGAATTCTTTCAGCTGTGCGATGTTTGAGGGGTTTCTTGCATGCACCGCTAGTTTCAAATCCCCCACAACATCTCGATGGGATTTAGATCCGGGCTTTGACTTGGCCATTCCAGAACCCTCCATTTCTTTCTTTTGAGCCATTCCTTGGTGGATTTACTGGTATGTTTAGTGTCATTGTCATGTTGCAAGGTCCACCTTCGGTTGAGCTTCAACTTCTCTGACAGATGGCCTCACATTATCCTCAAGCACCCTCTGGTACAATGAAGAATTCATAGTGGATTCCATGGTGGTGAGCTGCCCAGGCCCTGATACAGCAAAGCTGCCCCAAACCATAATATTTCCACCACCATGCTTTACAGTTGGTATCAGGTTCTTGTGGTGAAATGCTGTCTTTGGTTTTCGCCAAACATGTCTTCTGGTACTGTGGCCAAATAGCTCTACCTTTGACTCATCTGTCCAGAGCACATTGTTCCAGAAGTGCTGGTCTTTGCCTCGGTGTTCATTGGAAACTTTATTCTTGCCCTGATGTTCTTTCTGGACAGCAAAGGTTTCCTCCTGGCACACCTCCCATGTAGATCAAATTTGTGCAGCCTCTTTCTAATGGTAGACTCATGCACTTTGACATCAACAGTGGCAAGAGCTACCTGTAGGTCCCGTGATGACATTCTGGGGTTCTTAGAGAATTCTTTCAGCATCTTGCGCTCTGCTCTCGGGCAGAACTTGCTGGGGCGGCCTGGCCTGAACAAGTTGGCAGTTGTTTGGAATCTTCTCCACTTGTAGATGATCTTCCGGACAGTCGAATGATTGATTTCAAATTGTTTGGATATCTTTTTAAATCCCTTCCCAGACTCGTAGGCATCTATAACCTTCTTTCTGAAGGCCTCAGAGAGCTCTTTTGATCTAGGCATGGTGACGCCGCACACTTCAACAACAAAGAGCAAACCAAACTAAATGTCTGAGGTTTAAATAAGACCGGTTCCTCCAAGATCCTCTCTAACGATGTTCTAATCATTTGCACCTGAGCTGGTGCACCTGATTCTAATTTTAGGTATTTGAAGTAGTGATAAATGTCGGGGTGTACTTACTTTTCCACATGCGAAATTTGTATTTATGTTTATCTAAATTATACAATGGACGACAAAATGTAAATGTTTCATGTGTATATATATATACATATATATATATATATATATATATATATATATATATATATATATATATATATATATATATATATATATATATATATATATACGTATATATATATATACGTATATATATATATACGTATATATATATATACGTATATATATATATATATATATATATATATATATATATATATATATATATATATATATATATATATATATATATATATATATATATATATATATATATACATACGTATATATAGATACATACATATATATATATATATATATATATATATATATTGTATATATTGTATATACGTGTGTATATATGTATATACGTGTGTATATATGTATAGCGGGATACAAGATGTAAACTGTTCAGCCTGGCGGAGTTATGTGCTCTATACTGAGTGGCATTAGTTGGTGTATGTTAAATATCTCACATTGTCTTTAGCGAAGAGTATGTAAGTTATTAGCAGCACCCGAAACAAATTCCAAATTCCTGCACACTCATTCGAGTATCCTTGCATCAGAGTGGTGACCCTTCCCATCCATAACCTCTGCCAAAGAAACTGCGTACATATTATACAGCAGAACGGATGGTATAGAGCTTGCTCTATCAATAATAATGAAATGCCTGGAATGAAATATATATCTACGTTATAATACATCCTGCACATGTATATGTACATATCGATATATATATATATATCAACGAACATAACAGCGTGACGAGCGCTGTCCCGATCTCCTGTGGACCGAAGTCCTAGACCAAAGCGTCACCTCCGACCCAAAGGGTCTTCTGGAGGCTTCAGCCCGGCCACTCTGTCAACAGACAGAGATTTATTCATTGGTCCCCATTGGCTAAACATCAAGCAGAGCCGCCAATCCAGATTTCGGGCTTATTGACTGTTTTAGGGCCCCAGTCAAGGCCTGCCTTTTTTGCTTGTGAAAAAAGGTAAAAAGTCAAACATTCGAACAGCCTCGGACGTGCACCTTGACCCCATGGCCAAGGCACAACGTCAACAAGGCTGTCCCCATAACAATACACATGCGCCTCAACCCCGAGGGGGAAGCACATGGTAATTCAAACACATGCATCATGCCCCCGAAGGGCCACAATGCATGGTCATACAATTGGGACCACTCCTCTTAATAGGAGTAAGACCCCTTAATCCACCAGCAGGGCATTACTCCTGCCAGGTCCGATTTGCATGCAGGTCTACCGACTGTTTTAGGGCCCCAGTCAAGGCCTGCCTTTTTTGCTTGTGAAAAAAGGTAAAAAGTCAAACATTCGAACAGCCTCGGACGTGCACCTTGACCCCATGGCCAAGGCACAACGTCAACAAGGCTGTCCCCATAACAATACACATGCGCCTCAACCCCGAGGGGGAAGCACATGGTCATTCAAACACATGCATCAATGCATCATGCCCCCGAAGGGCCACAATGCATGGTCATACAATTGGGACCACTCCTCTTAATAGGAGTAAGACCCCTTAATCCACCAGCAGGGCATTACTCCTGCCAGGTCCGATTTGCATGCAGGTCTACCGACTGTTTTAGGGCCCCAGTCAAGGCCTGCCTTTTTTGCTTGTGAAAAAAGGTAAAAAGTCAAACATTCGAACAGCCTCGGACGTGCACCTTGACCCCATGGCCAAGGCACAACGTCAACAAGGCTGTCCCCATAACAATACACATGCGCCTCAACCCCGAGGGGGAAGCACATCGTCATTCAAACACATGCATCATGCCCCCGAAGGGCCACAATGCATGGTCATACAATTGGGACCACTCCTCTTAATAGGAGTAAGACCCCTTAATCCACCAGCAGGGCATTACTCCTGCCAGGTCCGATTTGCATGCAGGTCTACCGACTGTTTTAGGGCCCCAGTCAGGGCCTGCCTTTTTTGCTTGTGAAAAAAGGTAAAAAGTCAAACATTCGAACAGCCTCGGACGTGCACCTTGACCCCATGGCCAAGGCACAACGTCAACAAGGCTGTCCCCATAACAATACACATGCGCCTCAACCCCGAGGGGGAAGCACATGGTCATTCAAACACATGCATCATGCCCCCGAAGGGCCACAATGCATGGTCATACAATTGGGACCACTCCTCTTAATAGGAGTAAGACCCCTTAATCCACCAGCAGGGCATTACTCCTGCCAGGTCCGATTTGCATGCAGGTCTACCGACTGTTTTGGGGCCACAGCTAAGGCCTGCCTTTTTTGCTTGTGAAAAAAGGTAAAAAGTCAAACATTTGAACAGCCTCGGACGTGCACCTTGACCCCATGGTCAAGGCACAACGCAACAAGGCTGTCCCAATAACAATACACATGCGCCTCAACCCCAAGGGGGAAGCGCATGGTCATTCAAACACATGCATCATGCCCCCGAGGGGCCACAATGCATGGTCATTCAATTGGGACCACTCCTCTCAATAGGAGTAAGACCCCTTAATCCACTGACAGGGCATTACTCCTGTCAGGTACGATTTGCACCCGTTTTAGGGCCCCGGGCAGGGCCTGCCTTTTTTACACGAAAAAAGGTAAAAAGTCAAACATTTGAACAGCCTTGGACGTGCACCTTGACCCCATGGTCAAGGCACATCGTCAACAAGGCTGTCCCCATAACAATACACATGCGCCTCAACCCCGAGGGGGAAGCGCATGGTCATTCAAACGCATGCATCATGCCCCCCGAAGGGCCACAATGCATGGTCATACAATTGGGACCACTCCTCTTAATAGGAGTGAGCCCCCTTAATCCACCGGCAGGGCATTACTCCTGCCAGGTCCGATTTGCATGCAGTTCTTTATACCTGTTTTGGGGCCACAGGGAAGCCCTGCCTTTTTTACTATGAAAAAAGGTAAAAAGTCAAACATTTGAACAGCCTTGGACGTGCACCTTGACCCCATGGTCAAGGCACATCGTCAACAAGGCTGTCCCCATAACAATACACATGCGCCTCAACCCCGAGGGGGAAGCGCATGGTCATTCAAACGCATGCATCATGCCCCCCGAAGGGCCACAATGCATGGTCATACAATTGGGACCACTCCTCTTAATAGGAGTGAGACCCCTTAATCCACCGGCAGGGCATTACTCCTGCCAGGTCCGATTTGCATGCAGTTCTTTATACCTGTTTTGGGGGCCACAGGGAAGCCCTGCCTTTTTTTACTATGAAAAAAGGTAAAAAGTCAAACATTTGAACAGCCTTGGACGTGCACCTTGACCCCATGGTCAAGGCACAACGTCAACAAGGCTGTCCCCATAACAATACACATGCGCCTCAACCCCGAGGGGGAAGCGCATGGTCATTCAAACGCATGCATCATGCCCCCCGAAGGGCCACAATGCATGGTCATACAGTTGGGACCACTCCTCTTAATAGGAGTGAGACCCCTTAATCCACCGGCAGGGCATTACTCCTGCCAGGTCCGATTTATATGCAGTTTTATTTACCTGTATTGGGGGCCACAGGGAAGCCCTGCCTTTTTTACTATGAAAAAAGGTAAAAAGTCAAACATTTGAACAGCCTTGGACGTGCACCTTGACCCCATGGTCAAGGCACAACGTCAACAAGGCTGTCCCCATAACAATACACATGCGCCTCAACCCCGAGGGGGAAGCGCATGGTCATTCAAACGCATGCATCATGCCCCCCGAAGGGCCACAATGCATGGTCATACAGGTGGGACCACTCCTCTTAATAGGAGTGAGACCCCTTAATCCACCAGCAGGGAATTACTCCTGCCAGGTCCGATTTGCATGCAGTTCTTTGCTTCGGCGTTTAGGGCCCGCACGAGAAGGCCTGCCTTTTTTGCCTGAAAAAAGGTAAAAAGTCAAACATTTGAACAGCCTTGGACATGCACCTTGACCCCATGGTCAAGGCACATCGTCAACAAGGCTGTCCCCATAACAATACACATGCGCCTCAACCCCGAGGGGGAAGCGCATGGTCATTCAAACGCATGCATCATGCCCCCGGAGGGCCACAATGCATGGTCATACAGGTGGGACCACTCCTCTTAATAGGAGTGAGACCCCTTAATCCACCGGCAGGGAATTACTCCTGCCAGGTCCGATTTGCATGCAGTACTTGTGCAACGTTTTGGGCCCGCCGCGAAGGCCTGCCTTTTTTACAGTGAAAAAAGGTAAAAAGTCAAACATTTGAACAGCCTTGGACGTGCACCTTGACCCCATGGTCAAGGCACATCGTCAACAAGGCTGTCCCCATAACAATACACATGCGCCTCAACCCCGAGGGGGAAGCGCATGGTCATTCAAACGCATGCATCATGCCCCCGAAGGGCCACAATGCATGGTCATACAGGTGGGACCACTCCTCTTAATAGGAGTGAGACCCCTTAATCCACCGGCAGGGTATTACTCCTGCCAGGTCCGATTTGCATGCAGTACTTGTGCAACGTTTTGGGCCCGCCGCGAAGGCCTGCCTTTTTTACAGTGAAAAAAGGTAAAAAGTCAAACATTTGAACAGCCTTGGACGTGCACCTTGACCCCATGGTCAAGGCACAACGTCAACAAGGCTGTCCCCATAACAATACACATGCGCCTCAACCCCGAGGGGGAAGCGCATGGTCATTCAAACGCATGCATCATGCCCCCCGAAGGGCCACAATGCATGGTCATACAGTTGGGACCACTCCTCTTAATAGGAGTGAGACCCCTTAATCCACCGGCAGGGCATTACTCCTGCCAGGTCCGATTTGCATGCAGTTATTTGCCTCGCGTTTAGGGCCCGCACGAGAAGGCCTGCCTTTTTTACACTGAAAAAAGGTAAAAAGTCAAACATTTGAACAGCCTTGGACGTGCACCTTGACCCCATGGTCAAGGCACATCGTCAACAAGGCTGTCCCCATAACAATACACATGCGCCTCAACCCCGAGGGGGAAGCGCATGGTCATTCAAACGCATGCATCATGCCCCCGAAGGGCCACAATGCATGGTCATACAATTGGGACCACTCCTCTTAATAGGAGTGAGACCCCTTAATCCACCGGCAGGGAATTACTCCTGCCAGGTCCGATTTGCATGCAGTTTTTTTTCCCTGTATTGGGGGCCACAGGGAAGCCCTGCCTTTTTGTACAAGAAAAAAGGCAAAAAGTCAAACATTTGAACAGCCTTGGACGTGCACCTTGACCCCATGGTCAAGGCACATCGTCAACAAGGCTGTCCCCATAACAATACACATGCGCCTCAACCCCGAGGGGGAAACGCATGGTCATTCAAACGCATGCATCATGCCCCCCAAAGGGCCACAATGCATGGTCATACAGTTGGGACCACTCCTCTTAATAGGAGTGAGACCCCTTAATCCACCGGCAGGGCATTACTCCTGCCAGGTCCGATTTGCATGCAGTTTTATTTACCTGTATTGGGGGCCACAGGGAAGCCCTGCCTTTTTTACTATGAAAAAAGGTAAAAAGTCAAACATTTGAACAGCCTTGGACGTGCACCTTGACCCATGGTCAAGGCACAACGTCAACAAGGCTGTCCCCATAACAATACACATGCGCCTCAACCCCTAGGGGGAAGCGCATGGTCATTCAAACGCATGCATCATGCCCCCCGAAGGGCCACAATGCATGGTCATACAGTTGGGACCACTCCTCTTAATAGGAGTGAGACCCCTTAATCCACCGGCAGGGTATTACTCCTGCCAGGTCCGATTTGCATGCAGTACTTATTTACCTGTATTGGGGGCCACAGGGAAGCCCTGCCTTTTTTACTATGAAAAAAGGTAAAAAGTCAAACATTTGAACAGCCTTGGACGTGCACCTTGACCCCATGGTCAAGGCACAACGTCAACAAGGCTGTCCCAATAACAATACACATGCGCCTCAACCCCGAGGGGGAAACGCATGGTCATTCAAACGCATGCATCATGCCCCCCGAAGGGCCACAATGCATGGTCATACAGTTGGGACCACTCCTCTTAATAGGAGTGCGTTTTAGGGCCCCGGACAGGGCCTGCCTTTTTTACAAAGAAAAAAGGTAAAAAGTCAAACATTTGAACAGCCTTGGACGTGCACCTTGACCCCATGGTCAAGGCACATCGTCAACAAGGCTGTCCCCATAACAATACACATGCGCCTCAACCCCGAGGGGGAAGCGCATGGTCATTCAAACGCATGCATCATGCCCCCGAAGGGCCACAATGCATGGTCATACAGGTGGGACCACTCCTCTTAATAGGAGTGAGACCCCTTAATCCACCGGCAGGGTATTACTCCTGCCAGGTCCGATTTGCATGCAGTTTTATTTACCGCCAGAGGGCGGCACACTGCAAAAAATCTAACCAATGAGGACCAAAATCGTCTATTAAGATGATCAAGGCACCTCCTAGCTTTAATGGTGAGCACCAGCCACGAATTATGTCTCACACGGTAAATACCGCATAACCCGCAAGGAACCAACAGCCTGTCTGCCACACAGATTGATCACCTAAAAATAAGCAATTGATGTCATAAATGTTTATAAAGCAGTCCGTGACATGTGGTTTGTCGATAACCGTTTGTCGATAAGATAAAAATAAGATAATATTTTTAGGTTCAAATAAACATACTCATCCACCATTGATGCATACACATTCCTTCAAGGTGAACAACACATCCGCAGATGGCGCAGACCCATCGGCCGATGGGTCTGCATTGTCATTTCTCGTGCATCCACAGATGGGTCAGACCCATCGGCCGATGGGACCGATCCACAGATGGGTTCCAACATATATATATATGTGTATATATAATGATATATACTGTTTATATATATATAAATTCAGAACACCTGGTCACAAGTGTCCCTCACTGACCGGGTCCTCAGCATCATCCCGTTTCGGCCCTTCAACCTCGATACGGTCAGCTAAGGTGGACCAGCAGGGGGACATACGCCTCCACATGCAGCAGCAACACCTGGATGCGTACATACCCCCACCCCCAGCCAGTGAGAACACAGACTACAACAACAAAACCGCCTCAACAAATAAATATATGTGATTATATATTGTTGCGGATTCGGGGTCGGCACTCCCGTTACCAAGGGGGGGGGGGGATAGGGTTAATCCCCTTGGCCTTTTAAGCTGGCCGATCCCCCAACCCTAGAAGTTATAACGCTCTTTCCGGTCGGGAGTAGCCACGGTGATGGGTCAATGAAGTCCCAAATACCTGAGTGCTACCCCTGGCCGTGAAGCAGGGAGATAACTCCTGCTCAGACCGCGGACAAGATGGAATTTGCCGAGCGGTTAGCAATCCGAAGCCCGAGCCGTTAGCGGTTGACTAACCTGATCCTGGGCGATTGCCGAAATCGTGCCACGTATATTCAATTGTGAAAAGACTAAGACGATCGGACAGAAGAAACCAAAGTAAGGAAGAACACAGGAATTTATTACCACAATAATTAAAGAGGAAACGGAAGGGTAAATGTACAAGGGAAGAAGAAGAAGCAGACACAGGGCAACCTTATACAGTCTTAATTATCCTTATACAGGGCAACCTTATACAGCGTGAGCCCAGGACAACACAAACAGACTTACACGAAAGGAGTAATGGTGGCAGGGAGGGAAGGTCCAAGCAGAAGCACGGCGTGGGCTCCGGCTCCGATCCATGCTCCACCCCGGTCCATGCTCCGGTTCTGATCCACGCTCCAGCTCCGCGGCGAAACCCGGCAGGTAGCGCTGCTCGTATATTGTTGCACGCGAGCGGACCTGACTTAGCGGGGTTCATATCTCGGGGAAGGTATTCAGCTTTCTCTCTCTCAACGTGCATAATGTGCTGCAGTTCAACAGAAGTCCCCGGCGCAGTCCGATACAGTTGGTCGCTCCCTGCGTAGTTCGTAATCATCAGCATCCCCCAGCGCAGTTCTAGGTAATCGAGCTCTCTTTTGGCACAGTTCGTATCAAGCAATGGTTCCCTGCGCAGTCCTTACATAATGGCCTCCCCTCGCGCAGTCCGTAATAGGGCTTCGCGCTCGCGCTTATATCTCGCGCGTTGAAATCAAGTCGCCTTCATAGGGCTACGCCCACTAGCGAGCTTACCTCAGCCCTGGTTGGTCGGCGAGGGCTCGCTGGCTCCACCTTTGATGATGAGTCGACGGGGGGGGGGGGGCACGCCTCCTCCCCGCGCTCCGCCCTTCTTCGCCAGCCTGACCGCGTGCGCAATGGCGTTTGATGCAGCGAATGCTGCTAGCAAGCAAGTGCTAAGGTGCGTAATAGCAAGAGAGAGACAACCCCCACCTGTAGGTGCGCATGATGGAGTAGCTTGGAGAGAGAGAGACAAACCCCGCCTGTAGGTGCGCATGATGGAGTAGCTTGGAGAGAGAGAGGCAAACCCCGCCTGTAGGTGCGCATTATGGAGTAGCTTGGAGAGAGAGAGATCAAAATGCACGGGATTGAAGGACCTATCGTATTTAATTAATGCAACGCAGAGTCAAACTATTGGAAACAGAGCCTTACCTGAAACACATACTAATGAACTAACTGAAAGGTTCCTATGGTGTCCTACGTGTTGTATATGGACTAATTAGGGTGCGACCTTTAACCTTTAGAAAATGGGAATATTTACAGGGAATTATTTACAGTGGATTATTATTTACAAGTGCCGGTTCTAAAAACCGTAACAATATATTATGCAATATAAATATACTGCATTTGGATTGTTTTCTGTTGTTTTCCTTGTTTCAACATTTCAAGGTACAATGAGGCGACACAAGTCTCTCAGAATTCCATCTCGTCTGACCACTAGGTAATGTTTCATTTGAACTTTCCTCAATCGCTTATCACCTCTAAGTTACTTTCACAAAACTACTCATTTTGCAGTGCACTCAGCCACATGTCCATTTTTACATGCACCCACATAACCACATTCATTTCCACACATTATTAAATCTCAATTTTTTATTTTTTCCCTGCCTACTTTCAACACTTACTCACTCAACCATGCACTCACACATTCACTCTCACCTACCTACTCACTGTCCTATTTGCACTAACTCACTCATGTACATTGCTCGCTATCCACACATTAAACCACTCATGCACCTATCGACTAACTCACCTTTCCGCCACCCACAAGTACATTGATTTTCTGTCGGCGTAAAATAATGAGCGTTTCTTCAAAGAGAGATTGCGATATTAAAGTGTGGAGACGTGTGTTTCAGAGATCCGAGTGATCTGCACAAAGAAAGGCTTAGACTGGAAAGGGAAACTCAAGGGCTCGAGGAAGAACTGCAAAAGCTTCAGCTCAACCTGAAGATCCCTCCAGAGATGTCAGTATGTCTGGGTTTCAGTGTCTTTATAACTCCCTGTAACACAATCCTATTTTGTACTGCTCTGTGTACGCTGTGAAAATGGTTGACTTTTTAAAATCTACATTGCATTTACCATTTCCAGCATTCGGGCTGACTCGCTAGGACAGCTCATATCTGGAAGAGAAATCTTAATTAGAAAATCATAAATGCCACTAACAAAAAAGCAATGGAAATAAGCCAAAATAGTTTTGTAACAGCAAATGGCATTTCTCAATTCATTCAGGATATCGTTGTAATTACAAATACAGTTGAAGAATATTGCCGTAGTATTTCCATTTCTAATTGGTAGATCTTTTTTATCATAAGCAGAATCGGCCTTAAACTCTCAAATATCGTTTGGGTTATATACTGGATGCCCATTTGATGTAGGTCAGCCTTTGGCCGAAGCATCTACCTTCATCTGTCCTCGGCTGACTTGATAATGATTATTGCTTGTGCCTCTTTCACATCATACTAAAATATGCATTTTGGTGTCTGTCTGTCTGTCTGTTTGACCGCAATGCATTTGGTCGTTACTTTTCCATTCTCAACCAAACTTGACAGGAGGACGAGGGGTCACACAATGGAGACTAGCAACTTCATTTGCCCACCTCCCCGAGGTTTTCCATCTTGGGCGAAATCCGTGTTAAGATATACAGATAACTTATTGTGACGCTTTTCCAACGCTGTTTCTAATAACAAAAGTTACGAGAACAGCACTCGGTGTGTGTATAATTGCGTCAGGCTGAACATTTTACGTTTTCTATCCCACTGATAGACAGCATCTGGATCTGGATCTGAACCAAAATCGAATTGGCTTGTTATTGTCACCTAACCAACTCATCCACCTCGTTGTGTCATAAATCGTCCACAACTTTTTGAAATATCATGCTGTATATAGTTTTTAGCCCAATCTCTCAATGGCGAAGAATCTTACTTTCAAATATTTTTTAAATTTTGTATCCGATTTCTGATCTTCACCAAAATCAAATCAATTCGTCCTCGTCACACCCCCAACCTGTCCACCACGTTTTATCCAAATACGTCCACAACTTTCTGAGATACAGGGTGTTTCAAAAAGACCTGGATAACTTTGGTTATTTATATATTTAGAGCCACAAATGATACAACGATACCCTTTGGTTTATATCAGGTAGAAACTCAAAGTTTTGTGCACAACATCAATACACTTCAATATGAGCTCCGTTTGTCGTGCTCAGGACATCAAGGTGGTACGCGAGTTCTTGCCATGTTCGGCTCAGCATGTTTGCATCCACCAGTGTGTATGCAGCTGTGATTCGAGAAAGAAGATCCTGCAGGTCTTCCACCTTGGTGTTGTCGACAACATCTTTGACAAACCCTCACAGAAAAAAGATCAAGTGGGTTATGTCTGGTGATCGTGGAAACCAGGTCCGTCTCGGTCAATCCAGCGACCTGGAAATTTTTCATTCAGGACAGCTCGAACGCCAAAAGCCTAATGAGGGGCAGCACCGTCCTGTCGAAAAATTATATTGGGTTGCAGGTCTTCAATCTGTGGGAAGGAAAATCCTTCCAAAAAGTTCATGTAAATTGTTGAGGTCACTGTATCCTCCACAAAAAAACAGACCCACCAAGCGATCACGGAGAAGGTCACACCACACATTTTGACTGCCGCGTATGTGTTCAATGACCACGTCAGGGTTTTCAGAGCCCCAGATCCTCACATCATGCCAGTTGACCATCCCGGATACATGCATGCAAGCTTAGTCTGTGAGCGTGACCTTTTTCAGGTAATCTTTGTCATCCTCTATGCTACTGAGCATTTCCAAGACAAACGCCTTACAGTTGGGTCCGTCATTTGGTTTGAGTTCCTGCAGAATCTGCACCTTATAGGCCTAAAGCTTCAGTCTTTCATGCAAAATCCTGTGCATTGGTGGTTGGTAGTCCCAGTTCTCTGGATGCGCGACAGATTGATTTTCTGAAACTTGTTGAGATGATTCACACACTTAGTCAACGTCTGCTGCACTTTTGCTTGGTCGCCCGGTACTATTCTCTTTCTGACGACTTCCAGTCCCCTTAAACCCCCTGTTCCATTCTCTGATACTAGTCCGCGATGGCGGATTTATTCCATATATTGCGCGGAAATTAAGCTGAACTTGCATGTCGGATCTCGTCTCGATGAACCATTCGACACACTGAGCTTTCTCCGTGGTGTCACCATTTTATTACCTCCGCCAGCAAAGGTGGATGGAGGTTATGTTTTCACCCCTGTCTGTTTGTTTGTCTGTCTGTTTGTCCGTTTGTTTGTGAACAAAATATCTCAAAAAGTTGTGGACGGATTCAGACAAAATTTGGCAGAGATGTAGGGTATCTGAGAAGGACGAAATGATTAGATTTTGGTGAAGATCCGGATTCAGATCCGGCTCGTATAATTTATTAAGTGATTCTTCACCATCAGGAGATAGGGCCAAAAACGATACTTAGCAGGATATCTCAAAAAGTTATGCATGGTTTGGACGAAACTTGTTGGAAAGGTTCAGGTGAATGTAAGGTGAAAAAAATATTCTGTTCTTTCAAGTGAATGTAAAGGTAGATTCATCCATATCCTCAAAATGGATTTGAAACAAGTAGGCCATTGTGCACTTCGGCTGGCCGGATTGCCTGGAAGTATGCACCCTCGCCTCTAAGCTGTCCACCCTGTGTTCAAATCCCAACCCAGTTATAAACTGTCATCCCGGTGTTTCACAGGCAGGGTGATTCATCAACATGTGTCCCATCCTAAAGACGGATGTTAAACTGTGCGTCCGATCTGCCGGAATTAGTTGGTACGTTAAAGATCCCACAGTGTTATTAGTTAAGAGTATGTGAGTTATCGCTGTCACCAAGGCCAAATTACCAAATTCCCGCCCAAACTGCTTAGTCGCACATCCAGCCTGGTCATCCAGTTTGCGAAAGACTTGGGCCAAAAACATTCCCTGGCCAACCCCACAAGAACGAGAGAATATATTGTGGCCATTAAAGAAAGAAGAAGACTCGTACCTGGCCAAATTACAAAATCCTGGCAACAATCTGCGACGTCGTTGTGATTGAGTAAATCCTCAGCCATGAAATGTTCATGCCATTTCTTGGATGTTCGACGCAGAGCTCCGCCAGCAGGTTCTTGCATCGTCGACTCTGGCTTCCATTCGGAGAGGTGCTTGGTCCGTTAGCGAGCACTCCCTTGTGGATGTTAAACATTGCAAACTGCCTTCAGGGAAATAGTCCCTCATTGTGTTTCAGTTTGCTCACTAAAATTCTAATTTCTAGTTCCTGGTGCTCCGTATTTCCCATTTGTAGCACTGTCCACCACTGGTGTTAATGTGAACTTTAAAAGATCCATGACCATTGCACATTCTCCTTTTGGATAATGGTCCCTCCTTGGGTGAATAATTCAGTTTGGTTAAGGCTTTCTCCAGTCTTAATTAAGCCTTCCTTGTGACTGGTTACCTTCGCAAAAGCGGAAGGTTATGTTTTGATCGCTGTGTATTTATTTGTATGTCTGTGTGTGTGTATGTTAATCGCATAACTCAAAAAGTATTCAACCGAATTGCATGAAATTTGGTGGGATGATTGGTTATTATACGGGACACATTTGATTAGATTTTGGGAAACAGATTTGCTCAAATTCTGACTATTTTTAACTCGATCGTATTTCACTCAAAGTTATGAGCGACTGAAGAAGAAGATGTCCATCCAGGACGTCATCACTATAACGCGATCTCCCGCGATCATTTCAACCTCAAAAAAAATTATAATTGCAGATTTGACAATAGATGAGGCATATTAACAAACGAATGAAACAGATTTGCTCAAATTCTGACTATTTTTAACTCGATCGTATTTCACTCAAAGTTATGCGCGACTGAAGAAGAAGATGTCCATCCAGGACGTCATCACTATAACGCAATCTCCCGCGATCATTTCAACCTCAAAAAAAATTATAATTGCAGATTTGTCAAGAGATGAGGCATATTAACAAACGAATGAAACAGATTTGCTCAAATTCTGACTATTTTTAACTCGATCGTATTTCACTCAAAGTTATGAGCGACTGAAGAAGAGGATGTCCATCCAAGACGTCATCACTATAACGCGATCTCCCGCAATCATTTCAACCTCAAATGAAATTCAAATTGCAGATTTGTCAATCGGGGAGGCATATTAACAGACGAATGAAACAGATTTGCTCAAATTCTGATTTTTAAAAATCGATCGCATTTCACATAAAGTTTCACATCGCATACACTCCCATGCCAAGTACAGAACAGTAGCTGCGGCGAAGGTATGCGCTCTACCGAGTGCCCGGATTCTAGTTAATCTATGCATTATGCTATAATTATATGTCGGGTCTCAAAAACACATTAATCTTTTGCTGACCTTTCTTCTGTCTTTACTTGATTCCTAGCTTCTTTCGATTTATGATTTTGTCTCTACGTTTTGTTTTTACGATGTAAAGGGTTTTGTGTTATTAGCGCCCTTGTGTTTGTGGTCTCCTTTTTAAAAAAAACAAAATACTTGAGCTAAGGCTCGTAATGCACCTGACACAGTGACTGACACACACACACACACACACACACACACACACACACACACACACACACACACACATACTGACGAGACAAACGCATAACACAGCCACTGAGCTTGGGGGAAGTGCCGTCACTACCGTCACTTCCCAGGATACTCTCAAAAAATAATAACTAGAATCCGGGCACTCGGTAGAGCGCATACCTTCGCCGCAGCTACTGTTCTGTACTTGGCATGGGAGTGTATGCGATGTGAAACTTTATGTGAAATGCGATCGATTTTTAAAAATCAGAATTTGAGCAAATCTGTTTCATTCGTCTGTTAATATGCCTCCCCGATTGACAAATCTGCAATTTGAATTTCATTTGAGGTTGAAATGATTGCGGGAGATCGCGTTATAGTGATGACGTCTTGGATGGACATCCTCTTCTTCAGTCGCTCATAACTTTGAGTGAAATACGATCGAGTTAAAAATAGTCAGAATTTGAGCAAATCTGTTTCATTCGTTTGTTAATATGCCTCATCTCTTGACAAATCTGCAATTATAATTTTTTTTGAGGTTGAAATGATCGCGGGAGATTGCGTTATAGTGATGACGTCCTGGATGGACATCTTCTTCTTCAGTCGCGCATAACTTTGAGT
Source organism: Myxine glutinosa (assembly GCF_964187855.1). Lineage (NCBI taxonomy): Eukaryota > Metazoa > Chordata > Myxini > Myxiniformes > Myxinidae > Myxine > Myxine glutinosa. The sequence goes on along the minus strand of NC_136261.1, from coordinate 197,640,797 downwards.
GAAATACGATCGAGTTAAAAATAGTCAGAATTTGAGCAAATCTGTTTCATTCGTTTGTTAATATGCCTCATCTATTGTCAAATCTGCAATTATAATTTTTTTTGAGGTTGAAATGATCGCGGGAGATCGCGTTATAGTGATGACGTCCTGGATGGACATCTTCTTCTTCAGTCGCTCATAACTTTGAGTGAAATACGATCGAGTTAAAAATAGTCAGAATTTGAGCAAATCTGTTTCCCAAAATCTAATCAAATGTGTCCCGTATAATAACCAATCATCCCACCAAATTTCATGCAATTCGGTTGAATACTTTTTGAGTTATGCGATTAACATACACACACACAGACATACAAATAAATACACAGCGATCAAAACATAACCTTCCGCTTTTGCGAAGGTAATAATAAAAGAAAGTGCCTCCTTTGACTTTAAGTGAGGAGTATTTTTCCAGGTCGTAGAAGCAAAAATATAGAATTAACAGCTTTTTGGTATGACTGCATCTAGGCTTTAGGACCAGGTACATTTGTATTGCTTTGACAATTAGAACAGCACTCAGTCGAGCGCACACCTCCGCCAGGCTGAACAGTTTGTTTTGCATCCCACTGATAGGCCGGATCTGGACCTGAACCAAAATCTAATCAGCTTGTTCTTGTCACCTCACCAACTCATCCACCACGTTTATTCATAACTCATCCATAACTTATTAAAATATCATGTTATATATCCCTTTTCGCCCGATCTCTAAATGGTGAAGAATCACTTAAAAATCAAATTATTCTCGTATCCGAATCCATATTCAGATCTTCATAAAAATCGAAAAAAATTGTCCTTGCCACACACCCAACTTCTCCACCAAGCTTCGTCCAAATCCGTCCACAACTTTTTGAGATATTCTGCTGTGTATCGTTTTTGGCCCTCTCTCCCAATGGTGAAGAATCACTTTAAAAATTCGAGTAGACGGATCCGAATCCGGATCTTCACTAGAATCTAATCATTTCGTCCTTGTCACATACGCTACCTCTCTGCCAAATTTCATCAGAATCCATGCACAACTTTTTGAGTTATCTTGTTCACAAACAAATAATCAGACAGACAGACAGGGGTGAAAACATAACCTCCATCCACCTTTGGTGGCAGAGGTAATAACCTTCTCCGAGCTTTAATTTGAGAAGGGGCGTCCTACATCTGGCAAATAAAATACATTTACTTCTTCATGCAGCTGTATGAATCAAATTGGCACCCCTTTATATGAACTTTTCTAGAGCATTACTTGCTTCCTCCTCAGAACACAAGGGTAGGCCAGCATGCACATGAATGTTTTTTAAATGCCCCTTATTTTGTATTCTTTGGCATTTTCTAAAAGCGATGGAATGTCTCTTCTTTTCTATACTTTGCCACATGGCATATATATATATATATATATATATATATATATATATATATATATATATATATATATATATATATATATATATATGTATATGTATATATATATACAAGCGGAATGCACCCGGTGTTGCCCGGGTTCTTTTTGAATGAATTTTCTACTATAATTCAGCTTTTACTCACGGCCGTAGAAGATTGACTACTATAATTCAGTTCAGCTTTTAATTGCGAAATGGGCCCAGCCCGGCGAGGCGGCCTCGCCATAACCTTTCCCATGTCCCGTCCCGACATTTTTGGTTCTTTTTGAATGAATTTACTACTATAATTCAGCTTTTACTCGCGGCTGTAGAAGATTGACTACTGCAATTCAGCTCAGCTTTTAATTGCGAAATGGGCCCAGGCCGGCCGAGGCGGCCTCGACCGGCCTCGCCACCTAGCCTATAACTTTCCCGGGGCCCGTCCCGACATTTTTTGTTTCAGAGGATTCCTCCTATGTTTCACCGTTCAGGAGATTAGCGCGTGCAGACAAACAAACAAACAAAAACTTTATTTTATATATATATAGATGAAGAAGAGATATAATATTGTTGCGGTTTTGCGGTTTTGTGATAAAGGTTAATTTCCTCTCCTAGTTAGTTACACTACAACATGTAGCCTTGCTTAAGTTCAATTATTTCTTAGTAAATGTAAGCGTAGTCCTTTCCTGTGTTAGTTTTGCATTGAGTAGGATAATGAAAATTAGGTGTCCTTAAGGCACTTTGGTTTGGTTTTTGGCACCGAAATACCACGCGGCAGGCCTGAACAAGTCGACCGAACCCGAAGGAAGGCAGAGGAGGAGCCATCGGTAAGCACGAGTCGCCAATCAGGGCTCGAGGGGAGTGACTTACCACTGCGGCAAAAGGCGGGGTTTGGAACATTCGAGTCGGGCTGGGGCAGGGCCATATAACCCTGTGTCCCGAGCCCCCCGCCTCAGATGAGTTCGGGTGAGATCAGAGACGAGTTCAGTGGAGGTCCGGAGTACAGACGAGTTGAGATTGCGTCGTTTGAGTCATATTGTATGAACTGAATAACCCCGTTGTACACGAACCTTCCCTGCTCCCCGTGCTCTGCGCAGTATTAATCTCGCTGTGAAAGACGACCCACGCCGTGTCACAGATGCGCGATATTTCCTCCTGCCTGCCTTTGCCTGATACGTGCCGCGAGGATTTTCCCTCCTGCCTGCCCTGTGTCCCTTTCCTTTCCTTCAAATTCCTGTAAATAGTAGAAATAAATCTGTTATTTCTTCTGATTCGACCGTTTTGTCATTTCCACCATCGGTCTCGCATGGTATGAATTAGATCGCTCTAATCGGGTTCTATAGAAAGGTAACAGCACGAGTCACGTGGTACGCAATCCGCTCGGGCGTACTCAATCACGCGTGGTTCGTGCGAGACTCGATCCCCGCTTCCGCTGCGGCGTGGGTACTCAAGGTACGCGTGAAATTGTCCCGAAACCCTTTTCCACGTCTGCGGTTTTGAAGACCCAGAGGGAAAAAGGGGCTTAATCTCCCCCTTTGTAACGGGAACGGGCTTCGAAAAACCGCAACAATATATATATATATATATATATACAGTATATATATATATATATATATATATATATATATATATATATATATATTGGTATCTGTAATCTGGTTCTCCAACCTAATGAGCGGACAACATGACGTCATCGCCATGCATGTCCGCCTTGCCTGCAAAGTTCCAGAGGAACCATCTAGCAGTGCGTCATTACGGATTATAAATACAGATACTGTCACAAGTGCATGCAAAACTCACAGTTACCGACCTGGTTTCGCAGGCAGGTTGGTGGTCTTTCCGTCTTCTACCGACTCCTCTCTGGCCTTGCCTTAGGTTGGAGAACCAGATTACAGATACCATTATTAGTAACTCCCAACCGCAACCAGGTCGACTCCATATGATGAGTGGATACCAGAGATAACGTCACCGCGTGGCAGGCGGTGCGTATCGCTCCCAGCAAGGTGCAGCAGCAGCTGTATGGGACACCTTGCTGGCGGTTCTCCACTGATGATATGAAGGTCGCATAGTGACTGATATATATATATATATATATATATATATATATATATACATATATATACACATATATATATATATACATATATATATATACATATATATATATACATATATATATATATATATATATATATATATATATATATATATATATATATATATATATATATATATATATACTGTATATATATATATAATGTTGCGGATATGGGATTTGGCCTCCATCCATATCCGCTTGTAAATATTCCCCTATTTCCCCAATACTCCCCAACTATCCCCAATCCCCCATTCCCTAGTCCCATTGTCTGTAAACAACACTCTGTAGAACCGACCTTCCCCTTTTTCCCCCATTAAATGTCGTACCCAGGTTCACCGCATCTCACGTAGACAACTATAGGACATCTTGCTAGTTATTCTTAGTCTATGTCAGTTAAGGACTCGTTTCCATTAATTCTGACTCTTCGTTGCACCAGAATGTGATTGTATGGCACTATTAGTAAGTTTAGGACCTCCCAATACCTCCCCGCATCTCTTCCTCATGGAACAACAACACCAACAACAACAACAGCGGCGGCGGCGCGGGGAGTGTGCGTCCTCACTCCGGCTTGGTTAGCCGCCATTGAACATGTGCTCCGACGGGGTTACCACGCAGGGGCTCACTGTCAGCTCCTCGTCAAGGGCGGAGCCCGGTAACCCCCCGCACCCAATAAGAAGCGGCGGACCGATTCCATCTGGGGCGGAGCTAATGAGCCGAGGGCGTGTCACTCCCCGCTGGGCATGCGCAGGAAGACGGAGGTGACGTCAGATGCGCCTCAGCTTGGAGAGAAAAGGACGCCACCTCCAGCACGACGATACCTCCCCGCATCTCTGGGCCGGACCGGGTCGATTCTGCCCCTGAGCCAAGGTGCACCTTGAGCTATCGACTGCCTGCCCTTCCCTGCCATCAATCCCCGTGTAAGTCAGTCTTGTCCCGTTTGTCTGTGGTCTGTCGGGGCTAAGATAAGACTGTGTCTAAGTGTCCATCTTGCTGTGCTTTACCTCTTGTCGTGTAATCTAACCGTTCTGCAAAACCAATATTATATCCTCCTCCGGAGGTCTTGAGAACTGTACCCCCTTGTGTCGTTGCCTTAATCCCAGCCGTTGTGTCCTTTCCTTCATTGATTTAGCATAGCGCGATTCGGCCAACGTTCGAGTGTAATCGGGTAATCTGTGCGAACACGGCGGCCATTCCGCTCGGTCAAGCAACATCTAAGTCGTATCCGTAACAATTGGTGTCGGGAAGTGGGATTGGACCCGAAGCGCGTTTCACGCGCTCGAAATTATAACGGCGAAAATTGATTGTGTTTTACAAAAATAAAAACCCGAATTTTGAAAGTCGCGCTATGGCAGATCAAGACGGCTGGGTTCCGGTAGAGGAGAGTGAGGCAGGGTCGATCCAGGACCAAATTGAGGGACATGAGGAGAGCGAAGCAGTGAGGGTGGCAGGGTCGCAAAATGGCGGCCTCGCGCACGAGGTTGCGGGCGCGCAAAATGGCGCCTCGCACATAGCTACGGCGGCCGCACCCGCTGCACAAGTGGGAGGGATGGCCCAAATGCAGACCCTCATGGAGCAATTTATGGTGCAAATGCAGGCGTCCCTCAAACTGCAGAGTGAGCGATTGGAGGGCCAAATGGGGTCCAATAGCGAGAAATTGAGGGAGGACATGGGGGCCAATAGCCAACGGTTAGAACAAAACATGGGGTCCAATAGCGAGAAATTGAGGGAGGACATGGGGGCCCAGATCGGAGGGTTAGGGGGTAGAATAGAGGGATTAGACAATAGATTAGGGGAAATACAGGAGGGGTTAATGGGGGTAGAAAACAGAATGGCCGTTCAGGAGAATCAAATGGAAGGGATGAAAAAGGGGTTAGAGGGGTTAGAAAACAGTATGGAAGGCAAATTGAGGGACATGAGGGACCAAGCGGAAAGGGAAGTTAAACAAATGGGGCAGCAGATAGAGGGGGTCAGAATGGGGGTAGAAACTAAACTGGATGCTCACAGGGAGGAAATGGAGCAGATGAGGGTGGCATCTGGGCAGGAGATGCAAGTGATGGGAGAAGAGATCAGAAGAGGTGTGAGTGAGAAGGTCGGAGGAGTGCACGAGGAGGTGAGGCACTGTAAGGAGCACATGGAGAAGGAGGTGAGAAAGGGGACTGTAAAGTTACAAGGGGGCATAGAGGACCTGACGCAGGAGGTGGAACAGCTGACGGAGGGACAAAAAGGACTAACGGAGCAGGTTCAAAGGAACACTGCGGTATTAGGAGGGTTAAAAGCGACACAAAACGACATAAAAAACGACTTGATAGCGACAAAGAGGCAATGTCAGATGGTACGTGAGGGACTGACAACGAGGTTGGACGAGGTGACAGAGGTAATGGAGACGAAGGACCGGCAGGTGAGGACGCACATGGAAACGGTCAAGGTAGCCTTAGAGGACGAACTTGAGGAGACGTACCGGGAAATAAAAGAGGTAAAGCAGAAATTAGAAGAAGTGGAAGGAGGGGTGAGCGAAATTAAGAAGCGACGGAGAGGGGATAAGAAAGAGATAAAAGAGGAGGTAAAAGAATTGGTCCAAAGTCTGTGTTCGGATCGTGATGATGTGCTCATTAACCGGATGAGGGATTCGCAGGTGATGGAGGAGAAGCGAAGAGAAAGAGGACCCGGTGTAAGTGGTGACCAATATGGTCGTGCGTATGATGCGCCAGGTGATTTAAGGAGCTTGGGGGTCGAGATAGACCCGGATGTTCGTGAGAGGCAGTTGGTGAAGTATGCGACAGGTCTGGTGTGTGAAAAAGGAGGTGTGCGAGAAAGTCCGACTCTGGGGTGTGTGAGGAAAAAGTGCACGCCAAGGAGTGAGTGTGCTGTCGAGAGTGAGTCGGTCGTAGCGCGTGTGCGAGGGAGCACATGGAAGCGCGTAGTGAGGAGTGTTACGGAGGGTGTAAAGGGAGAATGCACGCCTGTGGTGAGTGTTACAGAGGATGTAACGGGAGAGGGTGTGCGAGAAAGATGTGTGACGGACAGGTGCATGGGGAAAGAGTGCACTGTCAAAAGTAAGGAAGAGTGTACACCTGTGGTGAGTGTTACAGAGGGTGTAACGGGAGAGTGTGCGCGAGAAAGGTGTGTAACGGACGGGTGCATGAGGAAAGAGTGCGCTGTCGAGAGTAAGGGTGAGTGCGCTGTCAAGAGTGGAGGTGAGAGTAGTACGAGTGACACGGAGCGTGAGTTGGTTGTGACAGGTGAGCGAGGATGTACACCTGGCATGGAAGGATGCACACCTGGAATGGTAGAGCGTGTGTGGGAATGCACACTTGAGTTGGTCGTGAGGCACGTGGTTGGGTGTGCGAGTGAGGGCACACCTGTGATTGTCACAGAGGAGGTGACCGAGGAAGGGGCGCGAAGAGGTGTGTTGGTGAGGTGTGCGACCAACGAATGTGTGCCAAAGTGTTCGGTGGTCAGGTGTGTGACCAAGGCTGAGAGTGGAATGAGTGTACCGAGGTGTGTAAGGAAAGGTACGAGGAGCATGGGAACGGCTGGAGGTATGAGCAAGCAAGGGGTAACGTATGCATGTAAGCATCCAGGTGAGGCATCGACGGTAACCGGGTTAGAGGTTAGAACGACTTATAGCCGAATCGGGCCCTCGGTGCGTGCCGGGCCTCGCTTTGAACGGCCGCGTCCGTGCTCCACTAGGCGGAGCGGGCAGCCCGATAGGAAGGGTCGTCATGGCGACCACTTTTTGTTGAGGCATTCCGGCAGGTCGAGATCGGGCCATGGGATGGCTCCGTGCCGAGATGGTGCGTGGGATCTCGGCCCGGGTAAAACTCCTTCCCTGCACCGAATGCGGGACGTATCCAGCCGCTGGCACCAAACAACCCGCATTCATTGCTCGGCTTTACGAAGCCGGGCTTTGGACAGGAATTGGCGCACCGAGAGGCATTAGTAAGTAGACTGTAATGACGAGGATAGTGTTTTGGCCCCGAAATTAGAAAAAAACAAAATTTGATGATTGGCAAAGGATTGGCAGTAATGATTGGCAGATGATGGGTAGTGATTGGCAAATTTTTGATTTGTTGAAATTTGATGTGCAAAATTGGTAGTGAGCGATGGGCCCGGTGGGTAAGGGTGGCATCCCTGCCACCCTTCCCATGTGGGGCAAATGCGCAATAGTTATGGGGTTTATGGCAGGGAAAACTAGCCCGGGTGGGTTAGGTTATATTGTGTGTAGGGATCTAGAGATTGACATAAGGTAACGTTAAGGTTAGTTAGTGACAATGATACCTGTAGTGGGGACGCAGGTAGATTAGTGTGGATTATAATGACGAGGGAGCGCAATAGTTTAAAGGGACGACTGGGAAGCGCAAGTTTCAGAGGGGAGTAGTTAGATGAGATGATGCTGTGTGAGAGCTGGACAGGTGTGTGGAGCAGTGGATGAGTAGTGAGTGTTGTGGATCAGCGCGAATGCGCTTGGGGAGAGAAGGGTGCAGGTGGCACCAGGTGTGAGAGCACAGGTGTGCAAGTACAGGTGTGTGGAACACATGGAGTATTGGAATGAGTGGTGTGGAGAGAGTTGGAGTAAGTGGTACGGAGTGGTGTGCATGGTGCGAAGGTGTGGATGGGGGAAGAGTGGACCCCTTTCACGAGTACCCGGGGCGGGTAGTGTAAGTGTTAGGTAGAGGGTATAGGTAAATTGTGGTTGGATATTGGCATTTGTGGTGCGGTTGCAGAATGGTATTGTGGATGGGTGCATTAGTGTTGTGGAAATGGCTGGGCGTGTAGCCTGTTAGTGTGTGTAGTTGGTTTGGGCACTCCACCACTGTGAGGATGTCGGCCAGGTGAGGCCGCAGGTGGGCTCTGGGAGCCGGTAGTTGTGGATGGGGCCCGAGGATCCGGAGGACGGACCCGGGTAGCCCAGTGCCAGAGGGCACCAGGGGGTGACAGAGCCAGGAGAGGGCCTTCCCCAGTTAGTTAGGTTAGGGTGAGGAGCTAGGTAAGCTCGGGTGGCAACTGCAGTGGTGGAGGTGTGCAGGTGGGTAGACCTGCTGGGAGAGCTACACGTCACAGCCCAGAAATTGTGCGAGGGCACCGGGAGATGAATCGGGGGAGTGAGACCCCAAATTGAAAAGCACCACAGTTTGGTCAATGGGAATTGGTTTTTAGAACCCATAGTGTAAGAGGGCCAATTGTTTGGCAGGAGAAAGACCCCGGGTAATGTAAAGTTGTTAAAGTCATTTAGGAAATAGTTAGGATTGATGAACCTGTCGCACCATACGCAGCCACTTACCTGAGGTGATGATGATGACTCCACACCTGTGTTTCTTTGTTCTGTGTTGCAGGAAATGAGAATTGCTGTTGGATTTGTGAGACGCATCACGACGTGGATGAGACATTGGGGTGATTCCATCTCTCCCTCCCTAGGAGGGACTGATGATGAATTGGTGATGGCAAATTTTGATGTTGAATTGGAGATGGCAAATTTTGATGAGAGTTGGAAATGGCAAATTTGATTGGTTAGGAGGGAGAGAAGACGAATTTGGTTTATGGGAGGAACGGGGAAGACAGTAGGGACGTTTGTTGATTTGTAAAGTAGATGTTTATGGGTAGTGTTGTGTTTTGTGGATACAGTAAGGGGTAAGGGAGGGGCAATGTAGGTTACCTGGTGGGGGGGGGGGGGGGCGTACGGTAGGAACGTACCTGTCTCACCTGGTTCCCATGTGCCCCTAGTGTGCATTACCTAATATTGCGTGCACTTTTGCGCCCTTACCACCTTACTCAATTGTCTTCTTTTGTCTCCCACCTCCGAGGATCTGGCTTTGGGGCAGAGAGAGAGGAGAGAGAGGTGCTGGCTCCGCAGTTGTGGGCCTGTACTTTCGCTGCTTGCTGCCTGGATCGATACACCATATGGACCGCAATTTTTGTGGCCACCCACCATGGACCGCAGTACTTTTGCGGTCAAGCACCACCCGTGGATGGACCTCTGGGTCAACGTGGCACCTATGCCATACAGGTGAACCACTTATAGTTGGCCCCCCTGACGGCCACAATTTAGAAATGGACGCGGTTGGCGCCTTTCTTTATTTCTAGGGAGGCCAAGTACACCACATGAAGGCAAGACAAGCGGCAGAACATCGGCCGGCTGCGACACCACCGGTGACTATGAACACTTTATTGGTGCACCGGATGGTGCTGACTGTACATGATGGGGTGGTGCTTTTGGTGCTTGGATGGGGTGCTCTGCACATTATTAAAGGCCGTAGGGCCACAGAGCACTCGTGGGTTGGTGTATCGATGCTGGCATGCGTGCTCTCTCTATGCATAACATCTGCATGTGTTCCTCCAAAAACAGGTCCTGGATCGTAGTGTAAATATCAGTGTACTCTTGTGTAAATGATGCTCCCTACCGGCTGTATGTTTAGTTTGAGGATTCTTTCCGCGATTCGGTTATCCTGTGGGTGTGTTTCTGTGAGGAGAAGGGTGCAACGTCGCAGGGGGACATATTTACTCATTTGTGAACATCTGTAAAACTGTCGCACTCAGGGTTGAGTTAATAGTAGAGGGAACTACATCTGAGTGCCACACTAACGTAGGTAAAGATTTATCGGGTCGGGACGCCCCGAGGTAGAGAAGGGTGCAATGTTGCGGATATGGGATTTGGCCTCCATCCATATCCGCTTGTAAATATTCCCCTATTTCCCCAATACTCCCCAACTATCCCCAATCCCCCATTCCCTAGTCCCATTGTCTGTAAACAACACTCTGTAGAACCGACCTTCCCCTTTTTCCCCCATTAAATGTCGTACCCAGGTTCACCGCATCTCACGTAGACAACTATAGGACATCTTGCTAGTTATTCTTAGTCTATGTCAGTTAAGGACTCGTTTCCATTAATTCTGACTCTTCGTTGCACCAGAATGTGATTGTATGGCACCATTAGTAAGTTTAGGACCTCCCAATACCTCCCCGCATCTCTTCCTCATGGAACAACAACACCAACAACAACAACAGCGGCGGCGGCGCGGGCAGTGTGCGTCCTCACTCCGGCTTGGTTAGCCGCCATTGAACATGTGCTCCGACGGGGTTACCACGCAGGGGCTCACTGTCAGCTCCTCGTCAAGGGCGGAGCCCGGTAACCCCCCGCACCCAATAAGAAGCGGCGGACCGATTCCATCTGGGGCGGAGCTAACGAGCCGAGGGCGTGTCACTCCCCGCTGGGCATGCGCAGGAAGACGGAGGTGACGTCAGATGCGCCTCAGCTTGGAGAGAAAAGGACGCCACCTCCAGCGCGACGATACCTCCCCGCATCTCTGGGCCGGACCGGGTCGATTCTGCCCCTGAGCCAAGGTGCACCTTGAGCTATCGACTGCCTGCCCTTCCCTGCCATCAATCCCCGTGTAAGTCAGTCTTGTCCCGTTTGTCTGTGGTCTGTCGGGGCTAAGATAAGACTGTGTCTAAGTGTCCATCTTGCTGTGCTTTACCTCTTGTCGTGTAATCTAACCGTTCTGCATAACCAATATTATATCCTCCTCCGGAGGTCTTGAGAACTGTACCCCCTTGTGTCGTTGCCTTAATCCCAGCCGTTGTGTCCTTTCCTTCATTGATTTAGCATAGCGCGATTCGGCCAACGTTCGAGTGTAATCGGGTAATCTGTGCGAACACGGCGGCCATTCCGCTCGGTCAAGCAACATCTAAGTCGTGTCCGTAACAATATATATATATATATATTGTTGCGGTTTTTCGAAGCCACTGTATACATACATACATAGAAAGAATAGAAATATATTGGGTGATTTATCAGCCTCACATGTTCACAAAGGAACACGAAATATATTGTGTAACGATGCTGTGTGTCAGTGAGTGAATGATTGAGTGAGTCCACACTGGTTCTCAAGTGTACTTTTTTTTCTTTTTTTTTTGTATACTGAATCGAGGCTCGTGAAAGAGCTAACATTTACTTCACAAACAAATCAACCAGACAAACAAAATACCCAAAAAGAGGGAGCGGAAGACAAGATGGGGAGATAAGGGGAAGCACACAAACACAACATCCGAGAGCAGGGAGATGTGTGGAGGGGAGAGGGCCCGGGGGGAGGAGGCATGGGAAGGGGGGGGGGGGGGAGGGAGAAGTATAAAACACAAGGACACCAAGGACTTCCTGGACAGAAGTTGGTATTTCAAAAAAGTGGAATTGGGGTGAAATTAGCGGGGGTAGAAAAGATCAAGGTTTTGGATGGGGGAAGATAAGAGATGGTGGTGAACAACTGTTTTAAAGACTTGGAGGGTGGAGTGGGATTGAAGAGAGTGAGGGAGTTTGTTCCAGAGGCGGGAGAAAAGAGGAATGAAGGAGTGAAGGTGAGCAGAGAGTCTTGATTTTGGCAGTTTAACCATAAGAGGGTTGCAGGCAGATCTTGTGCGACCTGTAGGAATATTTGCGGGACAGAGCCCAGAGAGAGCTGGGGGGGCAAGGCCAGAGAGGAGTCGGTAGAAGACGGAAAGACCACCAACCTGCCTGCGGTGAGTGAGTGAGAGGCCCTTGGAGTTAGCTTCATCGTGGGAGATTCCAATGATTCTGAATGCTTTGGTTTCAACAGCGTGAAGGCGAGCTAGGTGTGAGGCAGGAGCACCAGCCCAGAGGGGAGAGCAGTATTCCATTGAGCTGCGGATGAAAGCCTTGTATGTGGTGAGGAGCTCAGGTGTGCCAAGGAAGGACTTCGCACGACGGAGGATGCCCAGTCGGCGACTGGCTTTGGAGGCCAGATTTGAAATGTGGTTTTCCCAGGAAAGATCATGGCAGATAGTGAGACCCAAAAGCTTGAGTGACAGAACTTCTTGGAGAGGATTATTCAGAAAGTGGATGGGAGGGTTGTCCAGTCGGTCTTTTCGGAGAGACATCGTAAGAGTGTGAGATTTGTCAGGATTGAAAGACATGTTCCACTTGTTTGCCCAGTCTGTGATTTTGTCAAGGTCTGCAGAGAGTGAGGAGGCTGCAGACTGCCGATCTGAGGGATGAAGAATGGAGCGACAGAGAGTAGAGTCGTCAGCAAAGTGATAGAGAGGATTTTCAAGAGAGTCAGAGAGATCATTGATGAAGACCAGAAAAAGCACAGGGCCCAGAACACTGCCTTGGGGAACTCCAGCCTGAACAGGAAGAGGAGATGAGAGAAACCCATTCAGGGTCACACGTTGACTACGACTAGAGAGGAAGTCCGCCAGCCATGCGTGGAGATTTCCATGGATACCAAAAGAGGAGAGTTTGGTGAGCAGAGCGGGGTGCCAGACCGTATCGAAGGCACGTGATATGTCAAGGGAGACTGCTCTAATTTCCTGTTTGGCATTGAGGACCTCCATCCATTGTTGAGAAAGCAGAAGCAGCATGTCCAGAGTGGAGTGTCCAGGTCTGAAACCAAATTGATGATCAGAGATCAAGCCATTGGAGAAGAGGAAAGATTTCATATCTGAAGCAATGATGGATTCCATGACTTTGCTGATAATTGGGAGAAGGCTGATTGGTCTGTAGTTGCTGGGATCTGTTTTTGCACCTTTTTTGTGCAAAGCGGTGATGTTGGCAGATTTCCAAGCAGATGGAAGATGACCTTGAGCAAAAGAGAGGGTGAAGAGAACAGAGAGAGGGAGTGAAAGAGCGGAACAACATGATTTTAGGACACGTGGGCTGATGCCGTCAGGTCCAGTTGCAGAATCAGAGTCGAGGGTTGACAGAAACTTTTCCACCTAATCAGGAGGAAAGGACACAGAGTCCAGGAGCAGCTGGGTACGACTGGGTACGGTGGGTACAGAGGGGGATGGGTTTGGGACACAAGATTTAGAGGCAAACACAGAGTTGAGGCATTCATCTTTTTCACGTGCGGAGTCAGCTGTGTGGCCATTTGAGGTGAGGGAGGGGATGGAGGGGGAACAAACACCAGAAACAGATTTGACCAGACGCCACCAGGATTTGGAAGAGGGAGACAGATAAGAGAGTTCGGTCCTGAGAACGGAGAGATATTGTTTCCTGGCTCTCCTGAGGGTGGACACACACTTGTTTCGGGCTTTGTGAAAGGAAATGAGATTTCCTTCCGTTGGATTTGCTTTCCAGGAGACGAAAGCAAGTTGTTTCTGGGCAATAGCCTCACCACAAGATTCCATGTACCATGGACGGGAGGAAGGGTATGACAACTGAAGACGAGATGGGATAAATCTGTGCATGAGAGAGAGCAATTTACTTTGGAAGAATTCCCAGGATGAGTTGATGTCAGAGGCAGTAGAGATGGGAGACCAGTCCAGATGATTGATGGCTGCTTGAAGACCGTGCCAGTTGGCCTGAGTGAAATGCCAGACTCGTCGACGCTGAGGAGGCTCTCTGAGAATGGTCAGAGAGATGTCCACTTTAACAAGCACATGATCAGAAGAGCCGATTGGAGCAGAAGAAGAGCAGCAGACATTTTCAGGGAAGTTAGTCATAACCAAGTCCAGAAGAGAAGATGCTCCGTTGACTGAGATCCGGGTTGGGAAATTGACAGATTGTGTCAGTCCCAGTGAGTCACAGAAGTCCTTTGCTGAAGAGCCATGGCTGGTGAGAGAGGTACCCACCCCCAGCCAACTGGCATGGTGACAGTTGAAATCACCACATATGAGGAAGAGAGAGTTGGGATGGGTAGATGGAAGTTGGTCCATATTATCAGACAGCGAGATGTAGATGGAGTCATCACTGTTTGGTGGACGGTTTGGTGGACGGAATATACTGTAATGTATATTCCTCAGGGATGCTCTGCAGTGTTAAATGCTCTGTCTCGTTGAGACATATTATTGTATAATTATTTCGCACATTTTTCATCGGGCTCCATGCAATGATGGCATAATGTTGTGAAAACTTCATTTTCATATTCATTCCTCCTTTCTCAGAAATAACAAGCTGTACACTAAACCATGTCAAATAAATTGGTATTAAGAGATGCCAGCAGGGGCAATAAATCGGAAAGCTCCAAAGCTTAGTTTAATGTTTAAACCAAATGGGTATCGTTAATTGTGAAACAAAATGCATGCCTTGTATGCACAGGTCTTTATCAGCTCTTTGGAGGGCATAAATATGAGAGAGTGCTCCAATACACAGATTATAGAGCAAATCCACCACATTAGTAAAAATAAGTCTGCAGAACATGTTTTCGCAATAACCAAAACACTATATAAAAACATATCTTGGACAATTACTTATGCGTTCATTTTTGGTGTTTCCGCACTTTTTCTTATTACGTGCTGGTTATGCTATTTTATTGTGCATGCTTTCTCTGTGTACACCATTAAATTTACAAATGCCATTTATCAAAGTCCGTTGCATTGCTCACTCCTGCACAATAAATCTGTTCTTCACGCAACAGCCCGTCTACATCTACTGTTGGGCAAGCCAGCAAGAAGGCGGTGTTGACAGCCCATATGTGATGATATCATAGTGAGAACCCTGTTGGACGAGAAAACTATCGTACAATATTAACACTGAACTGTTGCATACGATGCTAATGAGGTAATATGTAAATCAATGAGAAAGATTGGGAGTATAAATTAAAGCGGATATTTCAAACTGGTAGATATTGACAACCCAGGGGAAAGTGAAGGTGAAACAGAGCCAGAACAGAAATGAGATGATAATTCTTTCCAGAGCATGTCGTTGGCATTGGGAATCATTTGCCAGAAAGGTAGATGGAAGAAAGGATGGAAGATCAGTTTTAAAGGAAGGTAAAGGGATAAAAATAGCACACATCACTAGTATGAGTGGGCAAGTAAGAGCATAATCTTTGTAGTCATTATGTTCAGTATTTTAGAAGTTGTTTCATTTTCCAGCTCCATATTTATTATTGTCATTTTTAAGGCCAAAACTCACATGCTCATGTTCAAAGCAAGAGTTAGTCTAATCACTTGCTGTCCCTCCCGTCCCTTCTTCCCTTCATCAGTTTTCGTTTGCAAACCTGGTCCAGTGTGGAATGCATTCATATTTGTCCCTATTATTGTGTCTTTTTCTAACCCTTCTTTTCTGACTTAATGTGAGGTTGAAGGGTGGTAATGAAACCAGCCTGGTAGGTATTGATTAAATTAATTAAAGGGAGGTCTTTTTTGTATGCAGTGTCGAAGCTCATGGAAGAGCGAGAACACAGAATGGATCAGGATGTAACACAAGGAAAAGAACAGTAGAAAGAGAGGGTGAGGGTTGAGATCTGGGGGCACACCAACAGCACGGTTAGACTCCTTTATTTCTTACATTTCTGCTTCATTTTCATTCATCTTACATTTCTCTGATTCATTTCATGCTTCATCTTACATTTCTCTCTCTTCCACAGATCTCCCGATGTCCCTGTTCTCCACTGTTGTTGTGCTTGCTTCTCTCTCTCCCCCTTTTGTCTCCCGCTCCCTTTATTGTTTCATGTGTGTTTTTCTTTCTGTTTATGATTTTGTGTTTTATCTGTTAGCTCTTACATGAACCTCGACTTTGTATACGACAACAACAAAAAAAAAAGCAAAATAATTATTGCATTCCTATTTTATGTTTGTTGCAAACTCATTGTTTCTGCACTACCTTATACATCTTTTTCACACCTTTCCACACCTCTTCTCGTTGAACCTTCTGCCTAGTTTTCGTTTGTATATTCAGTTTCGTGATGGGGAATAGGAAGGGGGTGGTATGGGGAAATGAATTTTAAGTCCTATGCCAGTATTTATAAGCCAACCACAAATTGGGGACTGATGCCACGTGTACACGCTTTTGTTGAAAAGTTTTCTTTCCTGAAAGCCTGCTTACAATTAAATCACTCTCGTCTCGTTTTTCTCACACCCTTGTGATCAAATTATTTCCTGCAGAACCCCCGGAGGATTACACTGGAAGACATCCGAGAAAAAGAGACTCCAACAACCCCTTCTGCAACCCAAACCACCAAACACAGCTAAGGTTTTTTTTTTCTTCCTGATTTCTTCCAGTTAGGGGTCACCCTGTCCTTCAGGAGGCAATTCCCCTCCATGTTTCTACTGAGGTCTTGTATTCTTAAGCACCAAGTAGATTTCTCATTAGAAACGAAACCCAGATCTACATAGTACTAAATGAATTATCCTGCCACCTTTATTATATAAATATATTATTTGCACTTATTAATTTGTTATTATATTGTTGCGGCGAGGCGGTTTGTAATCGCTTCAGTCTCCGTGTATCTATTCATAAAATCAAGAAAGTCGCAAAATCGAGTTTGCTGATTTTGATGAGACAATGGCAGGTGGATTCAGCCATAGCCAAGGATGAAACCATTTCATTTCGTTTTGATTTGTGGAAATGAAATGTGAAGGTCACAGCAGCTGGTCACTTTCTGCAAAACGTAACTTTAAAAAAGCACTAACTGAAACTATTGAATGAATCGAGACAAAACTCGGTGGATCTATTGGCCGTTGTGCGTAGATATCCCTGGACCGTATATATAAATCATGGCTTAAAATGCAGCATCTCGATTGAAAAGTAAAATATGCCATGTAGCTTATATTACATGCATGTGCACACTACACAACTACATAAAGCAGTGGTGGTTGTTTGTGGAAGGTCTTGGATTCAAACCATGGTATGCACATTGTGAACTTCTTGGTTTTTGGCACATTGTGAACTTCTGGGTTTTTGGAACTGCGAGAACTGTTATCACAGCAGTTTCAGTACGTATGCGTGTTTGTACATAACTCCGTGATAATCTGTGTTTTTGCAAAACAACTAAAAAATAAATGGATAACAATAATACGCAGCACTGCAGGGCTTGGGATTTGTGTGGTAACGAATATCTCTCTATTTACCACTATTTCTGCAATTTGCACAGATGCTCTAAATGCTGCAATAAAATTGAAGTGTATTTCAAAAAAAACCATTTTTTATTATGACGATCTCTTTCCTTCTTTATTTGGACTTGTTTGCACATCCACCTCCTGCTTGCCGTCCATCCATCTCTCTCTAGGGCAAGGTCAGTTCAGTAAGACTGAGGATTTTGAAAGATTCCAATGGTGAGTTTTATTGCACCTGGTGCTGGGTGCAGGAAAGGCTTTACCGCAGGGTACACCTTGAGGGCTGCGTACTTTGTGCAATGTGCTGGGAATTTGGTGGATCCAGTTTTACTATGGACCCAGTTTTGTAACCCTGCTTTTCTTTTCTCTTTTTTTTTTTAAAGGAATTCAAACATTACCCACTATGCCTTCAAGCAGGACAAAAAACAAGCCTCTCAAACAGGTCGGTGATGCAAAATGCGACACAAATGTGAGCGTCCCAACGCTACTCATTAATCAATTCGTTTTTGTGTGAAAGTCACCGATTCGTTTCCAATCCGCACACTTTGTCACTCAGTGGCGAATAATTTTACAATGAGTTAATTTGCTCATTTATTCTCTCTCATCGTTCAAGTGAAGTTTGTTTTGTCATAAGCTCATTTGTTCTCTGAAGTGAGTTACGTTTATTACCGAAGACTTGGGTTTTTAATGCGGCTGTAAGAAGAAAGATACGAGTTACATGCGGAAGGCGGGAGAGAGAAATGATGCAGTTGCAGGGAGAGTCGAATCTGGCTAAACGTCATTAAAATCATGTTACATGAACGCTCTATGTAGATTATGGGTATATGTTCGCTCGTGACATAGGGGCAGAAAGGGCAGAAGGTCAAAGCCATAAATCTCCTAGCCAGAGAAATTAGGGAAAGTGTCGATGTTTCCCATTCATTGCCATGACCGATCAATCAGTTGTCAGTAATTAAGCTGCAGCATTGCTATTACTTGGCAATGAGCAGTGGAAATCATTAGTAAGAGAAGGACTGCCTAATCGTGTTGTGGTTATTGGATTCGCTTGGTGTTGCATACACGTTTACCCTTGTAACAAGAAAGCAAATTTGTGTTGATTGAGAGTGAGCTACAGTTATAGGTTGTTGTTTTTTTTCAGCAAAGTGATGAGTTGGAGTCAGGTGTCCACCACGCGTCGGACGCTGAGAGTCAAGCGCTGGCTGAAAGGTGCCGTGCCGCAGTGACCACCTGGGTAATTTCTCAAAGGTGTCAAGCGGCGGAAAATATGGAGAACATTACATCATGCCCTCTCGCATGTTCAATCCCAACTGTTGAAGGTAAAACCCTCTAATCTCTGTCAATATCACTCGCTATCCAAATTATTGGTATCTATACACTGATGGCAGGTAGCACAATCCCATCCCTAATTTTGTACGTTTATTCTTGTTAGTGGCTGTTGGAACTCAGATGGAATCCATGCCTACCTCTATCAAGTTCTCACCATCTTTGTCCTACCTGGACAGACTGACACTAAAACATCTGCGAAGGTGAGTCTTTTCTAATCAGATTTCTTTTTCTCACCCAACAGCAAGTATAGACGGTCACATTTGCATCAAATACCTTAAAGTAACACCATTCAGGGCAGCTCTTTCACTCTTCTTTAGTGCTCCTCGTCTAGAATATTGAAAAGAATTCCCACGTACAAAGCTCTATAAACATTCCCTCACCACTTAGGAAACCATCATGTGAGTTGGCACTGCTCGACAATGAAAAATATGGAGATCGGTTTTACAGGTTATGCGACACAAGCAATTGTCAGACGTAATACAGACTGCATCCACATGATAAAATTTGTGACAACTTACATGACTATTATATTGGTTACAATTGCAAAACTTTATTGTGGGTTATCATGAAGCTTATGAAAACCGACAGAAGCGTTAGGAAATGTGGTGCGATAGGAATGTGAATAAAGCTAAATGTAAGTGATACCCCAATGTTATCCAGCAGTGAATAGCTCACAATCTCTTCATAATTTTCCAATTATTGGACTGGAATGCTGAATATGCATCGTTTCAGACTAAATTTATATTTTAATCAATGTGTCACCCCCAGAGGTATTTTCACCTGTTCACAAATTAATCTTGGTGACACAAAGACCAACATTTTAGTGATTTTCATCTTGTGCATGAAAGTATTTGACATTCCCAGAGTGTGCACAATTACTTTTGTGTCAATCATTGGTTTTGTCAAGATATGCTTTAAAGTGTCCGTTTCCCTGGTGGTCTTCAGGAGTCCGTGTCTGGCAGTTTGATTAGGCAGATTGGTCTGGCCTGCAGTCCACCATATCTTCTAATGACTGGTCCACTATCTCTTCATCTCCAGAGATAGGCAGGAGCTGGGACTCATTTTTCTAAAATCTCTCACTCCCTATTATTATGTTCATACATTCATGCCTCTAGCAATCCTACCAAATATCGTGTCCCTGGTAAAGCAATTCACGTGGAAAAGCAATTTCCAGGAAGCAGCTTGCTTTTCCTCCTGGAAAGCCAACCCAAGTGATGGGAAACTTCAGTCTCTCCGTAAAGTCGTAACTATCGTTTCCAGAAGTAAGCATGAGGCCCACCTGTTGTCCAAACTCGAAGGTCTTTCACAATCCACGAAACTTGGTGGCAGTTGGTCAAATCTAGGGCAATGTGGTGGCTTGGGTGAGGATATTAGACGAGTATCCTAGGGGGTTGTGAGTTCAAATGCAGCTGAGGGTCATAGTAATAGGGATTTAGGAATTTGTATTCTAAGCTTCAGCAAGTTGAGTTAATTTCAGTAGTAGAGCCTGAGGAGGGTGTAGTGAAGCCAATCACAGACACAATAGAGCTCCAAAGAAACAGCCCATGAAGGGTGGGTGTGATGGAGACCACGGGGTGAAATGTTGAGGAGATCACGGGGTTGGCTAATATAGAGACCACAGGGCGCAGGGACGGAGTAGAGACAGGGTGTAGTATAGTGGAGACTACAGGGATGGTAGTTGAGATGGCCACAGTGAGAGTTGGAGAAAGATAAGCCTTCTCTCCAGAAATAGAGTGGAGGGATGAAATGGCTGTGTGCCTGGGAGAAGTGGGGGCTAATGTGATGGGAGAAGTGGGGGCTAATGTGATTGAGCGCCCACAGGAAAAGAGGGAGCAGCTGGAGGACAGCACTAGGTATGTCAACCTGATGGAGAGGTGTGACCATCTGGATGGGCAGGCCGTCTTCATCTGGTATGCGACCACACTTGCTCATGGTGAGGAGGAGGAGTTTAGCCAGGTAAAGGGTTCCTGGGTTATAGCTGTTCCCAGGAATGTGGGAGGAGAAATGCTGCCAGCCAGAGCATTGGAGACAGATAGGTTAGGTGATAGGTAGGGTACTGACCTGGGCTCAGCTGTGAGAGCCAAGAAGGAAAGGTGGGGTCTGATGCCGGCATCTGTGGCAGCTTTGGGCTCGGCGGATGCTGAGGAGGAAGGGAGGGGGCTGGTGCAGGTAATTGCACCGAGCCCATGAGATGCAGCAAAAGGTGGGGCTTGACATGGACAACCATGTCAGCTATGTGAGTGGTGGTAAAAAAGTTGGGGGCCCCCATAGGCAGAAGTATCAGGCCTATGGCCCACCAAGGAGCATGGGGCAGCAGCAGAGGAGTGAGGAGCAACATTTGGGATGAGAACAATTGCAGGGCACAGTGCTGTCTGGCCTCAGTGGGTAACAGTTGGGGCAGCAATGGACTAATGCGTGGTAAAGAGCAGAGGGGACATACGACTAATAACATTTCGCGTTCAAGTTGTGTGAAAGAATTGACATTTTAGAGAATTTTAGATAAATTTGGGAAAACTGTACAAAACTTTAGGGAAGTTTAGTGGAAACTTAACATGGGGAATTGGCATTTGAATTATTTCACTTATGGTGGTAGGGTGCTTTTCCCCTCTTCCATCTTTTGCTCCAGTAGAACTTGGAATGAGTGGAGAGTCTGTGGAAGATGCCCTGATGTGTGAGCATTGGGAAAATGTGGAATGACTGCACCACATTTTAGGTGTGTGTGGTGCAAGGAGTGTGTTGTGAGGAGTTTTGAGAGTAGCACCCCCTACTTGAGGAAGCCTCCAGTTAGCAGTTAGCCAGATAGAGGGGTTAGAACATTTGGAAAATGGAAGCTGCGAAACTGTTGGTCATTATAACCACCTTTAGAGGCCATTTTTCCCCGCAAAGCGGGGGTTGGCCTTTTTCGGGAACCGTGGTTGTTGTTGTTTTTTTGGTCCCCTTTTTGAAGCAATGTTTTACGGCCGGATGCCCTTCCTGACGCCAACCCTTTTTGCCGCCTTTAACGACAAACAGGGAATTACCAGTGAACTGGTACTCAATTAGCCGACCTCAGAAGGATGACAGGCTGAGTCAACCCCCCTGGCGTTAATTCAGCGATCGACCGGGATTCGAACCCAGGATCCTAGGATCCTAAGCCGGCACCCTAGCCGCTAGCCCAACACCAGGGTTATCATTGGTCATTGGACATGGCAAAATTAGTAGTTAGAAATAATGGTCGACATGGGTGCAAATGTGTAGCTTGTGGGATGCGAGTGTTAGAAGGAGTGAGTATTGGTGAAGGCACCTGCTCTCTCTCATGCACAGATTTATCCCATCTCGTCTTCAGTTGTCTTACCCTTCCTCCCGTCCATGGTACACTGAATCTTGTGGTGAGGCAGTTGCCCTGAAACAACTTCCCGTTGCCTCTTGGAAGGCAAATCCAACTGAAGGCAATCTCAGTTCCTTCCACCAAGCTCGGAACAAGTGTGTGTCTAGCCTCAGGAGTGCCAGGACGAAACTATCTCTCCACACTCAAGATTGAACTCTTAAAACTGTCTCCTTCCTCCAAATCCTGGTGGCGTCTGGTCAAATCCGTTTCTGGTGTTTGTTCCCCCTCCATCCCCTCCCTTACCTCAAATGGCTACACAGTTGACACCGCACATGACAAAGCCGAATGCTTCAACTCTGTGTTTGCCTCAAAATCTTGTGTCCCAAACCTATCTCTCTCTGTTCCCACCCTTCCCAGTCGAACCCAACTGCTCCTGGACTCTGTGTCCTTCTCTCCTGACAAGGTGGAGAAGCTTCTGTCAAACCTCGACTCTGATTTTGCAACTGGACCAGACTGCATCAGCCCACGGGTCCTAAAATCCTGTTCTGCCGCTCTATCTCACCCTCTCTCTGTTCTTTTCACCCTCTCTTTGCTCAAGGTCATCTGCCAGCATCTTGGAAATCAGCTAACATTACCGCTTTACACAAAAAAGGTGCAAAAACAGATCCTTGCAACGACGGACCAATCAGCCTGCTTCCAATTATCAGCAAAGTCATGAAATCCATCATTGCTTTCGATATCAAATCCTTCCTCTTCTCCAATAGCTTGATCTCTGATCATCAATTTGGATTCAGACCAGGTCATTCTACTCTGGACATGTTGCTTCTGCTGTCTCAACAATGGATGGAGGTCCTCAATGCCAAACAGGAAATCAGAGCTGTCTCACTTGACATATCACGTGCCTTCGATACGGTCTGGCACCCATCTCTGCTCACCAAACTCTCCTCCTATGGTATCCATGGAGATCTCCACTCATGGCTTGCGGACTTCCTCTCTGGTCGAAGGCAACGTGTGGCCCTGAATGGATTTCTCTCATCTCCCCTTCCTGTTCTGGCTGGAGTTCCCCAAGATAGTGTTCTGGGCCCTGTGCTATTTCTGGTCTTCATCAATGATCTCTCCGACTCTCTGGAAGATCCTCTCTCTCTCTTTGCTGATGACTCCACTATCTGCCACTCCATTCCTCATCCCTCAGATCGGCAGTCTGCAGCCTCCTCACTCTCTGCAGACCTGGAAAAAAATCACAGACTGGTCAAACAAGTGGAACATGTCTTTCAATCCTGACAAATCACACACTCTTACAATGTCTCTCTGAAAGGACCGACTGGAAAACCCTCCCATCTACTTTCTCAACAATCCTCTCCAAGAAGTTCTGTCGCTCAAAGCTTTTGGGTCTCACTATCTGCCATGATCTTTCTTGGGAAAACCACATTTCCAAGCTGGCCTCCAAAGCCACTCGCCGACTGGGCATCCTCCGTCATGCGAAGTCCTTCCTTGGCACACCTGAGCTCCTCACCACATACAAGGCTTTCATCCGCAGCTCAATGGAATACTGTTCCCCCCTCTGGGCTGGTGCTCCTGCCTCACACCTAGCTCGGCTTCACGCTGTTGAAACCAAAGCTTTCAGAGTCATTGGAATCTCCTGCGATGAAGTTAACTCCGAGGGCCTTTCACTCACTCACCGCAGGCAGGTTGGTGGTCTTTCTGTCTTCTACCGACTCCTCTCCGGTCTTGCTCCCCCAGCTCTCTCTGTGCTCTGTCCCCCCAATATTCCTTCAGGTCGCACAAGATCTGCCTGCAACCCTCTTATGGTTAAACTGCCAAAATCTAGGCTCTCTGCTCACCTTTACTCTTTCATTCCCCTTTTCTCCCGCCTCTGGAACAAACTCCCCCACTCCCTTCAATCCCACTCCTCTCTCCAGGTCTTTAAAACAGCTGTTCACCACCATCTCTTATCTTCTCCCATCCAAAACCTTGATCTTTTCTAACCCCGCTAATTCACCCCTGATACACTTTTTTTTTTTCTTCTTTTTTTCCAACTTCTTTCCTGGAAGTCCTTGCAGTGTTCATATGTTTTATACCTCTCCCACCTCCCCCAAAGCCCCCCCCCCACCCACATTTCTCCCGTTGTCCCTGCTCTCAAATGTTGTGTTTGTGTCCTTCCCCCTCTCCTCTCTCCCCTCTCTCCTCTCTCTCCCCATCTTGTCTGCCGCTCCCCTTATTTTTTTGTTTTGTGTGTCGGTTTGACTTTTTGTGTGATTAATGCTCTTTCACGAGCCTCGATGTTGTATACAAAAAAAAAAAAAAAAAAAACCGAACCTCGAAGCCTCCTGAGCGACAAAGTTCTGGCAGGGGCATTGAGAAAGGGTGGTTTAGTTGAGGAATTTCGAGTTTTCAGGCTTGGTGCCTATGGGAGAGTCCACATTGCAAGTGCTAAGGAGGCACAGTAGGTATCAGGAAGGGTCCCACAGTGGGATTCATGGACATGAGAAGGATGCTCAAATATCTCGAGTGCCCAAATGAGATGGTGCCTGAGTTGGGTCACTGTCCAGCCAGCTGATTGTGCCAAAGCATGTAGTTAGAAGAATTTGAGGGGTGTGCCCAAATATGTGGGATGCAACCAGAAAGCTGAGAAGTGGGAAATTGGTCTTTCGGATCACCTAAGTCGGGTTTAAAAGTAAATTTTGAAAGAAGTATTTTGATTGTGTCCTTTGGGTTTGTATCGGTACTCTCCTCCGCACCATACATTGTATGCCAGCAGCTGATAAGAATAGAATAGAGTAATTGGGATTTGAGGGGACCCATTGATTCCCAAATTGTTAGAATAGAGGATGTCCCATAGTCGGTCAGCCTCTCTGTCAGCATGCCAGGTAAGGCCCCACCAAATCAGCCCTTTAAGTTTTTAGGTGCACCATAATTTCCTCCCTAGAGTGGGTGGGAGTGGGGGATATGGGGAAGGAGAGTGTGTTTAAAGCTGGCCATTTTCCCACCTGCATGCTGCCAAGACTTCCCACCATCACACATATCTGCAGCCAAACAGCAAACATCACTGCTGCCAGCCCCAAGAACATCACAGCTGCAACACAAGCCTGTTGCCTCTGCTGCCATGAATAAACCCTCTTCATGAAGTCTGAACTCTTTAGTGATGAACTGTTTATGTTGTTTAAAAATGTGATGCTCATCCCCGCGTCATCTTTCATGGCTGCTTATTTTGAATTCCGGTTAGAACTTATAAGTACGTGAAATAGGGATGGATGCATCTGAGAAGGATGGATCCTGACAGACCAAATAGGCACATGACTGACTGCACCTACTACACTTGAAATGTTTTGGGAGTTAGAGTAGGGTAAAATAGTTATTGGTAAATAATAATGTCTGTCATGTCTCATGCAATTTCATAAAGGTGGGACTCAGAGACGAGTGTGAGTAGCACAGTGTTACAAAAATCACTTCGGGGTAAATTAAGGGGTTAATTAGGTAGTTATTTCATAATTAATTTTAGCATAAGGTGTTTTGTAGCACCCTGATCAGTGACTGCCAGGATTGTATGTATAGAGAGCACCCCTGTCACCCGAGATTCTGTCTGTCTCTCCCCACCCCCCCCCCCACCCCCCACCCCTTATCTCTGTATTTAGCGTTCCATTTCTTCCCCATTGTATGTTCTCACCTCCCACTTGGCTGTGAAGCCAACATGGCAGAACCGTGTATGTAATCTCTGGCACTTTGCATGAAGATGGCAAACTGAGTGTGCTATCTGTGGCGCACAACAGCAACATGTCAAATCCATGAGTGTGAACTTCAGCGAAAAGCCCCACAGCAGATGATGCCAGTGCCATGGCGATAAAAACCCAGTGAAGAAGTGCTGCCGAGCATCTCAGTTGCACTGAGTCATGGTTCCAGAATAGTTTGAGTTGGACTTTCAGTCGAGGGCGCATGCCAGTCATGGTGCCAGCTGCACTCCAGCCACAGTATGATCCACTTTAGCCTCATCGCAAACCACATGGCCACTTGCCTGCAAGCTAACCCACGTGCCACACTGTGCCTCCTGGGAGCAAGGGAAGCCCTCATCGTCTGTGTTATCTTGCAATTGTCTTGTGTTCCTTGTAAAAGTCTGTGTGAGTGAAACCTTAGGTTAAGTTATGTGATCAGTCGGTCTATGTTACCGAAGCGGTCCGTCATGTGTGCCGTCTCCACCCTTCTTTATTTTACATTGGTCATATAATATCGATTCTGTGTCTGTAATCAGTCTGTAAAACCTCTGATTATTTATCAAATCCATTATTTTTTATATCGTCGCTGTGGTTTTGAGCCGCAGATTTGTGAATAAATTATTATTGAATCAAATGTGCACTGAAGTTCGGTGTACACACACAATTATTTAATTGTTAACCCACTGCACAGAGTGGCTTACGACTCGTGTGGGTGATAAAGCCTCCTACTCAGCGTCCTGGAAGTTTATCTTCAGCAGTCTTGGGTCACCCTTTAGAGAGACCCAACACCATTACAACATCCACCTGATTACCACACGACAATCTGACAAGGGGAGCAGGAGAATTACCACCTGACACCATGACAATATCCATCAATGACCACTTGATACTATTGATATTGAGTTAAGGCAATTGGGATTATCCATGGATCATAAAAAGATGGAAGGAATATGGAACTACCCAGACTCTTCCTAGAGCTGGCCGTCTGACCAAACTGAGCAACCAGACAAGAAGGACCTTGGTCAGGGAGGTGACCAATGACCACTCTGACAGAACTACAGAGTTCCTTGGCTGAGATGGGAGAACCTGCCAGAAGGACAACAGTCTCTGCAGCACTTCACAAATCTTGGCTTTATGGGAGAGTGGCCAGACGGAAGCCACTCCTGAGAAAAGGGCACATGATAGCATGCCTGGAGTTTCCAAAAAGGCAGGTGAAAGACTCAGAGCAAGAGGCAAATATTTAGTGGTCTGATGAGATGAAAATTGAACTCTTTGGCCTGAATGCAAAGCGCTACATCTGACGGAAACTGAACACAGCTCATCACCCATCTAACACCATCCCGACTGTGAAGCATGGGTGTGGCAGCATCATGCTATGGGAACGCTTTTCAGCGGCAGGGAAAGGGAGACTTGTAAGGATAGAGGGAACAATGAATGGAGTGAAATACAGGCAAAACCTTGAGGAGAACCTGCTTCAGAGTGCAAAAGACCTGAGATTGCAGCAAAGATTTACATTCCAACAGAACAATGACCCCCAAAAATACAGCGAAACCAACACTGGAATGGCTTCAGAACAAGAATGTGAAAGTCCATGAGTGGCCCAGCCAAAGCCCAGACTTGAATCTCATTAATTTTAATCTGTGGAAAAACTTGAAGATTGCTGTTCAGCGACACTTCCCATCCAACTTGACAGAGCTCGAGCAAATCTGCAAGGAATAATGGGAGAAGCTCCCCAAATCCAGATGTGCAAAGCTGATACAGACATACTAATGAAGACTTGAGGCTTTAATCACAGCCAAAGGTGCTTCTATGAAGTATTGACTCAGGAGGTTGAATACTGATGTAAATTCGATATTTTTGTATTTCATTTTTAATTATTTTGTAAAAAATTCTAAAATAAAAAATTCCACTTTGACATTATGGGGTATTATGTGTAGATCAGTGACAAGAAATCTCAATTTAATCCATTTTAAATTCATGCTGTAACACGACAAAATGTAAAAACATCAAGGGGTGTGAATACTTTCTGAAGGCAGTGTACATCCATATAATACAAGATCATGCCAATTGTGATGTAAGAGAGAGCAGAACTCCAATGACGATGGCATACATATATCCTGATACTCTCAAAACTGTGTAAACAGCTCTACAATCCACACGATGTGTAGTAACAGATTATCAATTGTAGACCAATAAGGTTACTCCCAATTACAAGCAAAGTCATGGAATCCATCATTGCTGCTGACATGAAGTCTTTCCTCCTTTTAAAAACGCTGATCAATGACCATCAGCTTGGATTTCGTCTAAATCATGCAATTCTGGACAGCTGTTGCTCTTGGAACAATGGATGGAGGTCCTAAATCTCAAACAAGATCTTAGCACCATCTTCCTGGACATATCTCAAGCATTTGACCATCTTGCAACTGCTGTGCTTTCCATGTTCCCTGCATGCACCATGCAGCAGTGTGGCCTTCTTACCTGGATTTCTGTCTTCCTCTATTCATGCAGTCAACGTGTCACTATCAATGGAACACTCACCTTTCTTCTCTCCTCCCAGTGTAGGCTGGATGGCCTCAAGACAGTGTATTGAACTTGCCTGGCTCCTTAGCTACACAAAGGACCTTCCAATGCTTCAGAAAACACTCTCCCTTTTTTGCAGATGACTCCACATTGTGTAATAACTTGGAATTGATCATTCACTCTGCTGATTTGGAATTGATAAGCTCCCAGTCTGATCAATGGAACTGTTCATTCAATCCAAGTAAATCTAAGTTTCAAGCTGTCACTCCAGAAGGATTTATCAATCAAATCCACGTATATATTTCATTAGGGAGCTGCCGTGTGTGTCTCTCTGTGTGTCTCTCTGTCTCTCTCTGTGTCTCTCTGTGTCTGTCTGTCTCTGTCTGTCTGTCTGTCTGTCTGTCTGTCTCTCTCTCAGGAGTTAGGGCTAGGAGTTAGGGATAGGAGTTAGGGATAGGAGTTAGGGCTGGGAGTTAGGGATCTTTGTTACTTTCACATTTCTTTCTACTTTTTCATATTTCTCTTTATTCATTCTAATTCTTTCTTTTTCTTTATGTCTCTCTTTCTGTATCTGTCTTCGGAGAAGTGAATTCTTGCAGAATTTTTTTCTATTTTTCTGGAAGGCTCACTCCACTGCGCTTGGTTGGGTTTGAAGGTAGAGAAGTAGCGGCTGAAATCCGAATCCGATCCAGTTTCCTCCTGATGACTCCACCTTAGCTCTTTACTTTTTTTGGTTCCTTCTGATGATTCCAATGCAGTATTTGGTTTTCTGTTTCATTATGATTGCACCATATCCTGATGCTGTGTGAATTCTGCTTCCCGGTTGATGGACCTCTGGTAGCTTGTAACTGTTGCTGCGTTTTTGCCTGATGAAGAAATGCTGAAATCTATCTGTCTGGGTTCTTCCCAACATCTTTCTAGGGCTAGGAGTTAGGGCTAGGAGTTAGGGCTAGGAGTTAGGGCTAGGAGTTAGGGCTAGCAGCTAGGGATAGAAGTTATAGCTACGAGTTAGGGCTAGGAGCTGGGGCTATGAGTTAGGGCTACGAGTTCGGGGAAGGAGCTATGGCTCGGAGTTAGGGCTACGAGTTAGGGGAAGGAGCTATGGCTAGGAGTTAGGGATCCTTGTTCCTTTCACATTTCTTTCTACTTTTTCGTATTTCTCTTTATTCATTCTAATTCTTGCTTCTTCTTTATTTCTCTCTTTCTTTATCTGTCCCCGGAGAAGGTAATTCTTGCCAAATTATTTTATTTTTCCTGGAAGGCTCACTTGACTGTGCGTAGATGAGTTTGAAGGTAGAGGAGTAGCGGCTGAAACCCGAATCCTATCCAGGTTCCTCCTGATGACTCCATCTTTGCTCTTTACTTTTTTGGGGTTCCTTCTGATGACTCCAATGCAGTATTTGGTTTTCTGTTTCATCAAGATTAGCTTCACTTTCTGCAATACTTTAGGCTGCTGTGAACCACCCCCTGATACTCCTGTAGAGATCACTGGCAGTCCCAATTTCCCATGGATGCAAGACCTGGACACCACCAAACATCATTAATGCTCGCATGGACGGCTTTGATAGCTTTCAACTCGAATGAATCGTGCACAGCTACGTTGGTTTGGACTTCCATGCAGACAGCAATGATGCAGTTGCCCTATTTACCAACCACACCCTAGATGGATGGAAGTACCTCCAGGCCAGCCACATACATGGTGGAAGGATATATTAACACTGATACTGCACTGAGTTCGACCCTTGACTGGAACTGCAAGGAGGCTTTAAGAATGGCATTTGACAGGAGTGTTTGGGCATCTCTCGTGCCTGCGGCTATGTTGCGGCAGTGACATGGCTGGTGATGGGAGCCACTTAGAGAGATTCAGTCTCTTGAACTTCTTGGCAATACCATCTCCGATCACCATTCATGGGCTGACCATATAGCTAAGCTGGCCTACAAAGTGCAACACAGCCTGGGCATGCTGCATCATTCCAAATAATTCCCTTGATAAATGAAAATGACTCGCAGTCTGTCATGCCTTTGTCTGCAGCGCAATGGAGTACTGATCTTTCCTATGGGCTGGCATTCTGGTATTAACATCAATCTCTCCTGGCGTTTGTGGAACCTAAACTTCTCAACATTATTGGCATCTTCCATGATAAAAGCACAGGGTCTGTTGCTCTCACATCGCAGACAGGTCACTGGTCTCTTATTATTTTTCATAGCCTCTCCTCTGTTTCTTGCTCCCTCTGTTCATTCAGCTCTTCGACCCACCTCATATCCTTCAGAATATATGTGTTATTCCAGTAAGCCCTCATGGGTAAATTCCAAAAAGCTGAGCTTTCTGCCCACCTCCACCTCTTTGTTGCCTTCCCCTCCCTGGAGACGGTTCAATCACACTCTTTGCTTCAAGCAAACAGTGCACTGTGGCGGACACAAAAGCCCACTGGCGTGGTGACATCATTCCACGCACCAAGTGGGCGGTGGCCACGCCCGAGGGGTAGGCGTGGCCTCATGATATACACCGGGCGACCAGCCCGGAGCATTTCAGTGTTACAGTGTAGTCTTACAATAAAGACGTTTATATGTTACCGCTTGTCCGCTTCCTCCTTGCTCACAAGCAGCGCGCGTAACGCCGCGCTTTACTGGTGACCCTCGACGTTGGATCTGCCGTAGCGATCCTTCCGAACACGACGCCATTGCAATGGCCAACGACAAGGCAATGGCGATTAAACTTCCCGAATTTTGGGAGGCCCAGGCCGAAGTCTGGTTCGTTCAAGCCGAAGCCCAATTTCAGCTTCGGCGCCTCACCAACGACGACCTGCGCTACTGCCATGTCGTCGCCTCCCTCGGGCCCGGCACGGCCGCTCGAGTTGTGTCCGTCCTTCGCCACCCACCGGACGACCACAAGTACGAGGCACTCAAGCGGCTACTCCTAGCCACGTTCGGCCTCACGGACGACGCACGGGCCGACCGCCTCCTGGATCTCCCCGAGCTCGGTGAGACGCGCCCGTCGGTCCGAATGGACCATATGCTGTCACTGTTGGGCGACGAAGCCCCCGGTTCGCTATTCCGGGCGCTTTTCCGGCGCCGACTTCCAGCGCAGGTTCGCCTCGCGTTGGCCGGGACCGAGCTAACGGAACCCCGAGCATTGGCCGCCAAGGCGGACAGGTACTTCGCCGCTACGGACACGCGGGCGAGCGTCGGCGTGGCCGTCACGGCCCTCGACGCTGATGTTCAGCAGCATGTTCCACAGCATCAGCTTCTACAGCGCGCTGATGTTCAGCAGCATGTTCCACAGCATCAGCTTCTACAGTGCGCTGATGTTCAGCAGCATGCTGATACGCACCTCGTGAACGCCGCCACGCCCCGCCCACCGCCGCGGCGAAAACCGCCACCGCAGGGAAACCCGCCAACTCCACCGGCCTGGGGGAGCCAGCCGCGCTCCTCCAGCTCCACCACCTGGTGCTGGTTCCACGCCAAGTTCGGCCACGAAGCTCGGCGGTGTCATCCGCCGTGCTCCTTCAACGGGTCGGGAAACGCCCGGGCCGGCGCTCAATAGTGGCGATGAGCGCCGGCCGTTCGAGCAGCCTGCTGTTCATAACGGACACCTTCTCCGGGCGCCGTTACCTGTGCGACACGGGAGCGCAGGTGAGTGTCATTCCCGCCGGCACGTCAGACAAGCACGCCGCGGGTGGGGGCCCTGCGCTGCTTGCCGCGAACGGGACGCCCATCCGTACAT
The DNA here is from genome assembly GCF_964187855.1 of Myxine glutinosa. NCBI lineage: Eukaryota > Metazoa > Chordata > Myxini > Myxiniformes > Myxinidae > Myxine > Myxine glutinosa. The sequence continues at coordinate 197,608,924 of NC_136261.1, read as the reverse complement.
ACGGAAAACGCTGCCTCTCTCTGCGGTTTGGAGGGCAGGTTTTCCGATGGACGTTCGTCACCGCCGACGTGCCCATGGCACTGCTTGGCGCGGACTTCCTGTGCGCTAATGGGCTCCTGGTCGACATCAAGCGCAGACGGCTTGTCCAGGCCGAGACGTTCAGCTCGCTCGCTTGTGCGTTGCCCAGCTCAACGAGCGGCTTGTCAAGCGGCTTGCAGAACGATTCGGTTCCGGCCAAGTTGGTCTGTACGCTTCCGGCAGCGGACGCATTCACCCGCCTCCTCGCCGGCTTCCCGGCCCTCACGCGGCCCACCTTCTCGGCGGGGGCCGTCAAGCACGGGGTGGCCCATCACATCCCCACCGTCGGGCCACCGGTCTACGCCCGGGCACGCCGCCTCGAGCCGACGAAGCTGGCGGTGGCAAAAGCGGCGTTCGCTACCCTGGAGCGACTCGGCATCGTTCGGCGCTCAGAGAGCGCTTGGGCGTCGCCGCTGCACATCGTGCCGAAGCCCGGCGGGGGATGGCGACCGTGTGGGGACTATCGCCGTCTCAATGACGCCACGACTCCCGACCGCTACCCCGTCCCCCACATTCAGGACTTTTCCGCCCGTTTGGCGGGCAGGTCCTTCTTCTCGAAGGTGGACCTCATACGCGGCTACCATCAGGTCCCCGTCAGGCCGGAGGACGTCCCGAAGACGGCGGTCATCACGCCATTCGGACTCTTCGAGTTCCTGCACATGCCCTTCGGTCTGAAGAATGCGGCTCAGGCGTTCCAGCGACTGATGGACAGCGTCCTGCGCGACTTGGATTTTGTCTACGTCTACCTGGACGATATCCTCGTCGCCAGCGCGTCCCGCGAAGAGCACCTACACCACCTCCGCACGCTCTTCGAATGCCTGGGCCAGCATGGCCTGATTGTGAACCCCGCAAAGTGCCGGTTCGGCGCCGCCACAATCGATTTTCTGGGGCACCGTGTCACCAGGCACGGAGCCGTCCCCCTGCCGGCCAAGGTGGAGGCGGTGAAGGGGTTTCCGCGCCCCCGCACGATCAGAGGGCTGCAGGAGTTCCTGGGCATGGTGAACTTTTACCATCGGTTCCTGCCCCGTATCGCCCAGCTCCTGCGCCCCCTGCACGAAGCTCTCCGAGGTAAGCCGGGCAAAGGCGACGTTACCTGGACCGAGCAGATGGACACGGCATTCATGGGCGCGAAGCTCGCCTTGGCTAACGCCACCATGCTCGCGCACCCGGCGCCCGATGCACCGATCGCCCTCACCACCGATGCCTCGGACTACGCGGTGGGCGCGGTGCACGTGCAATGGGTGCGTGGAGCTTGGCAACCGCTGGCGTTCTTTAGCCGGCAGCTTCGCCCGCCCGAACGCCGTTACAGTACCTTCGACCGCGAGTTGCTCGGACTTCACTTGGCGGTCAGGCACTTCCGCCATCTGCTCGAGGGCCGGGCGTTCACTGCCTTCGTCGACCACAAGCCGCTGATCTTCGCGATGGGCAAGGTCACCGAGCCGTGGTCGGCCCGGCAGCAGCGTCACCTCTCGGCCGTGTCCGAGTACACGACGGACATCCAGCACGTCGCGGGGAAGGACAACCCGGTGGCGGATTGCCTTTCCCGGGCCGTCGCCCACGCAGTCCACCTCGGCATCGACTATGCCCGGATGGCAGCGGACCAGGCCGCTGACCCCGACGTCCAGGCCTTGCGGACCGCCGTCACGGGCCTCCGCGTCACCGAGGTGCCGTTCGACGGCGCGGGCGTGGCCCTCTTGTGCGACGTCTCCCTCGGGCGTCCTCGCCCCATCGTGCCCGCGGGCTGGCAGCGCCAGGTGTTTGACGCCATCCACGGCCTGTCCCACCCGGGCGCGAGGGCCTCCCAAAGGCTGATCGCCGACAAGTTCGTCTGGCATGGCCTCCGGAAGGCCGTCCGCGGCTGGGCCAGGATGTGCCTCGCGTGCCAGCGCGCCAAGGTGCACCGGCACACCCAGGCCCCGTTGGCCCCGTTCACGGTGCCGGAACGCCGGTTTGACCACGTCCACGTGGACCTGGTGGGACCTCTGCCCCCCTCGCGGGGTTTCACCTTCGTCCTCACCATGGTGGACCGCACCACCCGGTGGCCGGAGGCCGTGCCCTTGGCGTCGACAACGGCGGCCGATGTCGCGCAGGCTTTCATCGCCACCTGGGTCGCCCGGTTCGGCGCCCCCTCAGACATCTCATCCGACCGCGGCCCCCAGTTCACCTCGGAGCTCTGGGGGGCGGTTGCGCAGGGGCTCGGGGTCCGGCTGCACCGAACCACGGCCTACCACCCCCAGGCTAACGGCCTGTGTGAGCGATTTCACCGCTCATTGAAGGCCGCGCTCCGGGCCACCCTCCGCGACGGCGGCTGGGTCGACAGGCTCCCCTGGGTCCTGCTGGGCCTCCGGACGGCGCCCAAGGAGGACCTGAGCGCATCCGCGGCGGAGTTGGTCTTCGGGCAACCGCTGCGGGTGCCGGGCGGGTTCCTCCCCGACTCCACAGCACCATGGTCCGCGGCACAGCAGCGCTCCGCTCTGCAAGAGACCGCCCAGAGGTTCGCCCCGGTGCCAACGGCATGCCACGGGCACCCACCGACGCACGTCGCCCCGGAGCTTCGCACGGCGGAGTACGTCTTCGTCCGCCACGATGCCCATCGGACACCACTGCGGCCCCCGTACGACGGGCCTTTCCGCGTGCTGGAGACCGGGGCGAAGCACTTCACCCTGGACATCGGCGGTACTCCTGACCGCGTTTCGGTAGACCGCCTCAAGCTGGCCCACCTCGATGTGGACCATCCACCGCCAGTGGCCCGACCCCCACGTCGGGGCCGCCCTCCTGCGGGCGGACCCCCGGCACCGCCCAGCCCCGCCGCCACGCCGCCCCCCGGTCCTGCACCCATCCCAGGGGCAGCCAGGGGCATCCCACCTGGCATCCCTGCACCCCGGACGCTGCCGATCGCCAGGGGGCGCTTCGGCCGGGTCATTCGTCTGCCCCGCAAACTGGCCCTCCAGGTGCGCGGGAATTCTGGGGGGGCGCATGTGGCGGACACAAAAGCCCACTGGCATGGTGACATCATTCCATGCACCAAGTGGGCGGTGGCCACGCCCGAGGGGTAGGCGTGGCCTCATGATATACACCGGGCGACCAGCCCGGAGCATTTCAGTGTTACAGTGTAGTCTTACAATAAAGACGTTTATATGTTACCGCTTGTCCGCTTCCTCCCTGCTCACAAGCAGCGCGCGTAACGCCACGCTTTAGCACTACCATTTCATGTGATCACACATCCTTACCCGTGGTCTTATATACCCATGTATACCCATATTAACTTTACCTAAACAAACACTCTTACTTGCAGGTTACTGTTTCCTCTCCTCTGTCTTTTCTATTTGTTAATTTCCTTGCTTCTTGTGTCCTACAACAGTTACTGCACTTGCCCTACTGTCCATGCATTGCCTTTTTACCTTATCACCTTGCTCTTCCATCAACCTAGATGTAGTACAATATACAAAACATAGGGGGCAATACACCTGGCGCTCACCTGGTAGAATAAACAGAGAACTACACTGTGTTACGGGGTCCTCCCCTTACCTCTGGTCTCGGTAGACCTCCGAACCCCGAGTGGGTCCCCGGCAGAAAGATGTGTTATCCTTGGTTGAAATCAAGCAAATAATGAAACCCTCAATGGAATCAGCAAATGAAACTGTCAAATCAATAATGCAACCACACCAGGTTATGAACAAACAATAATATATTAGAAATCACACAAAAAAGAGTTATACAACAATGGGGGGCAATAACCCCTACTATCAAATCTTACGATGGTAACCTTATCAAGCCCCTTAACCCCAAACTCACGGCACCTCCCCAATGTCTCTGCACCCCTCCAAGGCGAAGTCCCAATGTCTCTGTGCGCTCCCGCGATCGGGGAGTCAAGGCCCGATCAAAGTCAATTGAGGCGTAGGCGATCGAGGCGACCCCGAGGTCACGTTGTTCAGCACCCAGCAATACAGCGGTGGAAAGGAACCTCACAAAGACGCGCTCCGACGTACACGTTTGCGGTTCAATCCGCGAACCTCCGTATAATTCTCAAGTGCCCTTTCTTGCACAGCCGTCCCCGGCAAACCACCGGGGAATAATGCCCAGCCGACACGACCAAAACCGGTTCACTGCAGGTTGCTCGCGTGGCGAAGATGGTGGACGGCTTTCACTCGAACCCGGGCTTTGAGGCCAGGATCCTCCGGAACCTCAATGAGGATACCCGACGACACAGGCTCCACGCACTCCGGTGATATCTCTTATCACCCGAACTTCCTTTCAAGGACGCAAAGTTCACTCGCACTGTACGTCGACTGCTCGGTCCCGCTTCAACAACCACCTCTCTTCACGATCTCCTCCCGCCTCTTCTTCCTCGCTCCACCTCTTCCGGTCACGATCCGGATTTCCGGCCACATTTTACCAGGAGCGCTTTTAAATATTTTAACTATAATAACCCTTTCCCTTCAACCACAATCACCAGAATATTTCGAACCAACAACAATAATCATAACAACAATCATTAGGGCCGAATCCGTAACACTTCCCCCCCTCAAGAAAGAAAGTTTGAACACAACGAAAACTTTCTTTGCATGCCCTCTTTAAACAAGCAAAAGTAAATTCACAACCCAAATCAGCAATCCCCATGGGCAACAATATTCAACCTTCCCCAAAAATAAAGCAACAAAATTTTACACAACCCCCATAGCTTTCCAAAGTTAATTCCCTCTGGACCAAGCATCCACAACGACATTGTCCCTGCCCCTCTGATTTTTACTTCTAGTTTCTGTTGAATGAAGGTTAAGGAGTTATGATCAAAAACCCAAAGGCCAGCAAATCTATAGCACTTTCCCCGGGAGGTCGAGCTGAAAGCCAGGTTCCATGGTGGTTGGGTGGTGAGGCCTGGAAGTATTCACTACATGGACGCCTTTAGGAACGTGGAGTTCACGGTTAGTCCGGGGAGGAAAGTTCACTACATGGACGCCTTTAGGAACGTGGAGTTCACGTTTAGTCCGTGCAGGAAAGTTCACTACCTGGACGCCTTTAGGAACGTGGCATTCACGGTTAGTCCGTATAGGAATCTTGGCTCGGCGGCTCCGCAGCATTCAGTGCTTCAACTTTTCCGGACTCCTAATAATTACGGTGGGACCACTTGTCACAGTAGTCACCTGACTGGCGGTCTCCTTCTCGGCCACTGCTCTGATAATCCTTCCTTCGGGAGCTGTCATAACTCTGGAAGCCTCCATAATAATATCGCTTGCGGCCACCACCACTACTACTCCGTGGTCCTCCTCTGTAGCCCCCTCGACCCCTAGGAAATGCCTTGCCTACTGTGATGGTCCGACCCTCCAACTCCTTGCTATTCAGATCCTTTTCTGCCTCTCTGGCATCCTTTGAGTTTTCAAACGTGACAAAGCCAAACCCTCTTGACTTTCGTGTCTCCCTGTCTTTTATCAGCAGCACTTCCAAAAGCGGTCCATAGTTGCTGAAGGCAGCCTCCAAAACATCTTCCTTTGTTTTGAAGTTCAGTCCACCGACAAATAACTTGCTAAACTTGTCGCCATCCCTAACTGGTGTGGTGTTATTTTCCCTACGGGGCTTTTTAACAACCATAGGGTTACCATAAACTTGACCACCGGCCAAATCATTCCCGATAACAACCGATACTCCCTCTACAGGAAGCGTGGCTTGTAAACCGACGGTGACCGGTCCTGACACCAAATCGGACTCCAAATGGATGACATGAAGTGGAGCACTAACACAGCCACCAATCCCCTGTAAACGAACACTATCCCCAGTTGCCATCTCCTCGGACCATGGCAAGATGCCTTCAAGCATTAAAGATTGATGTGCCCCTGTGTCCCTCAATATCCTAACCGGTCTCCGGTTAGTCGAGGCTCCATCCAGTGACACAAACCCCTCGGAAATAAATGGTTGGTAACCCTTTTGAGGGAGATTTCTCACAATGGCCATCGCATTTGGAGTCGTACTAGTCGAACTCCGCTCCTGATTTTCCTTTCCCAGAGAATAACAGTTGGACATCCAGTGTCCAGGTTTATGGCAAAAAGTGCAAGTAGGCCCGGAGGAGAACCTCGTGGTCTGCCAAGGCATGGGGGCGGCCGTCTGCCTCGAGTCCCCCGGACGATAGGTCTGTCTTGGAACCGCAGTCTTATGATTTCTAGAAGTCGTGGTGTCAAAGTGGACCTCATTTTCATCCCGAGGCCGCCCCCATGGATTGTCATTCTCCGCCCCTGATGTACCATAGCTCCCCTGGCTAGGTCTGGGCAAGAAGTTCGGTTTGTGGAACCCCATCCTGTGTGTTAAGGCATAGTCATCTGCCATGGTGGCTGCCTCATACAGCTTTGGTACTTTCCTTTCCTCCAGATGAACTTTAATGTCCTCGTGGACACACTGTTGGAATTCCTCCACCAGGATCAATTGTCGCAATCGTTCGAAGTCTTTCCCAACTCCTTTTGAATCACACCACCTATCAAACATGGTTTCCTTCACTCTGGCAAATTCCACATGGGTCTCACTCTCCCTCCTCCTGGCATTCCGGAATTTTTGCCGGTAAGCTTCCGGGACCAATTCATAGGCTTTGAGAATGTGTTTCTTCAATACCTCGTAATCTGCACATTGGTCAATCGGTAAAGCCGAATAAATCTCTTGAGCTTTACCCACCAGAACACTTTGCACTAGTATGGACCAGTACTCCTCAGGCCAGTTTAACTGTCGAGCCACTTTCTCAAAGTGTGGAAAAAACCTGGCTACCACCTTTTGGTTGAAGGGTGGAACCAGCCTCACATGTCTGCCCACATCCCAGGTGTTCTGACTCGGTGTCGAACCAGTCAGCAGGGATGGTACCTCTCCCCGTTCTATCATTAACTCCAGCTCCTTGACTTTAATTTCCTGCTGACGCGCCAATTCACGGTCCTTTAACTCCCTTTCGGCTCTTCTCTCCTCTGCTTCGAGTTCTCTTGCAGCTCTCCTTTCCTGTTTTTTTTTCTCTTCTAACCTTTCCTGGAGTTCTCTTTCCTGTACTTTTAACCTTTCCTGGAGTTCTTTTTCCACTCTCCCTTCCTCTGTTTTTTTCTCTTCTAACCTTTCCTGGAGTTCTCTTTCCACTCTCCTTTCATCTGTGTTTCCTCTTCTAACCTTTCCTGGAGTTCCCTTTCCTGTACTTCTAACCTCTCCTGGAGTTCTCGTTCCTGTGCTTTTTCCCTTTCCTGGCTCTGTAATTGCATCTCCAGTTTCCGGAGCTCCACATTTTCTTGCTCTTCTGGTAACCAATCCCAGGCTACCTCTTCCCATGCTTCTAATCCCAACATAGATTGTATCACCACTGTCTGCAACTCTGCCTTCTTCATATTAGTTCGGACCTCCAAGCTAAAATGTTTGGCCAATTTCCAGAGGTCCGATTTTACTAACGCTCTGAACTGTGCTTCACTAGGGGTCACTGTAAACTTCTCTGCGTCAAACTCCATAGTGACTACTGGTAACACCTGTTAACCTTCACACAATAAATTTTTAACAAACAAAACAATTTTTTTTGTTGTTGTTGTTTGTTTTTGGGAAAAAATTGGGAATGTTGGAAAAAGTTCCAAATTTGGGAATTCTGGGAATGTTAGGGAATTCTTTCCCGGACTAAATTTAGGAATTTTTATATCCCGGGCGAGCCCCCAATTTCTGTTACGGGGTCCTCCCCTTACCTCTGGTCTCGGTAGACCTCCGAACCCCAAGAGGATACCCGGCAGAAAGATGTGTTATCCTTGGTTGAAATCAAGCAAATAATGGAACCCTCAATGGAACCAGCAAATGAAACTGTCAAATCAATAATGCAACCACACCAGGTTATGAACAAACAATAATATATTAGAAATCACACAAAAAAGAGTTATACAACAATGGGGGGCAATAACCCCTACTATCAAATCTTACGATGGTAACCTTATCAAGCCCCTTAACCCCAAACTCACGGCACCTCCCCAATGTCTCTGCACCCCTCCAAGGTGAAGTCCCAATGTCTCTGTGCGCTCCCGTGATCGGGGAGTCAAGGCCCGATCAAAGTCAATAGAGGCGTAGGCGATCGAGGTGACCCCGAGGTCATGTTGTTCAGCACCCAGCAATACAGCGGTGGAAAGGAACCCCACAAAGACGCGCTCCGACGTACATGTTTGCGGTTCAATCCGCGAGCCTCCGTATAATTCTCAAGTGCCCTTTCTTGCACAGCCGTCCCCGGCAAACCACCGGGGAATAATGCCCAGCCGACACGACCAAAACCGGTTCACTGCAGGTTGCTCGCGTGGCGAAGATGCCGGACGGCTTTCACTCGAACCCGGGCTTTGAGGCCAGGATCCTCCGGAACCTCAATGAGGATACCCGACGACACAGGCTCCACGCACTCCGGCGATATCTCTTATCGCCCGAACTTCCTTTCAAGGACGCAAAGTTCACTCGCACTGTACGTCGACCGTTCGGTCCCGCTTCAACAACCACCTCTCTTCACGATCTCCTCCCGCCTCTTCTTCCTCGCTACACCTCTTCCGGTCACGATCCGGATTTCCGGCCACATTTTACCAGGAGCGCTTTTAAATCTTTTAACTATAATAACCCTTTCCCTTCAACCACAATCACCAGAATACTTCGAACCAACAACAATAATCATAACAACAATCATTAGAGCCGAATCTGTAACAACTGACTAAAGGTATTTTAAACCAATTTGAATGGTTGCTGGAAGACAGGGCAGCATGTGGAATCATACTAACGTAATCATAAGACTTTAAACAAACAAACAAAAAAATACCTATTTTGGGGGGCAACCCCTATCTCCCCTCCCTCCCCCACCCCCCGCCCATCCCATCCTGTATAACTCCTCAGACCCCAATTTGTCTAATGCCTTGAACAAACATTGGTACATCACGGGTTGTGGTGAAGTTTCATTGAAATTGTGTATGTAGTTTCAGAGAAAAGAGCAAATACCTATTTTGGGGGGCAACCCCCCAGTAGATCCCTCACGGCCCGATTTTTTAAAATGCCTTGAACAAACTTTGGTACCTCACGGGTGATGAAAGTTGTGGTCAAGTTTCATTGAAATCGTGTGCATAGTTTCAAAGAAAGCAAATACCTATTTTGGGGGGTCAAAGCTGGACCCACTTTGACCCCCCATAAACCCCCTTAAACTTCCATTTTTTTTAATGCGGTGAACAAACTTCGGTACATCACGGGTGATGAAGGTTGTGGTCAAGTTTCATCGAAATAGTGTGTGTAGTTTCAGAGGAAAAAGCAAATTCCTATTTTGGGGGTCAAACCTGGACCCATTTTGACACCTGGTAGACCCCCTTAAACCCCGATATTTTAAAATCTGTGAACAAACTTTAGTCACAACACAACAAATATCATTTGTGCCAAATTTGGTCGCAATCCCATCAGCCGTTTCGGAGAAGAAGTTTCAAGTGTTTACGGACTGACGGACTGACGGACTGACTGACTGACTGACTGACGGACTGACAACGCGCAATCGCATAAGCTCCCCTGAACGTCGTTCCAGGTGAGCTAAAAAACGAACAACATGAAACGATATAAAGATGAAATTATAGCAATGTGCTGAAACCAAATCAACAATGTTTCCCGTCCACTTTCAAACGGTTCATCATATGATCATGAAAGTCTGGTAGTTGAATAATCTTGTGGTTGGTGATAAAATAATGAATAATTGGATTATAGATTTTTAAGCAAAATGGAAAACTAACATGGATACATTTGGAATTGCTTTGCCTTTCTGAGAATGAATCCTTTGAAGAATTTTAGAATGTTTTTTTTTTTTAACTTTCTATTATTTACTCCATCACTGGCGAACTCGATATTTGCGATCACAAAGTAATCGCCAAGGGTAAGCCTCCCCCGGCTTACCCTTGGAGATCACCCACGACCTACCCTGGGTCCACAATCCAATAATGGCATATTTTATTCAGACCACCATATGACCTTGACCTTCAGCATTTAGGAATAGAGTGTGAATTTAGAAACTGTGTCCCCATCTAAAATCTATCCATAAAACACAATATCATGGAAATAAGAGGAAAATTATTCAAGTTATGATTAAAAAGGTGTTTTTTTGTTTATTTGGCCAAATCTGAAAAAAATATGTCGAATCAAATATCAGGTGTACAACTTCTGTGCAGGTACACTTTTATGATGGAAAATAACATCTTGCAAGGCCAAGTGGCCTTTGAGATTCCGCAGATGACAGAAAACATGCTATTTTTTCAGACTGCCATTTGAAGTTGATCTTTAATCTGGAGGTGTATAATGTAAATTAAGCATACATGAACCTTCCTCTGGGCTCTTTAGAGATTGCAATTTTGTTCCGATTGACCAAACCTTCGTCGAGTTATGGTGAAAACATTTTTTTTTTCTTAAATTCAAAATAGCGACCAAAACCATGTGACCGATGACCAATTTTTTTCACAAACTTTTGTCCACATAGGTAGTCGAACACATCTTTAAAATTTCGCTTCGATCCGTTAAGCGGTTTTGGAGAGGTTCTTGAAGGTTTCCGATAAATCAAAGATGGCACCCAAAAATTTTTACACAACTAGAATCATAATCTTAACAATAACAATAGGCTTCCAGGCCACTTGGCCCTGGAAGCCTAAAAATAATTTTCTAAGTGCTAGTTTAGTACTCCTAGGTGTCGAAGAAACTCTGGGGTATCATTAAAAAGTGGGGGCACTAATTGTAGAAACAAACCCTACAACAGCAAAAAGCCTTCCCCAATACTATAGGGGGAGGCTTAATTACATGGCGATGGCATTTTCTCCACGCATGATGACACCCAAAAAGTATGACTGAATGAGTTGTTAATTTGCTCGCAGAGAGTCTACGACCTGGAATTGGCCATCAAGTCACAACCAAAGAGGGGAGTCAGGATCCAAGGAAAAACCAAAAGGTGGTGAGATAATTTTATGCTCTCTTTGTGTGTGCCACTGCACTTTTTAAGATTGTGACTATTCAGCGTTCATACATTGTCTGTAACGCGTATAAACTCTGGGCACTGCTCCTTTGGGTGGAAATCAGATTCCTTCACACCTCCATCCAACTGTTTTCCATACTCATTTGCCGTGCCTCATCTTTGTCCCATTATTCACCACCCTCGCTTTAATTCCATTCCTACACCTTCTGTTTAATACAATTTTTTTTTTAACGTTCCTTCTTCTTCTTCATGCTCTCTCGCTCCATCTTTTTAAACGGTAATTTTAAAATATTCAATCTTCCCACGTACTTGCTTCCAAAGACACTTCTCCAAGTCTGCTTTCCATTCTCCCCCTTGCTCCATCTCTGGATGACTCGTAAACCCATGCCTCATCTACCATCGTGTTCAGGAGGCGCTGACTTCTTTCAAGTCTTTAATAATTAATCATTACTATCCCAATCCTGATGTCTGTTTTCACCTCTCCACCCTCAGAATCCTTAGATCCAACCATTTTTATACTGCTTGTGGGACAACGCTGACAAACTCCCTCATGTCAACATCCTCCCCCACATCATCTTCATACCCGGGTTTCCTTCAACCTACTCGAGACTCCTTCACCCGTTTGACATTGACCGATTACCTGTCCATTCACTCCATGCCCTGCCCCTCCTTGCCCTTGCTTCATTCACACACCCCTACTCCTTGCTTCCTTCAATTCCCGCCCCCTCCTTGCTTCCCCAGCCTCTCTCTTCTCCCCCATGTCCCGGCCCCTCTCTTATCCCCATGCTTCCAAGCCCTGCATCCCAGCCTCTCGATTCTCCCATCCCCTACATCCCGGCCCTCCTCTTCGCCCACTGTCTCCCAGCCCCCTTTTCTCCAACAGCGTCCCGGCCCAAATCTTCTTCCCCCAACCCCTCACCTCTCCCTCAGCGTCCCGGCTCTTCTTTTCTCCAGCCAGCATCCTGCCCTCTTCTCTCCCCAGCGTCCCGGCCTCTCTCTTATCCCCCCCCACCCCCAGCATCCCAGTCCCTCTCTTCTCCCCCCAGAGTCCTGGTCCCTCTCTTCTCCCAACCAGCGTCCCGGCCCCTCTTATCCCCCCAGCATCCCGGTCCCTCTCTTCTCCCCCCAGGGTCCTGGTCCTTCTCTTCTCCCACCCAGTGTCCCAGCCTCCACTCTTCTCACCCTGGCCCCTCTATTCTTACCCTGGCCCCTCTCTTCTCACCCTGGCCCCTCTCTTCTCCAACAGCGTCCTGGCTCGTCTCTTCTCGCCATGGCCCCTTTCTTCTCCCCCAGTGTCCCAACCGCTTTTCAACCCCCAGCCCTCTCGTCTCCCCCAGCCCCTCTATTTCCCCCCAGCATCCCACCCGCTCCCTGCTTCCCCAGCGTCCCACACTCTCCGTCCCCACTTTGCCTGCACCCCACCTGCTCCTTCCCCAGCAACCCACCCGCTTCCTCACTGCTTCCCTAGCATTCCGCCCCCTCTCTGCCTTCCCAGCATCCAGCCTCCTCCACTCTAACCCCACGTCACATTCCACATCCTCCCTTCTCCCCCTCGACATGCTTCCCCCACCTCTCCCTTCCACCAGCATCTCCTTCTCCATCCCTAACTGTATGGACCTCCAACATCTGACGTCTTCCCTCCAATTTGACAGATCTCTCAATCCAAGCTACCACAGCTAAACCTCACGTTATCTGCCGAACAGAATCCTTCCGCTCACAGGATGACCCTGATTACTCGGTGTCTCTCCCTGGGTATTGTCTTTTCTGGTTTGACTGGCCTAAAACCCCTTTCCAGTGGGGGAGTTGTAGTTTATGTCAATAACTCAATTTCCCACTGTCAATGTACTTCCACCTCCTAACCCTCAGGAGTACCTTTGGCTGCACTTTTCCTTCCACAACCACCTGCTGTTTGTGTATGTGCTGTACCATCCTCAAAAACAGGGATGACTATTTACATCTCCCTTTCTGCCAACATGGACTGTTGTATAACCACCCATCCCAACTCTCTCTTTCTCATATGCAGTAATTTCAAGTCACCATTCTCCCAATGGCACATCCTTCCATCTTCACTTGGTGATGACTAATTTTCCAACAAATGTTTCCTGTTCCTCTTCTGCTCCACAATCTTGTCTGGTAGTCTGGTAGCTCTTAATGGGATCCTGTCAGCTCCTCCTCACCCTGCCCCCCCCCCCAACTCCCCCTCCGTCAAGGCTCGAGTGCCTCAAGGCAGTGTATTGGGTCCAGTCTTCTTCCTCATCTTCATCAATGATCTTTCTGATTCCCTGGAAATCCCTGCCTATCTCTTGCTGAAGATTCTACCCTCTGCCATATCATCTCTTATCCTTCAGACAGGCTTGAAGCAACCTCTTCCCCCTCTACAGACCTTGATAGAATCAGGAACTGGTCCAACACTTGGAATATGTTTATCAGCCATAACAAATCCCACACACTCACCCTGTCTCTTCAAAAGCATCATCTGGCAAACCCTCCCAATAACTTTTTAAAAAAACACTTCAAGTGGTTGAGTTCCTCAAACTTTTGGGCCTCACCATCAGCCCATGATCTTTCTTGGGCAGACCATATTTCTAAGATGGCTTCCAAAGCCAGCTGCCGACTGTGCATTCTTCATCATGCAAGGCCATGCCTTGGCTAATCTGAACTTTCAACAGCTTACAAGGCCTTCGTTCACATATTGGAGTACTGCTCTCCCCTTTAGGCTGGTGCCCCTCCCTCACACCTTGCCCTTCGTGATTTCATGGAAAGCAAGGCCCTGATCAAAATCATTGTGATCTCTCTTGACGAAGCCGTGTCTAGGCCTGTTGCCTTCGTATCGCAGACAGGTCGATGTCCCTCCCAGGTTTATATTGGTCTGCCAGTATTCCCTCTTGTTAAACTTCAAAAACCCAGGCTCACTGTTCACCTCCACTCATTTGTTCCTCTTTTCTCTCACCTGTGAAACCAACTTTCCATCTGTTAAAATTCTTTCTTCCCTACAGGGCTTCTAGACCGCTGTTCACCACTTCTCTGGTCATACCCCATTCATACTCATGATTTCTTTCACCGCAAATCCACTTTTTTGAAATACCAACTTCTTTCCTGGAAGTCCTTGGTGTCCTTGTGATTTATACTTCTCCCACCCCCTCCCCCTTCCTACGCCTCCCCCCCCCCCCCAAGTCCTCTCCCTCCCACACATCTTCCGATGTCCCTGCTCTCAAATGTTGTGTTTGTGTGTTTCCCCTTCTCTCCCCATCTTGTCTACCGCTCCCTCTTTTTATATATTTTGTTTGTCTGTTTGATTTGTTTGTTTTTTTGTGATAAATGTTAGTTCTTTCACGAGCCTCGATTCTGTATACAAAAATAATAATAAATACCTGTGAAACCAACTTTCCATCTGTTCAGCCCCATTCTTCCCTACAGGGCTTCTCGACCGCTGTTCACCACTTCTCTGGTCATACCCCATTCATACTCATGATTTCTTTCACCCCAAAATGACTCCATTCCCAAGTACTCCCTTTTTCCAGGTTATTGTGATTTTCCCTCTCTCCCTCACCCCTTATAGTTTGTTAGTTGTCGGTTGGTTTTTCCTTTTCTGTTTCATCCCCACGTGCCCCTTCTTATTGTGTTTCATTCAGCTTGTTCACCCCCACATGTCCTTCTCCCCTTGATCTTCATCTCAATTCTACTCTACTGTCAGTTTTCCCTCCTTTCCATTCCCTTCCAATCTGCTCTAGCTCTTCCAGAAACCTCGATCGTGTATCCAATTTTTTTTCTCCAGATTTCTGTAAGCTTGTTGCCCCCAAAACCATTGACCTTTCCAGAGTACAGTAGAAGTTTTGAGAAAATGCACGGATTACCCTCCATTTTCTCTTGCTCTGCAATATTAATAGACGGTTTGGCAACGCAACGACAGTCATTTAATAAATCTCATTTTCGTTGGTCCAACTCACCGCCGTGAATCCTTAACGAGCCGAAATGTGTTGGCCATTTAGGTGGGAGGGGTTGGGCTCGGTTGCAAAATGGCTTTTTAAACGATTGTATCCTCCTTGAAGCAATGGAGGACAAAACCATCCATTGTGATTCTTAAAATCTCCTTTTGATGGACTAATAGTTGTGCAAGAGCTGCATTTATTTTAGGCCTCATTTGAAACCCCACCTTTGAGTGGTTTTTCCATGTTTGCCTTTAACCGATATCTCTCTACCCATGGAATAACGCTGTGTATGATGGGAATTGTTCCATCAATTCCTGTCAAGCGACGTTGCCTTGCATCACCATGTAACGACGTATCAGTATTTTGATGGTGCTACATCAGTACCTGTGGATGATGATAACCTGACAACGAACTACTGCGTTTGTGCATTTAGAGCTGCGAAAGGAGGAAGAGATGGAAAGTCCTTTGGCTGAACAGTTTCCTCGAAAGAAAGGAGCAGTCGACGAGGAGCAGGAGGATGATGAACGCGTGACTTTTCAGTAACGCAAATGTGAACCTGGCATCTTTGATAGGTAAATGCAATGGACACGATACTAAAGCTCAGAGAAAGACTTGTGCATTAAAAAAAAAAAAATTCTTGCCATGTGTTCAAATTCCAAAACATCTGCTGTTACGCTTGCAGGTCTCCAAGTATATCAGTGCGACTGCGCATTTGTGGCAAACCGTTACGCCGTGTGCAAATCATGCTCGGTTTGTAAGAGCAAATAACGAGGAGGACGTATTTGTGCAAAAGGAGAAAAAAAAGTGTATGTTCAGAATCGGGCAGATGCTGAGTCATCTTGTCAACACCTCCAATCGCCAGAGGAAAACATGTCCCTGGGCCTGCTCGGCTGCCTTTCCGTCCCACTACAATTCTCGTTCCTTTCTCTCATCTATCTCTTCCGTTTTCATCCCGACAACTGGTTCACCTCCATATCCCGCTACCTCCATATCTAGCGATAGGAGAAAGCTACCACAAAGGAGTGAAGATTATACTAGACCGAAAGTAGACTCTTGATTCAATAAATGCACAAAGGAGAAGCGAGCAGCGCAAAGGAAGAAAAAGAAAATGGGATAACATTGAGCAAAACTAGCAGAGTCTCTCACATGGTTTAAATTGGATTTTAATTTTGGGGAAGTTATTTAATGGGATTAAAAAGTAAATGTGAGTGGGGGGAGAAAGCAGCTCTGAGTGTGTGGGAAAAGAGGGCTGGGGCAGAGCAGATGTAGTGTGAGTGGGAGGAAACGGTGAGTGTAGGACAGTGTTCTCGAAAAATGTTCGTCCCTGACTAAGGGGAGGGAAAGAAGTGTAAAATCCACACTCAGCTGAAGGTCAAAAGAGAATGAGCCAATTAGCTGCATTTCGATGAAATTAAACATTCGAGTCTCAGGGCCTGTTGGGCTTCTCTTTTTTTCTTAACCAGTTTCTGCTCTTCTCTGCACCTTTCCAAAACCTGTTTCATTCTCCTTTCATGCCATCGAGTTATATTAGCAATTATAGCTCACACCGGGAAGCTTCAGCTCTGCTTTGGACTAAATGCATGCACACACATTACTATAATCAACAAGGTCCCACCAAATATATCAAGAGTTACTTGTTGGGGGCTGGGAGTGGGACATGGGGAAGGCTCTTTGCATCACGTGTAGCAGGGAAATGAGCAGGAGAGCATTTGATCACCACATGGGCAGCTGATAAAGGGCTCACCGTTGAGAGAAGAGTGGGAGATGCATGCCTTGGAAGCACAAGATGAACAGTCCAATCGATTGTCGGAAACAAACAACATACTATACTCAGTTGTAAAATACTGCAATCGGCTCACGTGTTCTTGGATTACAGCACCTAATAAATTTGTCATTTCTTTCTGGAAGAGGGAAGCCTGCATCCATTTGGAGTTTACTTGTCTGACGATTCTTATTTTCATGATGCAAGCAGGTTCAAAAAGACTGCCGGCCCTATCTCCATGGTACAAACATCTCACAAATATTAGCCTTTTGCACATCATCTCTACAAGTCCTAATGTTACAGAATTATAGAGTGTTAAACTGCCTAGTAGATGTATCTGGAAGAAGCACCACCTGACTACCGCTTCAAACTTCCTGATGGGTTAGATCAACTCAGAGGAAGCACACTCACCTTTTTCTCGTCCGAGTTCGATTCCTGGACGGAATACGAGCTCGATATAAACTGTCGCTTTGGTGCCTTGCACACAGTGTGGTGGAGTATTCCATTATTTCAATTAACAAAAGATTAAGCCGGATGTTCCTCTTGAGAGCATTCACTTGTGGATGTCAAATATCGCACACAAGCCAAAAGCACCCACGTTGCCCGGGTTCTTTTTGAATGAATTTACTACTATAATTCAGCTTTTACTTGCGGCCGTAGAAGATTGACTACTATAATTCAGCTTTTACTTGCGGCCGTAGAAGATTGACTACGAAAATTCAGCTTTTACTCGCGGCCGTAGAAGATTGACTACTATAATTCAGCTCAGCTTTTAATTGCAAAATGGGCCCAGCCTGGCCGATGCGGCCTCGACCAGCCTTGCCACCTAGCCTATAACCCTCCCGGGGCCCGTCCCGACATTTTTAGTTCTTTTTGAATGAATTTACTACTATAATTCAGCTTTTACTCGTGGCCGTAGAAGATTGACTACTATAATTCAGCTCGGCTTTTAATTGCGAAATGGGCCCAGCCCGGCCGAGGTGGGCCTCGACCAGCCTCGCCACCTAGCCTATAACCTTCCCGGGGCCCGTCCTGACATTTTTTGTTTCAGAGGTTTCCTCCTATCTTTCACCGTTCAGGAGATTAGCGCGTGCAGACAAACAAACAAACAAACAAACAAAAACTTTCTTTTATATATATATAGACTGCCTTGAGAAAAGAGTGTGCCCATTTTATGCCGGTCGGTGCCACTGCCAAATTCGAAATTTCTAACGACAATACCTGGGGAGAAGACAGGCACGAACCCCCAAAAATGCCAAAATAAATGCCAATACACTAAATGCTCCACTGACCTCCAATCAAAGGATAGACACAATTAGTAGATTTCCTCTACTACCTTTCCTCACCACGCTGCTCTACTTCAGACGACTGCCACTTTGCTTCAATGCATGCCTCTGCCTTTCAACTTCACTGAACCAATAACCTCTCCCACTACCCGCTAAAACTCCACTTCCCTTTATCTTTCACACCCCGGTATACCCACCCCTTATGCTACCCACTCCCTCCACCTTCCCTTTAATATCTGTGCTAATCCTCCCCATCTCTCCATCCCACCTATCTGACACTCCTCTTCTTCACACTAGATCAAAATGCCACAAATAGAATAAGCAAATCATGCCTATTACACAGAATAATGGTCAGAATGTACAGCTAAAATATTTATGGCATCAATTGAGTACACTATTCAGTAGTTTCCCTCATGTGATGTTATAATTGCCAAGTAATCACGAGTGACCATTTCTAAGCTTGACAGCTATGATGCTAATTTGGGTTTGCAATTAGTACAATTAGACATGGAGAGATGGTCCGTGGGAGGCCACATGTGCTTCAAACCCGCCCGGCACGTCTTTGTGCGTGTGATCGCCATCACTGATGAGGACTAGGTACCCCTTTATCGCCACCCACCACCTGTGGTCATTCAGGGGCTCAAAGGACAGACTCACCTTCACCCCTGTCGATACAACCTTTGCTCATTGTTAACATGACCTTGCACGACCTCTTTTCTGTCTGACCGAGCGTCTCCAAATTGAAGGCGCTTGGTCTAGTATGTCGGGAGAAATCCATTTCTAGATGATCACAAGAAGATAAAGTGAAAAAAAAAAATTACTCCATCTATTTTCATTTCCTGTGCATGAGCACATGTCTACCTAATAGGACAAATATGGAGGTACAAAAATATGTGCTACATTTCCAATCAAAAGGGAAGAAAAAACGAATGAATTAATAAAGGAGAAATGGGTATGTTCAGAAAAAAAATCATTTGTTTTTCCACCAAACCCACATTCTCTTTTGTTTAAGATAACACAATTCACTTGAGAGAACACAATAAACCACTGGCTACACAAAAATATAATTAATGCTAAAATTAAAACAAAAGCCAAAATGTCACATTCTTATCGTCAAATTATATATTTAAAATCTATAATAAATGTGTGTGTGTGTGTGTGTGTGTGTGTGTGTGTGTGTGTGTGTGTGTTTCAGTCAGTGTGTCTCCTGCATAATTCCACAACCATGAAACCTGGCGGCCCCAAACCTTGCATGCATAAAGGAACTCCATGGAGTGCATGGATTCAAACTAGGTGCTTGAGTGAATTGAAACAACCCTTTTTGAAGATAATTAATTAATGGTTGTGCTCATCATCAGGCCATCTGTGGTCACCCCGCTCTCCCTCGCAGGGGTCTTAATTTGCCCCGCCTCTTGCCTTGGAACAGGCCGAACATTCCTCATGTGTACATTTGAAGACTGAACAACGTGTCTTCTATCATTAAATTAAGGTACTGTTTTGAGGAAACAAAGGTACATTTTGATTACAACTCGTGCAGAGGAAACGAGGTAATGCATGTTTTGTTCGCAGCGATCACGGCAGAGGTCTAATATACACCGCCCAATGAAGGAATGTTCTCATAACGCAGAGGAAAGTTCGCCAGATTTTTCAAGGCTTATAAACAAACTCATGGACATGTGATTCACATATTATGTGAAGTAAACAAACATTATAGTTGACAAAAATCGGCTCGTTAAAGTGAAATGCCTGCATACGCAATCAATTAGTTGGGCAGCCCGGGAAATTCCCGAGTTTTTTTTACTTCTTTTGCAAGATATGTACACGTACACATTAAAGTTATATGAAATGTACACGTCCACTTTCGTACGCTCAACATCACTAAAACCACATTGAAAACTGGACAAGGTAAGTTTTCATAACAAGAAAATAGTCATGATTAATATTTGAAGTCTTTAATAAAAAAACAAAAACTGTCCTTTTGTCAGCGTTTTGCATGTACTGTATATGCTGTCGAGATGTCCACTGGTGTGTTCAGTTACCAAGCAGCTAGCTAGTGCTTGCCAAGCCAGCAGTTCCTTACCGACAGTTTTGAATGGAGTGCTTGCTTGAGTGGTTAAGCCACTTGCCAAGCACTCTACAAGAAACTTGGTAACTGAACACATTACATGCTGACGAGGATAAACATCTAGAGTCTAGAGAGTCTAGAGCTAGACCATGGTGAGGAGGTGGGTGAGAGTAAGGGGGAAGGCATAGGTGAGAGTAAGGGGGAAGACAAGGCATGGGTGGGAATCTGGACGGAGAGGGTGGGAGGAGGCAGGGGAAGGGGTGGAAGGAGGCAGGGGAAGGGGTGGAAGGAGGCAGGGGAAGGGGTGGAAGGAGGCAGGGGAAGGGGTGGAAGGAGGCAGGGGAAGGGGTGGAAGGAGGCAGGGGAAGGGGTGGAAGGAGGCAGGGGAAGGGGTGGAAGGAGGCAGGGGAAGGGGTGGAAGGAGGCAGGGGAAGGGGTGGAAGGAGGCAGGGGAAGGGGTGGAAGGAGGCAGGGTAAGGGGTGGAAGGAGGCAGGGGAAGGGGTGGAAGGAGGCAGGGGAAGGGGTGGAAGGAGGCAGGGTAAGGGGTGGAAGTAGGCAGGGGAAGGGGTGGAAGGAGGCAGGGGAAGGGGTGGAAGGAGGCAGGGGAAGGGGTGGAAGGAGGCAGGGGAAGGGGTGGGAGGAGGCAGGGGTAGGGTTGGGAGAAGGCAGGGGAAGGGGTGGGAGAAGGCAGGGGAAGGGGTGGGAGAAGGCAGGGGAAGGGGTGGGAGAAGGCAGGGGAAGGGGTGGGAGAAGGCAGGGGAAGGGGTGGGAGAAGGCAGGGGAAGGGGTGGGAGAAGGCAGGGGAAGGGGTTGGAGAAGGCAGGGAAGGGGGTGGGAGAAGGCAGGGGAGGGGGTGGGAGAAGGCAGGGGAGGGGGTGGGAGAAGGCAGGGGAGGGGGTGGGAGAAGGCAGGGGAGGGGGTGGGAGAAGGCAGGGGAGGGGGTGGGAGAAGGCAGGGGGAGGGGTGGGAGGAGGCAGGGGGAGGGGTGGGGTGGGAGGAGGCAGGGGGAGGGGTGGGGTGGGAGGAGGCAGGGGGAGGGGTAGGAGGAGGCAGGGGAAGGGGTGGGAGAACGCAGGGGAAGGGGTGGGAGAACGCAGGGGAAGGGGTGGGACAAGGCAGGGGAAGTGGTGGGAGAAGGCAGTGGAAGTGGTGGGAGAAGGCAGGGGGAGGGTTGGGAGAAGGCAGGGGAGGGGGTGGGAGAAGGCAGGGGAGGGGGTGGGAGAAGGCAGGGGAGGGGGTGGGAGAAGGCAGGGGAGGGGGTGGGAGAAGGCAGGGGGAGGGGTGGGAGGAGGCAGGGGGAGGGGTGGGGTGGGAGGAGGCAGGGGGAGGGGTGGGGTGGGAGGAGGCAGGGGGAGGGGTAGGAGGAGGCAGGGGAAGGGGTGGGAGAACGCAGGGGAAGGGGTGGGAGAACGCAGGGGAAGGGGTGGGACAAGGCAGGGGAAGTGGTGGGAGAAGGCAGTGGAAGTGGTGGGAGAAGGCAGGGGGAGGGTTGGGAGGAGGGAGGTGGTGAGGTGGGAGTCCGGAGGGGCACAGTAGGAGTACGGTGGGCAGGTGGTGGGAGGGAGAAGGTGGGAGGAGGGAGGTGTGGGTTGGGGGGGAGGGAGGTGGTGGGGTGAGAGTCCGGAGTGGGTGGGATGGGGAAGTGGTGGGAGGAGGGCGCTGCATTGCCCAGCAATGCCGGAGGTACCTTTGCTAGTATAAAATAACGATTATCATCAAAGTATCATCAATGAACTCCTTGCCATCCACCGTTTGCCCTTCACGTGACTCGTGGTGGTCCCTCTCGGCTCTCCCCCCGTTGGTATTTTTGTGCACATAAGATTGTTCACGGTTCTGTTTAAATATTATTTAAATATGTATAACCTTTCCCCTTCAGTGTTTTACTCAGTGGTATTTTACAACACGCTGTTTTTCTTCCTATTTAAAAGGCTTTTCTCAATTTCCTCTCCAACTCATTCCACCTCAAAAAAATGAAATTCAATATCTTATACGTCTCCCTCACTACATGGTCTGAATTCACATTCATTCCATCCCTCCTCCATCGTTCTGAACCGGATTGCTAACTTGAAAATCACAACAAACCCAATTTGTTTTCAATGTTCGTCTTTCATTAATCATCCACTTTCTAAACTCCCCTCTTGCCCCTCCCATCCAAATCCCTCCCCTTGCACCTACACTCCTAAACTCCCCCCTTGCCCTGCCACTCTTAAACTCCCCCCCTACCCCTCCACTCCTGAACTCCCCCCTTGCCCTTCCACTCCTGAACTCCCCCCTTGCCCTTCCCCTCCTAAACTCCCCCCTCACTCCTCCCCTTCAAAACTCCCCCCCAACCCCTCCCATTCAAATCTCCCCCCATACCATTCCTCTCCAATTCTCTCTCCTCCCCCCTCCTCCTCAAAGCTGCCTCCTCCCCACTTCGTCTCCCTTCTATCTCATACCTCCACCCCCCCCCAACCTTCTTCTTTCCTCTGCCCCCCCTCAAACAACCCCTCTCTGTGCCTCATCCCTTCACCTTCAAACCTTTCATCCTCCTCATCCTTCCCTTTCTTGGAACTCTTCTGCAATCGCTGACACACTAACAACTGCTCTCCCTACCTCCCCCTCTCATCCTTCATCTTACCCTACTCCTCCCCTCCCCTGTCCTGTACCCGATGCTCCCCCTCTCTTCATTAACGGTATGGACCTCAAACATCCGGGGCCTTCGCTCAAACCTGACTGATCTCTCCATACAGGTTGCTTCTGACAATCCAGACTTGATCTGCTGAACAGAGACTTTCCTCCTTCAAGATGTCTCTGATTCCTTAATATCTCTTCCTGGTTACTCCCTCCTCCGGTATGATAGACCTGAGCCTCGGCCTGGTGGTGGGGTGGCTATCTTTATCAAAAACTCTCTTCCTCACTCTCCTTGCACTGCCCTCTCTCCTACTCAACCCCAGGAGTACCTCTGGCTACGGCTTCCTCTCCGCTCCCACCTTTTGTTCATATGTGTTCTGTACCGTCCCCCAAACAGTGATGACTCCATCTACATTTCACTGTCTGACAACATGGACCAACTTCTATCCACTCATCCCAACTCTCTCTTCCTCATATGTGGTGACTTCAATTGTCATCATGCCACCTGGTTGGGTGTGGGTTCCTCTCTCACCAGTCATGGCACCTCAGCAAAGGACTTCTGTGACTCACTGGGATTGACACAATCTGTCAATTTCCCGACCCGGATCTCAGCCAATGGAGTATCTTCTCTTCTAGACTTGGTTATGACTAACTTCCCTGCTAATGTCTGCTGCTCTTCTTCTGCTCCAATCGGTTCTTCTGATCATGTGCTTGTCAAAGTGGACATCTCTCTGGCCATTCTCAGAGAGCCTCCTCAGCGTCGACGAGTCTGGCATTTCACTCAGGCCGACTGGGACGGTCTTCAAGCAGCCATTAATCGTCTGGATTGGTCTCCCATCTCCACTGCCTCTGACATCAATTCTTCCTGGGAAATCTTCCAAAGCAAACTGATCTCTCTCATGCACAGATTTATCCCATCTCGCCTTCAGTTGTCTTACCCTTCCTCCCGTCCATGGTACACTGAATCTTGTGGTGAGGCAGTTGCCCTGAAACAACTTGCCTTTGCCTCTTGGAAGGCTAATCCAACTGAAGGAAATCTCAGTTCCTTCCACCAAGCTCGGAACAAGTGTGTGTCTACCCTCAGGAGTGCCAGGAAGCACTATCTCTCCTCACTCAAGAATGAACTCTCAAACCTGTCTCCTTCCTCCAAATCCTTGTGGCGTCTGGTCAAATCCGTTTCTGGTGTTTGTTCCCCCTCCATCCCCTCCCTTACCTCAAATGGCCACACAGTTGACATCGCACGTGACAAAGCCGAATGCCTCAACTCTGTGTTTGCCTCAAAATCCTTAGTCCCAAACCCATCTCTCTCTGTTCCCACCTTTCCCAGTCGAACCAAACTGCTCCTGGACTCTGTGACCTTCTCTCCTGACAAGGTGGAGGAGTTTTTGTCAAACCTCGACTCTGATTCTGCAACTGGACCAGATGGCATCAGCCCACGGGTCCTAAAATCCTGCTCTGCCGCTCTATCTCACCCTCTCTCTGTTCTTTTCACCCTATCCTTTGCTCAAGGTCATCTGCCAGCATCCTGGAAATCAGCAAACATTACCGCTTTACACAAAAAAGGTGCAAAAACAGATCCTTGCAACTACAGACCAATCAGCCTGCTCCCAATTATCAGCAAAGTCATGGAATCCATCATTGCTTCGGATATGAAATCTTTCCTCTTCTCCAATGGCTTGATCTCTGATCATCAATTTGGTTTCAGACCAGGTCACTCTACTCTGGACATGCTGCTTCTGCTGTCTCAACAATGGATGGAGGTCCTCAATGCCAAACAGGAAATCAGAGCTGTCTCCCTTGACATATCACGTGCCTTCGATACGGTCTGGCACCCAGCTCTGCTCACCAAACTCTCCTCTTATGGTATCCATGGAAATCTCCATGCATGGCTTGCGGACTTCCTCTCTGGTCATAGTCAACGTGTGGCCCTGAATGGATTTCTCTCATCTCCCCTTCCCGTTCAGGCTGGAGTTCCCCAAGGCAGTGTGCTGGGCCCTGTGCTTTTTCTGGTCTTTATCAATGATCTCTCCGACTCTCTGGAAAATCCTCTGTATCTCTTTGCTGATGACTCCACTCTCTACCGCTCCATTCCTCTTCCCTCAGATCGGCAGTCTGCAGCCTCCTCACTCTCTGAAGACCTGGACAAAATCACAGACTGGTCAAACATGTGGAACATGTCTTTCAATCCTGACAAATCTCACACTCTTACTATGTCTCTCCGAAAAGATCGACTTGACAACCCTCCCATCTACTTTCTCAACAATCCTCTCCAAGAAGTTCTGTCGCTCAAGCTTTTGGGTCTCACCATCTGCCATGATCTTTCTTGGGAAAACCACATTTCCAAGCTGGCCTCCAAAGCCAGTCGCCGACTGGGCATCCTCCGTCGTGCGAAGTCCTTCCTAGGCACACCTGAGCTCCTCACCACATACAAGGCTTTCATCCGCAGCTCAATGGAATACTGTTCTCCCCTATGGGCTGGTGCTCCTGCCTCACACCTGGCTCGGCTTCACGCTGTTGAATCCAAAGCTTTCAGAATCATTGGAATCTCCCGCGATGAAGCTATCTCTGAGGGCCTTTCACTCACTCACCGCAGGCAGGTAGGTAGGTGGTCTTTCTGTCTTCTACCGACTCCTCTCCGGCCTTGCTCCCCCAGCTCTCTCTGTGCTCTGTCCCCCAAATATTCCTACAGGTCGCACAAGATCTGCCAGCCACCCTCTGATGGTTAAACTGCCGAAATCTCGGCTCTCTGCTCACCTTCACTCTTTCATTCCTCTTTTCTCCCGCCTCTGGAACAAACTCCCTCACTCCCTTCAATCCCACTCCTCCCTCCAGGTCTTTAAAACAGCTGTTCACCACCATCTCTTATCTTCCCCCATCCAAAACCTTGATCTTTTCTACCCCCACTAACTCACCCCAGATCCACCTTGTTTGAAATTCCAACTTCTTTCCTGGAAGTCTTGGCAGTGTCCATATGTTTTATACCTCTCCCACCCCCCCCCCCCCCCTTCTCATGCCTCCCCCCCAAAGCCCTCTCCCTCCCACAGTTCTCTCGATGTCTCCATGTCTCTCGGTCCCTGCTCTCAAATGTTGTGTTTGTGTCCTTCCCCCTCTCTCCCCATCTTGTCTACCGCTCCCGATGTTATTTGTTTTGTGTGTCTGTTTGTCTTTCTGTGTGATTAATGTTCGCTCTTTCACGAGCCTCGATCTTGTATACAAAACAAAACAAAACAAAACAAGAAAAAAAAGTACGAGTGTTGAGAAAGCAAACAGTTTGTGCCTTATTTGGAATTGTCAGGCCAACTCTCAATCTGCAAGAAGTGAACACCAAAGGGAAATCAAAGTAGGTTGATGGAAAAGGATAATATACAGTTGTGGCCAAAAATAATGGTACCCTTGCACTTTTTTCAAATAATGCACCATTTTTTCCAGAAAATTGTTGAAATTAAAAAATCTTTTGATATCCACATATGTATTTCTTTGGTTTCCAGTGGAACAAAACAACAAAGCTGAAAGAATTACGAAATCTTAGCTTATTCCACACAGAAATCCTAAAATGGCCCGGACAATATCATTAGCACCTTTTAGAAGTTGTTAGAAATAATTATATTTCAAGCAGGTGATTCTCCTTCACTTTGGAATTGAACTCACCTGTGGCGAGTTGCAGGTGCCTGCAATATAAAAATCACTCATTCAACCAATTTGAATAGAGAAAAGGAGTCATTCTGCTGTTTTGTGTCACTGTGCACCGCAATGAGCATGGAAAAAGAAAGAAAACCAGAGAATTGTCTGAGGAGGTCAGACACAAGATTGTAGCCAAGCGTGGACAATCTCAAAGCTACAAGTCCATCTGCAGAGACCTTTATGTTCCTGTGTCTACCATACGCAATGTTATCAGGACGTTTAAGGCCCATGGCAGTGTAGCCAACCTCCCTGGACGTGGCCGCAAGAGAAAACTTGATCGAAGATTGCAGCGAAGGATTGTTTTGAATGGTGGAGAAAGCACCTCGATCAACTGCAAAGCAGATTCAAGCTGACCTTCAGACACAAGGTACGACAGTTTAAACTCGCACCATCCGTCGCCAACTCAATGAATGGGGGTTATATGGTAGGAGACCCAGGAGGACCCCACTGCTGAGAGAGAGAGACAAAAGAAAACCCAACTGGAGTTTGCCAAAACACGACTGAAAAACCAAAATCCTTCTGGGAGAATGTCCTGTGGACAGATGAGACCAAATTAGAGCATTTGGGAAAGCACATCATCTCTATGTTTACAGAAAACAAAATGAAGCCTTCCAAGAAAAGAACACCTTCCCTACAGTCAAACATGGAGGAGGTTCAGTGACGTTTTGGGGTTGCCGTGCTGCCTCTGGCACTGGGTGCCTTGAATATATGCATGGCATCATGAAATCAGGAGATTACCAAAGCAATTTGGAGCACAATGTTCAACCCAGTGTCAGAAGGCTGGGTCTCTGTCGAAGGTCATGGGTCTTGCAGCAGGACAATGAGTCCAAACACACTTCAAAAAGCACCCAGGAATGGTTCAAGACAAAACACTGGATTGTTCTGAAGTGGCCAGCAATGAGTCCAGATCTAAATCCCATTGAACACCTGTGGGGAGATCTGAAAACAGCAGTTGGGAGAAAACACCCTTCAAATCTGGGAGAACTGGAGCAGTTTGCACAAGAAGAGTGGGCCAACCTGCCAGTAGAGAGGTGCAGGAACCTCATTCATGGCTATAGGAAGCGCTTGACTGCAGTTATTTTGTCCAAAGGTTGTGTCCTCGGGTCAGTGGGGTGTTAATAATTTTGTCAATGCCATTTCTTTTTATTTTCTGATTTAAAAGGATATATTAAGTTCTGAATCAAAAACAACGGTTCTGTAATATTAACAGTTAAATAAAGAATTGTGGAGACCAAATACTTTTGTCAATTTAAACTTATTTTTGGAGAAAATTGTGAGTTATTTGAAAAAAGTGCAAGGGTGCCAATATTTTTGGCCACGACTGTATGATGGGTGATCAGTAAGTGCCTTATCTTGGAGAATTCCTGCCAATATGCATCACGTACCACTTGGAAAATTCCTGCCAATATGTATCATGTACCACTTGGAAGATTCCTGCCAATATGCATCAAGTACCACGTGGAGAATTCCTGCCAATATGCTTCAAGTACCACGTGGAGAATTCCTGCCAATATGCATCACGTACCACTTGGAGAATTCCTGCCAATATGCATCATGTACCACTTGGAAAATTCCTGCCAATATGCATCAAGTACCACGTGGAGAATTCCTGCCAATATGCATCAAGTACCACGTGGAGAATTCCTGCCAATATGCATCATGTACCACTTGGAAAATTCCTGCCAATATGTATCATGTACCACGTGGAGAATTCCTGCCAATATACTTCAAGTACCACGTGGAGAATTCCTGCCAATATGCATCACGTACCACTTGGAGAATTCCTGCCAATATGCATCAAGTACCACGTGGAGAATTCCTGCCAATATGCATCAAGTACCACGTGGAGAATTCCTGCCAATATGCATTATGTACCACTTGGAGAATTCCTGCCAATATGCATCATGTACCACTTGGAAAATTCCTGCCAATATGCATCATGTACCACGTGGAGAATTCCTGCCAATATGCATCAAGTACCACGTGGAGAATTCCTGCCAATATGCATCAAGTACCACGTGGAGAATTCCTGCCAATATGCATTATGTACCACTTGGAGAATTCCTGCCAATATGCATCATGTACCACTTGGAAAATTCCTGCCAATATGCATTATGTACCACTTGGAGAATTCCTGCCAATATGCATCATGTACCACGTGGAGAATTCCTGCCAATGTGCATCACGTACCACTTGGAAGATTCCAGCCAATATGTATCACGTACCACTTGGAGAATTCCTGCCAATATGCATCATGTACCACTTGGAAGATTCCTGCCAAACAAAATGTGGGCCATTGCTCAGTTCAAAGGTTACTATTTGTCACGAGAGGACAAATGTTGTAGATCGCGTTGTCCATCCACGACTTACTGATCACCCATTGTACAATGTAAGAGAGGATAGATAAACTATCATGTGTGCATCCAAAAGCCAGGTTTACCTCCAATTTCCAAGTGAAGGTGTGAAGACAAACCTGCCTCCTGCAGGAGCCTTGTCCTGCAAAGCAGCTGTCCCATCTCCAACCATGGAGGTTTAAGGAATGCATAGGGCTGGTTGGTTAACAATAACATCGCGAATGGCGAGGAAGGGGGAACGGGGTCCAGCGGGGCAGTTTTCGAGTCAACATGTTGATGCTACAGTCTTGGAGCAGTGTCTCTGTTGAGAAACACCTTTATAAATAAATAAACCAAAACACCTTCCACTATAAATTATAGACAACATCGATTTTATTTATTTATGTTGTCTAAAACTCATAGATAAGCTGCGACACAAATCACGCACATACATGCAAACTAATAATCGAGACAACACCGACCTGATTGCTGGGGAGAAGTGACGTCACTTCCTGGGGCACACTATCGATACGCCGACGCCATTTTGTGACCTTAATTGCTGCAATCAGTTGGGAAACTTGGGCATGCCAGTTTGCCAGCCCACAGGGTTTATCCTGTCCTACCCTCCGGATTATGACTGTGAAGCGAGGAAGCATTACGTACTATTTTATAAAGACTGGTTTGAAAGTCATAATGCCACAGTCAGATTTAGAGGTACTAGGGCATGCCCGTACTATATATATATCTAAAATTATATCCCCCCCCCCTCTATTTACATGAAATGGTTTGGTCCAAAGCGAACGGCTTGCGAGTACGGTGACAATCCCCCCCCTCTATTTACATGAAATGGTTTGGTCCAAAGCGAACGGCTTGCGAGTACGGTGACAATCCCCCCCCCCTCTATTTACATGAAATGGTTTGGTCCAAAGCGAACGGCTTGCGGAGTTTGGTAAAGAAATCGCCATAGCGTGCACAAACGCGCAGGAAAGCGAAAGAATCGCAAATTAGTTTTAATTAGTTTTAAAACATAGTTTAACGCCAACATAGCGGCAACATAGTTTGCCAACGTGAAATAAATGAATACGCTCTCAAATGTGCCGTCCGAGGCAGAGTCTGTTCGCCACGTTCGGCACACGTGATAACTCGCTGCTCTCTGATTGGTTGAATCGTTTTTTGGACATAGCTCGGTAACTACTTGTCCGATTAATATGAAACCTTGAAAAGGCACATCCTCGGGTCCCCAGCAATATACCTGGCAAGTTTCAAGTATATCGGACCCGTGGTTGTCGAGAAACAGCGGTCACAGACATACAGACATACAGAGATTACTGGAATTATAGATAGATAGTGGGGCGGCTTAGCCCAAATATTCAAAAGAATTGTGCATTTTGTGATACAAGCACCAAATTTGGCACACTAGTAGACTATCATATTATGAAAAGATCTGGATATTGGGCCATCTCAGATTCAGAGATTTGATTTTTGCAAGATTTGCAGATTTTGCAAGCTGAGATTGCAACGCCAGGGACGGCCGACTCCTTCCTACGAGCTGCCCACGTCACCCGCACAAGAGCTCATCAAATCACTGCAGCGGCACTGCACATCCTGCAACACCGTGCGTATGAACGCCACTGTATGACATATGCTGATGATGCAGAAGACCTGCCTGAGTTCGAAGACTGGTGTCACCAGAGAGGAGAAGACATTCCCAACTTTCAGTACTGGGCAACTGTGCTGGAACTAGAGATGTTGGTACTGGTCTACGTGCGTTCTCTGCGGCAGGCTTCATTCACGACGTACCTTGATGCCCTGACGGAACTGGTCCCATGGTTCCATGCCTTAGACCACACACACTATGCCAGGTGGGTCCCTGTTCACCTGAGGGACACGGTTGCACTCCCAATGAAGCACCCAGATGTAGCCAGAGAATTCAGGGCTGGCAACTTCACTGTACAGAAGACGAAGAAGGTGTTCTCTTCGATCCCAATCGAATCGAAATCTTGCAAAAATCAAATCTCTGAATCTGAGATGGCCCAATATCCAGATCTTTTCATAATATGATAGTCTACTAGTGTACCAAATTTGGTGCTTGTATCACAAAATGCACAACAGGTTTGCTATGCTGCTACACTAGTAAGAAACCACTTTAGTCCAAATACAATACACCAGACCATGCAAAACCCCCCAAAAAAGATTGTCAAAGCAATGAATCTACATATTGGCAGAAGTGCAATATGCCTGCTCTTACAAGGTACAATTACTGTTTCTCTGTGGGACAAGGTTCTAGAATCTAGATCTTTCAAAAAAGTACCGTACGATTAAAAAAACAAAAACGATCTAAACATGATGGCAAAGCGAGACACACACACTAAAGTTGTGGTTAAGCTTGTGCACACAATACACTTGCACCTTGACCCTGAAATTCATGACCTCGTGTTTCTGCCTTAATGGCATCTCGAATGAGAAAAAGCTTTCATATTCAAGGCTCTTGCCGAAGTCTGTTTCCTGATGATCCCACATCGCACGAGGGTTACTTTATTTAGTTGACCCACATGCCATCATCGATGTCACATTTAATTCACCAATCAATGGAAGGAGAATAAGAAGTGATAATTAGAATCACTAAAAAATAATAATAATAATCCGAAACTTTCGTCCTTGTCACATACTCAACCTCTCGACCAAATTTCGTCTGAATCCGTCTACAACTTTTTGAGATATCCTGTTCACAAACAAATAGACAGGGATGAAAACATATAAACTCCATCCACCCTCGGCGGCGGAGGTAACAATTAACTGAATTTATAACTGAAGAACAGATTGAAAGACCAGGACCATGCAGTTCTCCAACTGGGATCCATTAGATTAGTCAGTGAAGTTTCCCAAAGCAGCAGAGACAGACAGTCAGACAGGCGAGTGAGAGAAGAGACAGGCAAACACACACACACACACACACACACAGAGACAGAGAGAGACAGAGACAGAGACAAAGAAAGAGACATGGGGACAGCGAGATTCTCGCGCATGCACACGCAACGAGACAGGCGGGGAGACAAAGAGCGAAAGTAAGGCAGGTCAGAGAATGAAGTGAGAGTGACATACGCGTGGAGAATGGAGAGAAAGCGAGACAGGCAGAGATGGCGAAAGCGAGACAGGTGAAGAGATCGAAAGTGAGACAGGTGGACAGAGTGAAAGCGAGACAGGCGGACAGAGCGAAAGCGAGACAGGCGGTGTTGGTGAAAGCGAGACAGGTGGAGATGGCGAAAGCGAGACAGGCGGAGATGGCGAAAGCGAGACAGGCGGAGATGGCGAAAGTGAGGCAGGTGGAAATGGCGAAAGTGAGACAGGCGGAGAGATTGAAAGCGAGACAGGTGGAGAGGGCGAAAGCGAGACAGGCGGAGATGGCGAAAGCGAGACAGGTGGAAATGGTGAAAGCGAGACAGGCGGAGATGGCGAAAGCGAGACAGGTGGAAATGGTGAAAGCGAGACAGGCAGAGATGGTGAAAGCAAGACAGGCGGAGAGATTGAAAGCGAGACAGGCGGAGAGATCGTAAGCGAGACAGGTGGACAGAGCGAAAGCAAGACAGGCGGACAGAGCGAAAGTGAGAATGGTGCAGAGGGCGAAAGTGAAACAGGCAAAGATGGCGAAAGTGAGACAGGCGGAGATGGCAAAAGCGAGACAGGCGGAGATGGCGAAAGCGAGACAGGCGGAGATGGCGAAAGCAGGACAGGCGGAGATGGCGAAAGCAAGACAGGCGGAGTTTGTGAAAGCGAGACAGGCGGAGATGGTGAAAGCGAGACAGGCGGAGATGGTGAAAGCGAGACAGGCGGGGATGGCGAAAGCAAGACAGGCGGAGATGGCGAAAGCGAGACAGGCGGAGATGGCGAGAGCGAGACAGGTGGAGATGGCGAGAGCGAGACAGGCGGAGATGGCAAGAGCGAGACAGGCGGAGACGGTGAGAGCGAGACAAGCGGAGACGGTGAGAGCGAGACAGGCGGAGATGGCGAAAGCGAGACAGGCGGAGATGGCAAAGGCGAGACAGGCAGAGATGGCGAAAGCGTGACAGGCGGAGATGGCAAAGGCAAGACAGGTGGAGATGGCGAAAGCGAGACAGGCGGAGATGGTGAAAGCGAGACAGGCGGAGATTGTGAAGGCGAGACAGGCGGAGATGGCAAAGGCGAGACAGGCGGAGATGGTGAAAGTGAGACAGGCGGAGATGGTGAAAGCGAGACAGGCGGAGATGGTGAAAGCGAGACAGGCGGAGATTGCTAAAACGAGACAGGCGGAGATGGCGAAAACGAGACAGGCGGAGATGGCGAAAACGAGACAGGCGGAGATGGCGAAAGCGAGACAGGCGAAGATGGGAAAGCGAGACAGGCGGGCTCAGGGGGCCAGATAGGCGGACAGAGTGAACGCCAGACAGCAAGAGCCAGACAGGCAGACAGAGCGAGATGAATACAGGCAGACAGTTCGAGAGAAATACAGGCGGACAGTTCGAAACCGACAGGCAGACAACGAGAGAAAGACAGGCGAAGAGACGTGGAAGAGCAAATTTGACAGAGCGAGAGCCAGGCAGGCAGACAGATAGACAGGGGGGAGAGCGAAAGCGAGACAGACAGGAGAGAGTGAGCGTGACAGACAGACCGGAGAGAGTGAACGAGACAGACAGACAGGAGAGAGTGAGCGAGACAGACAGACAGGAGAGAGTGAGCGAGACAGAGAGACAGGAGAGAGTGAGCGAGACAGAGAGATAGGAGAGAGTGAGCGAGACAGACAGACAGGAGAGAGTGAGCAAGACAGACAGGAGAGAGGGCGCGAGACAGACAGGAGAGAGGGCGCGAGACAGACAGGAGAGAGGGCGCGAGACAGACAGGAGAGAGGGCGCGAGACAGACAGGAGAGAGGGCGCGAGACAGACAGCAGAGAGTGAGCGAGACAGACAGGAGAGAGTGAGCGAGACAGACAGGAGAGAGGGCGCGAGACAGACAGGAGAGAGCGCGCGAGACAGACAGGAGAGAGGGCGCGAGACAGACAGGAGAGAGTGAGCGAGACAGGCAGGAGAGAGTGAGCGAGACAGACAGGAGAGAGGGCGCGAGACAGACAGGAGAGAGGGCGCAAGTCA
Organism: Myxine glutinosa; assembly: GCF_964187855.1. NCBI lineage: Eukaryota > Metazoa > Chordata > Myxini > Myxiniformes > Myxinidae > Myxine > Myxine glutinosa. Next base: position 197,575,106 of record NC_136261.1, on the reverse strand, counting down.
GACAGGAGAGAGTGAGCGAGACAGACAGGAGAGAGTGAGCGAGACAGACAGGAGAGAGTGAGCGAGACAGGCAGGAGAGAGTGAGCGAGACAGACAGGAGAGAGGGCGCGAGTCAGACAGGAGAGAGGGCGCGAGTCAGACAGGAGAGAGGGCGCGAGACAGACAGGAGAGAGGGCACGAGACAGACAGGAGAGAGGGCGCGAGACAGACAGGAGAGAGGGCGCGAGACAGACAGGAGAGAGTGAGCGAGACAGACAGGAGAGAGGGCGAGACAGACAGGAGAGAGTGAGCGAGACAGACAGGAGAGAGTGAGCGAGACAGACAGGAGAGAGGGCGCGAGTCAGACAGGAGAGAGTGAGCGAGACAGACAGGAGAGAGGGCGAGACAGGCAGGAGAGAGTGAGCGAGACAGACAGGAGAGAGGGCGTGAGACAGACAGGAGAGAGGACGCGAGACAGACAGGAGAGAGGGCGCGAGACAGACAGGAGAGAGTGAGCGAGACAGACAGGAGAGAGGGCGAGACAGGCAGGAGAGAGTGAGCGAGACAGACAGGAGAGAGGGCGCGAGACAGACAGGAGAGAGGGCGAGACAGACAGGAGAGAGCGAGCGAGACAGACTGGAGAGAGCGAGCGAGATATGCAGACACGGAGAGAGGGCGAGACAGACAGACGTGAGATAGGAAGACACAGGAATTGGACTTCTTCCGTATGCAGCATAAGGCTGCGGGGTAGCGTCACTGGCTGGGGGAAAGGTTGTGCCGCTGATGCAATATGCCCTCTGCAGGTTGGGGCAGGTATTTGACCATGGCGCTGGCGATAGGTCGCATGTTCCTCGTGAAGGACATCGTGGGATCTTTAACATCCGCCAACTAATGCCGCCAAATTAATGTCCATCCGAGGGACGCCGCACACATTTATGAATCACCGTGCCTGTGAAACACCGGGCCGATCATTTATATCTAGATCGGGATTCAAACGCAGGATAGACACCTCTCTGTGCGTACCTCTCGACAATCCTGTCAGCCCCCGCGGAGAGATGACGAGACAGGTCGAAAGACACACAGACAAAGCCAAACAAAGAAAGGCAGAGACAGGAATAAATGGCGTCAGATACACGGGGAGCTACAGGCAGACATAAACAGTTGGACAGACCGAGGTGGGAGCTGGAGTGCGATCGAGGCGGGAACTGTCGGGTGAACGAGGTGGGAGTCGGAGGGAGAGCGAAGCAAGAGCTGGAGGGAGTGCGAAATGCAAGCTCATTAGTTGGAGGACGGAGTCTGGGGCAGGGGGCGAGCCTTATTTTTGTCGAGGCTGCGAGAGCGTGAAGCAGCGAAATAAAGGACACATGTGGCAGTGAAGAGCCGGGGCTGCTCGGTGACCAAGTTACATCAAGTCGGACCAGGTACGTGCGTGCTTCTTTGCTTCTTCTAACGTTACTTTTTCGATTGTGGCAAATTACAAATCATCCTGCAATCCCTCGGAGATTGCTTTTCATCAAAATAGTACATTCGAAGGAATGAATGATTACGCTTTGCGAACCAGATGATTATGATATGTCACTGAATGCAGCTTTGTGATGAGCACGTATTGTTGCATCGAAGAATTGTTACCTGGAACTTAAAACTTGACATTCTTGGAGTGAAATATGGAATATTTAGACCACGCAGGTGAGCCTGGATCAGCTGACGTTTGCAAATCCGAATGAAAACGCAAGCATTTTATCTGTACTATTTTAATCACAACGATGTAAAATGCTTCACATGGCCATGAACGTCCGATAATGGTGCGCATACATATATTACATACGCAAAAGAAGCCAAATTTAAATCTCACAAATGAAAATCCCCCTCCTCCTCCAAAACATTCTCCTTTTATTTACAAAAAAATGCTGCTGTAAACAATGTGAATATACTGCACAATGTAAATGCCTGTCAGCGTCTGACAAAAGGATGGCATTTAACAGAAAGTCAAGGACAGCCGCACAAGGAGCGTAAATAATAAAATACATACAAACAACATGAAAATGTGGGGGGATGGAGCAGGAAAGATAGACCAAGTACCAACTAATCTCGATAGATGTAGACGTTCTAATGAGAATGATAAAATTAAGTCGACCTTTATTTTTTCATCTCTCTTGAACGGACACGAAGCACATCTCACTTGATCATTATGGATCTCACCTGTCTGTCAACAACAGACGTGCATTATGGATGTTGCACATTTTAGGTGTACACCTGGCATACTGTTCCTTTAATTATCACAGGTTCATTGGAAAAAAAATTTACATTTAAAAATAATAATAATAATAATATATACAGTAAAATATACACTGCATACAAACACACTCGTTTAAAAGTGAGAGGAAACACTGTTTTAGAGGCTAACATAAAAATAAGACAGTTGTGCAATGGGAAGATGTCAAGAAGGCCATGGACATGTTTATTACAAATATTTCATTACTATACGAATGTACAATTAGATTTTATGGCACGAGAATGAAACTTTCGAAAACCACAACGTCACTCTGTCTCCTTGGTTACAGCAGCATCCCACCTCCGCAGCCACTCAGCAAACCCATCGTGCAGGCTGGCCAACACGGCCTCTGCAGGTTGCTCCCTGGCACTATTGGCCACACTTCTGGCTTCTTCATTGAGTCTCTTTGCCTCACTGCAGCGTTCTACTTCGCGCTCAAGAATCAGACCGAGGCTCTTAGAGGTATCAACCTGAAACTCGCGGCTTCTTGAAGCCAATGCCAATGCACTTGTCACAATATCAGTGGTTGGGGTATCCTTTGCTCCTGCTTCTCTTTTAAGTATTGCCTGTAAATCAAAAACCCTTGTCTTGGCACTTGCAGCTGCTTGCACAAGGTCTTCGATGGACCGATAGGATCGATAACCAAAAGCTTTTTCCAAAGCCTTTCGAAGTTCAGGTCGCAAGTTCAAGACTTCCGAAGACTTAGGACTCGAAAGCCCTTCTGCCGGTATCCAACCGATGTTCAGTGTTGGCATACCAAGTGCAAAACAAGTTCGATGCCAGGTTTCCAATGCATTTCTTTCCCAGGCTGCCGTTCCACGGAAGCATTGAACTTCATTGCCCAGGTGAGAAAAACCTGGCCCGACCTCTGTTTCTGCAAACTTGGCCGTCATACCACACTGCTCCATAAGTTGCACGCCAGATGCACTGCTGTACTTGAACAGCGCAGTGATACGACTGAGATTCAATTCCAGATTGTGTCGTCCCTCCTCAACATGACGCTGCATGTGAAACAGATGTGCGAGTTCCATACGACTCCCTTTCAAAAGTGCCCCAAGCTCCTCCACTTCAAGCCTCATTGCCACCAACTCAGCTTGCGTTCTCACAAGCTCTAGTTCCTTTACAAAGAGCTGGTTAGCTGTGGTCTTTACCTCTCCCTCATTGTTGCAGTTGTCAAGCTGAATAACTGCATGCAGTGAGCTCTCTAGCATGCGCAACTTTGAAAAACTCACCACCTTAGCAATAGAGTTTGATACATTGGCAATGCATAGAGATCGAAATGCTGCATTTGGACTCGATTTGTCACTCATCAACTTTTCTTTTTCTGAGTGAAAAAATGCCTTATCAAGTTTTCTTGCCTGCTTGTTAACCTTCTTGGATAGAGAAGTGAGAATTCCATTTGACAGATTATACATTTCAGCAGCTTCCACAGTCACCTGGCATGGGTCCCCAATACGGTGCTTTCCCTCACCCAAAGCTACTGAAGACTGAACAGCACATACTTGCCTTACAGCACTGCTTCCATCTGCAGTACCTTGAACAACCACTTCCCTATCACCATTTGCCATTTCCAGTCGTCTGAATCGGTTGCCCAACTGAAAGGACTCGGCTTCGAGTTTTACTCGCCCACACACCAGGTGGCGGCACAGTAAGGACAACAACGTTAAATCACAGCGTGATTCCTCTATGCCAGACTTTGCAGCCTCAACCTCTGTCTCAACAGTGAACATCTCAGCCTCAGCTCGGTGCAATGCTTCAGCTGCATGATGTACCTCCATTTGCGCCCTCTCTAAACGGACCAACATTTCAGTCTTATGGTCACCGTGCACGTGTTCTGGCACCTTTCTCTGCCAGCCAAGTACTGCCAAGTTTCCACGCAGCCAAGTAACCTTTGAGGCATTTCGCACTCGCTCCACCAAGAAGCCCCAAATATCGGCAGCATTTCCTCGACATGCAGCTGAGAGTTCAGAATCAGTCAGTTGGCTTGGTAGGTCAAACCGGGAATCAGCTTGGCTAAATTCTGCCTCAGCCCAAAGACGGATTTGGGATGCCAATTTCAAGTCATGTGCTGCAGATGCCACCTCACTCATTTGGAACATAAATCCAGGATGTGATGATGCATTAGAAACAGCAATCTTCAACCTTGACAGTGGGTGAGACAAAGAAAGAAAAATAATTACTGCATTCAGTTTACTTCTCCATGGTATGCCAAACATGAAGCATTGTTCAGTCTTAACATGGTGATGTAAGTTGATGCAGGTTGTGCTGATTCATCCAGTCAAATTAAATCCGTAAAAGTTTATAAACGCAAAAAATGGACTTGCAAGGCGGTAGAGCCGACGTTTTGGCGAGAATCCACTTGCCTTGTTCATGGTAGATGTAGAAGTGAAGAAGAAGCTTGAAAATCTTCACCATTTGCTGTGAACAAGGCGAGTGGATTCATGCCAAAATGTCGGCTCTTGTAAGTCCAGTTTTTACGTTTATAAACTTTTACTGATGGTGATGTGACATTTCATCCTCTTGATGAAATATGACTTCTGTAACATTTAAGGTTACATGTAAGTAACATGCAACACTCCAACATTGAAGTTAGAGTAACATTTAAGGGCTGGAGCAAAAAGATCCAGCAAAAGGTAAATTTAAAAGTAGAGCGAAGTCGATGGCGCACCATCGCAAATCACCACGCTTCCCAACTATAGCGAAGTTGAAATTGGGCAAAAAAGATCCACAAGAATCGACCCAATATCAAATTTTAAGTTTAAAATCTTTTTTTCCCCATTTTATCCCTGTAACCTTAAATCCACCCTTTGGGGCATGAACCCAGGGGTCAAATCCAAAAAGTCGTTACATATTTTAATGTTTCCCCTAATGTTGATTGCATATACTGTATTGTAGAAAATTTAATTATAAAATGTTTTAAAATATGCCCATAATTGCATTTTTCGGTATTTGACATGTTGACCCTGCCCTCTAGGGCACGAGACTTGGAGTGCTGTCTTTCCTCGAGGTCGTTGCACGACCCTAGGGGGCAGGGTCAAAATGATATTGCTTTCCTGAAAGTATAATAAGAAGATTAACGAGGGCGAAGTCAATTGCACGCCATCGCAAATCCCCATGCTTCCCACTTATATCAAAGTTGAAATATGGCAAAAAGTTCCGCCAGGAATGACCCAATATCAAATGGTTAAATCCAAAAAATAATTACATATTTTATGTGTCCCCCAATGTTGATTGCATATACAACGTTTCATGTAAAAAAATGTTTGTTTGTTTTCAAAAAGCATGGGGATAATAAATACAGAAACAATACTTATTACTACATTGGACCTTGTTTAAGTAATGTTGAATATATATAAATGAGATATTTAACTTTTAAGGATGGAGCAGGATAAAAGTCAAAGTTCAAAAACGAATAATTTATAATTGAATCTTTCATTTGGAATATGCCTTCAGAGAACTGAGGCTGATCAGGAGGTTCACAACCTCCTCATTTTACTGAAATTTTGCACACTAATTTGCCTTGTTAAGAAACAGTTGTAAAATTTCAGGCCTGCAGATGGAATAGCTTCTGAGACAAAGAACGAGAGGACATTTTAAACGACTTTGTCCGTCTGTCTGTCTGTCCGTCAATCCATCATGCTCCCCCTATACAGTTGGGCAGAAATTCAAACTTGGTAGTTATGATCACCACACAGTTGTCATTTTCTGCTCTGCCCCACAGGGTAGGCCGTTGGGTCAAAAGGTCAAATAAAAAAATGCAATTACAGGCACATTTTTAAATGAAACCTTGTACAGTATTTGCAATTTGCAATTGGGGAACACATGGAAGAAATATGTAACGATTTTTGGGATTTGACCCCCAGTTCATGCCCCAGGAGCTACAGGGGCCAAAATGGTAAACAAAATTTTAATTCTGAATTTGATATTGGGTCATTCCTGGTGGAACCTTTTGCCATCTTTCAACTTTCCTTGACTTTACTTTAGGTGGGAAGTGTGGGGATTTGCAATGGTGCGCCATCGACTTCAAATTGACCCGACTTCCAAATCCTCTGATAAGACGATATAATCTTCTGTTTGGGGCATGCTGTTACATGTAGTGGCTGCTGAGAAGCATGAAAAAAGCAATGTCTGTTAGATCAGTGTTTTTGACAATTGAAAAAAGTCCGTTTGAAAAGGCTAGTACAATTGAGCACTAACCTTCTCAACTGTTTTCAAACTTCATCTAAATTTATCTACCATATAAAACACAATGTGTATTTACGCGTTTGTGTGGTGTCTGTCCCCCTTCATAAGGGTAGGTTTTGAAAGCTTTGAGTAGTGCTTTCGGAGGGATTTCAGTGGGGTGGGGGGGGGGGGGGGTTAGGGGGGGGTTTAATGGGCAATCTTTGAACACGATTGTGTGTCCACCGGTTAAAAGACCTAAAATAATCTGAGGACCCAAAATACCCCAAGGACCAAGAGGACCCAAACGACCCAGAGGATCCAAAAGACCCCCAAACCCTGAGGACCCAATGGACCCCGAAGACACAAAAGACTCTTGAAGACCCAAAAGACCTCAAGGACCCAAAAGACCTTAAGGACCCAAATGACCTCAAGGACCCAAAAGACCCAGAGGATCCAAAAGACCCAGAGAACCCAAAAGACCCTAAGGAGCCAGAAGACCCCAATGTCTCCAAAGACCCAAAATACCCCAAAGACCCTTAAAGCCGAAAAATACACAGAAGACCCAAAAGACCGAAATAACCCCCAATGGACCACAAGAGCCAAAATACCCCAAAGACCCATAAAGACCCCGAGGACCCAAAATACCTCAAAGACCATTAAAGATCCTGAAGAACCAAAATACCCAAAATACACTGTGGACCCTAAAGACCCAAACAATCCAAAAGACCAAAAAGATGCTTAAAGACCCAGAGGACTGAAAAGACCAGAGGACCCCAAAGACCCAGAGGACCCAAATGACCCCTAAGACCCAAAAGAAGAGTAATTATGTCTCTTCTATTGCAATTGTAGAGAGTGGCTTTCATGCCGAGCCTGAAGGGCGTTGTACAGAAGTGTTTTTTTTTAAATAACAATAAATACAAGGTGCAGTGAGGTGAAATCCGCTGCACATGATGTGCAACGTGCGCAGAGTAAAACGAGTGTTCACTTACGTCCATAGGATGTCTAATAAATATAGAAGATATAAGCACACCTGACGCTGGGCCGCTTCAGACTTTGGCATGCTCACGAGGCTGCACCATCGAATAAACTGTTCCAACCCGTCATTTTTGATGGGCTTTATACTAGTTTTTAAATAATCCTATTGTTTAAAAATTTATGACTCCAGAGACCGAAATTTAGTAATATTACCATGAGTCAAATAATTATCTTACAGTACCGAGAGGGAAGCTCAGACCATCTTAGTTTCAGGAACAGTGCAGATGGCCAATATCAGTGGTTACATCATGGCTGTGTAGGCAGATATCACGACTACATTACAGTACTACTACTACTACTAATCCATTTGCACTTCGTTGTTTTGGAACGGGGGTGGGAGGGGGCAGCGAGGTTAGGTAGAATTTCTTTTGGAATTTTGGCCATGGTGCTGGCGATAGATCACCTATTCTCCATGAACGACATTGTGGTATCTTAACGTCCTCCAACTAATGCTGGCAGATGGGACCCCAGTTTAACATCTGAGGGTTGGCACACACATTGATGAATCACCCTGCCTGTCAAAACTGGATGCCAGTTTATAGCTGGGTTGGGGTTCCAACCCTGGCGAGACAGCCTGTCGTAGCGAGTGTGGACTGAATACAAACTGGGAAGCCCGCTGAGTGCATGTCAATTTCATGTACCCACTACCGAGTCTTTTTGATTCATCAAATGGCCACAAATTTCAAAATTTGGGCAAGTCATGTACTTACAGTGACACCACACACATATCCCCTGTCCTGCATGGACACTGACGTGACCTTTAATGGTGAAGGTTCTATGGAACAGATCAAATGGCAAACCTGAGGTCAGGTTGTGTTTTTGAGTTCAGCACATTTTTCCCCTCTGAATAAATGTGGTTCATATCGAAGATAACTTTTATTTGATGCAAAGATCATCTTGACCTCTGCCACCGAAGGTGGATGGAGGTTATGTTTTCACCCCTGGCTGTCTGTTTGTCTGTCTGTCTGTCTGGTTGTTTGTCTCTTTGTGAACAGGATATCTCAAAAAGTTGTGGACGGATTCCGACAAAATTTGGCAGAGAGGTAGGTAGTGTATTGAACAAGGACGAAATGATTAGATTTTGGTGAAGATCCACATTCGGCTGGTAGAATTTTTAAGAAATTCTTCACCATTGGGAGATAGGGCCAAAAACGATATATAGCAGGATATCTCAAAAAGTTGTGCACGGATTTGGACGAAACTTGGTGGACAGGTTGTGTGTGTGACATGGACGAACCAATTACATTTTGGTGGAGATCTGAATATGGACTTGGTTACGAGAATTATTTAATTTCTAAGTGAATCTTCACCATTGAGAGGTCGGGTGAAAAGTGATATATAACATGATATTTAAAGGAGTTATGGAAGAGTTATGACTTAACTTTGTGGACAGGTTGGTTAGGTGACAAGATCAAGCAGATTAGATTTTGGTTAATCTGGGAGATCTGGGAAATCTGGGAGATCTCAAATCTGGGAGAACTGGAGCAGTTTGCACAAGAAGAGTGGGCCAAACTACCAGTAGAGAGATGTGGGAAGCTCATTCATGGCTATAGGAAGCGCTTGACAGCAGTTATTTTGTCCAAAGGTTGTGCTACCAAATATTAAGTTGAGGGTGTCCATTATTTTGTCAATGCAATTTCTTTTTATTTTCTGATTTAAAAGGATATACAGTGAAACCTTGACTTACGAATTTAATTCATTCTGTGACCGAGCTCGTAACTCAATTTGCTCGTTTCTCAAATTAAATTTCCCCATTAAAATGCATTGAAATGCTATTAATCCGTTCCAGCCCGCCAAAAACCACACCAATTTTTTTTTAAATATACAGTATACATAAAAATATCTCGCGCTTTATATTTCACCTGTATGCAGCATACAAGTTGGCAGGATGGCCTGGACTGGAGGTACGCACACTTGACTCTAAACTGTCCAGCCTGGGTTTGAATCCCGACCCAGCTATAACCTGTCATGGGTGAATCACAGGCAGGGTGATTCATCAATGTGTGTACCGCTAAACTGGGCGCCCCGTTTGCGTCCCATTAGTTGTTGGATGTTAAGGATCTCACCGTGTTTTCCACAAAGAGAAGGCGAGCTATCGCCGGCACTCTGAACAAGTTGTGGCCTGGCATGCTCTTCTCCTCTGCCGTTATATACGTCCTCCTCGGCATCTTTTTCCAGAAGAGCCCTGTCTCGTCACAGTTGAAGATTTGCTGGGGGATGTATCGTTCGGCTTCTATCAGTTCGGCAAAAGTTATAATAAAATCTTCAGCTGCCTTCACATCCGCCTCACCAAGTCGACAACACGCACACCTCGCTCATGTTTTTCGACGATTGCGTGTTTTATATCCAAGCACATCATCCTCTTCTTCTTCTCAGTACTGCCCTTGGCACTCAATTTCTTAGGACCCATGGTTAAAACTAAGAAATTTTCAAAAATAACCAAAATGCGAAAACAAAGCAGCAGCGATATACGGCAGAGATACTTGCACGGCAAGATAACCACGTGACCGAACCCACCTGGTGGCGGGTAGCGTAAGCTCCAAAATAACCAACATGCGAAAACAAAGCAGCAGCGATATACGGCAGAGATACTTGCACGGCAAGATAACCACGTGACCGGAACCCACTTGGTGGCGGGTGGCGTAAGCTCGTAACTCAGATCTCAGCTCGCATCTCAAAGCAATAAACCGCCCGAGCGACGGCTCGTATCTCGGAAAACTCGTAAGTTGGTGCACTCGTAAGTCAAGGTTTCACTGTATTAAGTTCTGAATCAAAAACAACGGTTCTGTAATATTAACAGTGAAATAAAGAATTGTGGAGACCAAATACTTTCGTCAATTTAAACTTATATTTCGAGACAATTGAGTTATTTGAAAAAGGTGCAAGGGTGCCAATATTTTTGGCCACGACTGTATATATATATATATATATTCACGGTGTCCCATAAGTCTGGTCTCATGGGAATATGTATATTTAATGAAATCCCAAGAAACAATATATCTTACATCAGTAAACACTTCTGAAACAATTTCTTTAAAACACAGATAAATTTTTGTGATCTGTAACGATTTGAAACTATGTAAGAAATTAAAGTTAAAGTATATTTTCCAACAAATAAAGTCTTGTATTTATTTAACAGTAGTTTCCGCAAATTTCCATAGAAGTGCTGCACAATACATTAGAACTCAAGCAAATGTTCAAATTGATGTCCTTGATGTTTGAAAATGTTGATACGATGTCGAAAACTGCGACGCACACGTTCTAAAGTCCCTGGTGTGATTTCTGTGCAAGCAGCACGGATGTTTTATTTGAGGTCTTCTTAGGTGTGTGGGCGGTTATTGTACACAACAGACTTAAGGTGACCCCTGAGGAAAAAAAACACCTAGAGGCGTGAGGTCCATGGATCTTGGTAGCCACTCTATTAGTCCCTTGCGCCCAATCCATTGGCCGGGGAGAACTTCATTCAACCAGCTTCAGGCCTCTCAAATTCAAGCACCTTGTGACTTAAGCCATGATGCAACAACTGAAGATATCGATCGGCATCAACTCCTCCATTCCAGGAATACTGGTCCCAAAACAGTGTTTCCATGAATGGTGCACCACACCGTCAATCTTGAGTTAGTTTGGCGATGAGCTTCAGCAGCTATGTGTGGATGGATCAATCCTGCGCCCAGTACACGGTGTTGTGTCGGTGTACGTATCCGTGCAGATGGAAACACGCATCGCCAAACATGATATCTGCCACTACATTGCTTTGTGACTTAAGCCACTCACAAAATTAAACTCGCCGATCCATATCATCGCCATGTAATTCTTGTACAAAATGAACCTTGAATGGATGAAATTTATGACGTTGCATTATTCGGTGCACAGATGTCTTGGGAAGTTCAAGTTCATATGCATTCTTTCTCACCGATCACTGTGGACTTGTTGCAATCTTGGAAAGTACATTAGTACTGCTTTCATTGCCAGTCGAAGTTCTTGGCCGGCCTGCTCTTGTTGTATCCATAACATTCCTGATATCCTTGAATTTGAGTACATTCGACCAACAGAACGCTGTCCAAGTTGTGGTTTATTTGGATGACGATGGTGAAATTATTCAGCTGTGTCTTTGGCAAAGGCCAGAGGCATACAAAAGGACAATTTCCACCTTTTCCTGAGGAGTATTAATGTTTCTCATATCAGGCATTGTTTGTCGTTCCACCTGAAAAGAAAAATAAAGTGAAAAAAAAAATATATATATATATATATATATATATATTCCTATGAGACCGGACTTGAGGGACACCCTGTATATATGTATGTATGTATATATGTATGTATGTATGTATGTATGTATGTATGTATGTATGTATGTATGTATGCATATATATATAATCTTCTGGTGAGTATATGTTGTGCTGTACGTGTTACACAGCATCACGAGATATTGACGCCTGGTGGCGTGTCGATTGTACATGGATGACCGATTGTCAAAAGTTTACCCGATTTTCAAGACTATTGAGAGACGACTGCATGGTAATCAAAACCAAGACGCCATCCAGCATCCATGATCATGAGCTTTGTGCCAGGATGTAAACGCCAACCAGGCACTCCTAAAGTCTGGTATTATTCTTGGCATATGTACAGAGGAACACCCATGGACAGGATATACAATGGCAGACAGAAAGGTGATTCATCCACAGAAATATTAACAGGCAATTAAAAAAGGATTATGGCAGCACACCATTACTGTTCTGATCTGTATTATCCTTTGATTGGGAGGAGGGGAGGAAGGGGCACTGTCCAAGCAGTTTCCTTGGCTTGTTCGGTGGCTTGACCGACTTCCCAGAAGTAATCAGAATATTCGTGGATTTGTGTCTTGCTGAGGCACCAGTACACAACGACTTACTGTTTTCAAAAGGCACCACTAGTTTTTTGGGTTTTTTTGTATATAAGGTCGAGGCTCGTGTAAGAGCTAACATTGATCACAAAAAAGACAAACTGACACATAAAACATAAGATAAAGGGAGCGGGAGACAAGATGGGGAGAGAGAGGGAAGCACACAAGTACAACAGTCGAGAGCAGGGACATCGGGAGATCTGTGGGAGGGAGAGGGCTTGGGGGGGGGGGGGGGGGGGGGGAGGCATAGGAAGGGTTGTCGCGGGTTCTGACTGAGAGAATATGGGACAACCGGCTTAATGTCCCCCCCCCCCCCCCCCCCCCCCCCCCGCCCCCAAAATAAATAAATAAATAAATAAGACGGCAGCCTATATGACGCAACATCCTCCCATGTGGGAGCAGGGCCTACGGACGGGGCCAGAGCGATGATGTACGTGGAGACGTTATAGTGTTGGAGCGTATGTCACTATATTGGGGCCCGTGGGCATTTTGTTTTCTTTGTTGGGATTTGTTATTTAGACCTAGCTGAATAATTTAAAATAGGGCGCCAATTTTTTAATGCATATTTTCGACCATTTTTATGCAAATTAAAGATTACGTCATAATACCTATTGTATAGGACCATATGCTCCTCTTATTGTTCTTGAACACTTCATAGTTTTAAACATTTTAATGTTTCCTTTTGGTAGTTGTTATTTAGAATGCGTTTAGCCACTAAAAAATAATAATTGAAAGCAAATTGCCTAATTTTAACCCTTTGTATGCAAATTGCATTTGATGTAATAAAACCCATTGGACAAGTTCATACATTAGCGTCAATTGTTCTTTGAGTATTTAAACGTTTCAATAATTTTTTGGGTCTAAAGAGTACATCTTGCTTCTATCGAAGATAGAACAAATACTTTGATTATGCAAATTACGTTTGGGATAGGAATGTACATTTGAACAATCCACTAGTTTGTACCCATACCTGCGTTTATAAGTTAAATGTGGAGATCTCCATCGTTGCTCTCGTCTTCATCGCCAGCATTCCTCAATAGTTCGTTTCTGTTCTCACAGTTTTTTTCACAAGCGATGCAGGTATCTGTACATTTCAGATTATGTTTCTTGCAAGAACAACTCAAGGTGACGCAGTTTCCTTTGCATCCGCATCTCACAAGCTCCAACACTGCCTTAGGCGCAACATCTATTAATGTTTTGCTTCTAGTTCTTTGGTGAACAAAGATGCCAGTTCCAACTTGGACAGGGTACTCCCGCCGATGGCGAAATGAAGCTTCTTCTCCTGTTGATTCTGGCTGGTAGCGCACCTGTCTGTCAGATTTTGCTTCATACATAATATGTTGTGCTATCGTTGATGCTTTCTGATTTGCGTAATTTCTGTGCTTTTCAGTTGGGAGCTCAGTTGCCACGCCTCTCATAATCCATTGGAGAAATGTAAGAAGCCTTGTAGGAATGTTTGCACTTAAATCTGACCCTAGTGTGCCATCAAAAGACCAACGTGGGGCGTCAAGAATGTCCTTTCGCAGAACTTTGGCACAGTTGAAGATCATTTTCATGTCATCGTTGATATTGGATTCACAGAGAGCTGCTTCAATTGCGGCTATCTTAGCTGCACTGAAACAGAACCGATCTGACTCATTTCGACGTGTGGCAGGGATAAAGTCAATGCCCTCAATATTTTCTGTGAGCAAACGTTGCGTGCTTTTACGACTAGGCGTAATCTCGCAGTTATGTTCTTCTAAGATCGTCAGTTAAGCTGTATGCGCAGCATCCATCGACCGTATCTTACTCTTTTCAAGCAAATCTCGTATGATATCAAGATATTCCACCTTGGCAGCAACCTCTTTCTCATTTATCGACTGTTTCTTAGAGGCGGTACCAGAACTTGAACATCCAGAACCGCGAGCAACGTGACTTTGCCAGCAAATTCGATGATATTTCACATCTATGGAGAGTGCATCTTCGGAATGAATAGCACTACTTAGGTACACTTTGTAGATATCTTTGTCACAATTTTTCACGTAATCATGAAGCTGCTTTCCACGGCTTGCACTCTGTATAGCATGGACAGGTTCTTTCTCTTTATGCGTTTGACAAAAAAAGCATAGATTCTTGTCATATCTAGCAGTGAACGAACGGGAAGGGCACTGTTTATATGAAGATCCTGCAGGCTCAAATTCTTGAGGGGATGACGAAGTCGATGGCCGCCCTGATGTCCGCAATAGTACGTTGACGTTCTTGGAAGTGAGTGCTTCTTGATATCTTCTTTTGGCCCTGGAAAGTTTCTGTAAATTCACAAGATCTTTTCTACAACTGACATGATAAGTTTCACCGTCACGTTTTAGCGTATCCTCAGTGGCATTTTCCAACCGTTTACTTGCTTCATGGAAGACAATTTCACCATATTTTGCTCGGTCTGTCACATAGTGAAGAATGTTCTTTAAAGTTCCTTTATCAGATTCCTTCACAAGCCGCTCACGAGATATTTTCTGACATATTATACACATACTGTAGTCGTTTAAAAGTTCTATCCGTGGTCGTTTCACAGGAGGACTCTCCATGGTTGAATCTCACAGTAGTAATGGTTTGCTTGGGCGTGCCTTTTATTTCTTAATTGTTCAATAGTCTTGAGATACCTGAAAGAAAGCATAAAGATTGACATCACATTTTAGGTATTGCATTTGAGTCATAGACAGTTACAACATTAGAAACATGAGTTGTTTTTGTAGTGATCTAACAATAATAAAGGGCTATTCAGATTTGTTAATTGTTGTGACGAAAGACCAATTCACTTATAATTATATAATAGTAATAACAGTACAAAATAAAAATCTGAGGCAAGTTTGATACATTTTCACTCGTATTAGGAGCACAATAACTGAATACATACCATTGTCAAATTTTGGGGGCATGCCAGGGCACAGTATTTTTTCAGGCACAGTACCCTTATGCAACAACAACAACAACAACAACATGCATTTTAAAGGCCATTTTCCCTACTAGAGCGGGGGTTAGCCTTGCGGGCCCCATGACAATCTTCTCCATTTTGCCCTATTTTCTGCATCTCTCCTTGTTAACCCCCTTGCCCGCAGTTCTTCTTCCACCATCTTTAGCCAAGTCTTTCTCGGTCTTCCCCGTCCTCTACTTCCTTCTACATTCATTTCCATCACTCTTCTCAACCAGTCACTTTCATCCTTCCTCAACACATGACCAAACCATCTCAACCTGTTCCTCTTCACAGCATCAATCACAGGCTCTATTCCCATCATCTTTCGCAATTCATCATTTGTCTTCCTCTCTCTCAACGATACTCCGCAAATCCGTCGAACCATTCGCATTTCCACCCTTTCCAACCTTCGTTGCTGCTCTACGTTCATTACCCATGTCTCGTTCAACAGCTCCCATAAATCATAACACTTCTCACACATGCAGCATAGACCTTTCCCTTCAGCTTCAAGGACACTCCCCTCATCATCAGCACGCCACTCAGTTCCCGAAACTTCTTCCATGCACATCTCACTCTAGCAACCGTTGCCGAGTCTGATCCACCTTCTCCATTCAGCATGTCTCCGAGGTAGCAAAATGTTTTCACACCTTCCAGCTTCACGCCGTCTCCAAGATCCAACTCAACATTTCCTCCATCTGCAGCTCCCTCTGTGCACACCTTACATTTGAATGTAGCTGCCACACTGGTTAATGACCCTCTCGAACCACTACATTTTTGATGAACCCACTCAGCGCACATTGTACATTGAATGGAGTTCACTCCGACACCCTTCCTACACACAGCACAGGGCCACTTCCCAGTTCTTTCCACCTCACCACATGCTTTACCACTTGCCATCACCTTCGTCTTTCCGATATTCACCTTCAGACCTTTTGTCTCCATACATTCCTTCCACTTGTTCATCTTTTCCTTCAGTCCATCCATACTTTCCGCAATCAACACCAGATCATCTGCATACAACAACTCCCACGGTAAACCCTCCTTTACGTTCTGAGCCAGCACCTCCATCACAGCTACAAATAGTAGTGGACTTAGTACCGACCTCTGATGCACTCCCACCTTCACCTCAAACTCACCACTGTTCCCGTCCTTCGTCCTTACAGCTGTGCGCGCTCTTTTGTACATTGCCATCACTACTCTGATCAACCATTCCTCCACTCCTGACTTCCTCATTGCCCATGTCAATACTTTGCGTGGAACCCTATCGAATGCTTTCTCCAGATCAACAAACCCAAGAAACAACTTCTTCCTCTTCTCCATGTACTTCTCCTGCAACTGCCTCACAATGAAAAGCGCGTCTGTCGTTCCTCTTCCTGGCATAAATCCAAACTGCATTTCGTCGATCTTCACTTTCTTCCTTATCCTCCTCTCCAACACCCTTTCCAATACCTTCATTCCATGCTCCAATAACTTTATCGCTCGGTACGAGCCACACTCCAGAGGGTCACCTTTCCCCTTGTATAGAGGGACGAGGGTACTCAGTTCCCAATCCACTGGAATGCGGCCTTCTTTCACCACCAGGTTACAGATCTCTGTTATTCTCTTCACACCCCAACTTCCTGCTGCCTTCAACATATCTCCCACAACTCCCGTCGGCCCTTCCGCTTTTCTACTCTTCATTGCTTTTATCGCTTCCTCAACTTCCTTCTCAGTTATCTTCTCTGCCGGTCCTAAAACTGGGTTACTCTCTATGTTGCCATCCCATTCATTCTCTGTATTCAACAGCATTTCCAGATATCTTTTCCATCTTCCTTTAATTCCATCTGGGTCGACAACGATTTGTCCCACTTCATCCTTCAAGCAACTCACCCCCATCACATCACACCTCTCTTTCGCTATCTGCTTTGCAATCCTGAATACTGCTTTCTGACCCTCTTCCGAATCCAAGCGTTCTCCGAACATTTTCCTACATGCCTCCTGCGCCTTTGCTACCTCTTTCTTTGCAGCCTTCCTGGCTGCCTTATAACTTTCTTCGCCTTCTGCCACTCCTTGAACGTCTTCCTCTTCTCGTCAATCCTCTTTCCAACTTCATCATCCCACCACCATGTTTCTGAGTGCCTCGGTGGTCCTTTTGTCCATCCACATACCTCACCAACGGCTCCCAACAGACTATCTTTCATTGACATCCAACCACTTTCAAGCTCAACCACATTAGCCTCGACCCTACTCAGCCTCTCTTTTAATGCCTCCCTTGCTGTCACCTCTTTCAACCTCCACACCTTCATTCTCGGTTGGTACTTCACCCGCCGAGCTCTCCTCGCACCTTTCACCCTTATGTCGCAGACAACGAAGTGGTGCTGTGAAACAGCCTCCTCCCATGGGATCACCTTTGTGTCCCGGAGGTGCCCCCTATCTCGCCTACGCACCATCAGGTAGTCAACGGTTGTCGTCGACCCACCTGACGTGTATGTAACAAGCTTATTATCCTCTTTCTGGAACTGAGTATTACAAATCAGCAAATCAGCTCCATCAGCAAACTCTAAAATACTTTCACCTTCTCCATTTCTCACACCATATCCATAACCCCCATGAACTCCCTCAAAACCGGCCATATTCCTTCCCACATGTCCATTTAGGTCTCCTCCTACCACAACAACTTCCTCATCTTTCACGTTTTCCATCAGCTTCTCTATCGCACACCAGAACTTGTCCTTACCTTATAGACCTACAATAAGCAGAACAATCCACAAGTATCAGCTGTTCAAATGATGAACAAGAACCAGGAATTTGTCTGACCAGAGCATGGTGGTGAGTTGAACCGCGCTCCTCCCATGGACTTATACGTGTGCAACGCATACCCTTATTTACGTAGTTAATTATTCAGCGCTATACGATTCGGATACTTGTATACTTTGCGAGAAATGACGTCATAATTCATTTGCATAAAAACGCACTAAAACTCGCTGAAAAAAATTGGCGCCCTATTTCATTTGTTTTCTAACATCCTAAACTACAATTTCCAGCCAGGAAAATAAAATGTTCACGAAATGCCCACGGGAAAACAAATGCTCCAACACTATTAGGTCTTGGGCACAAACAGCCTTAGATCAAATTTATGACCTGTTTGCTTTGTACTATATAAACAGTCAAGCCTTCGCTGTTGTTGAATCCTTGGAAACGCCCAACACGACAGTAACTTTGAACAAGCATTGTGAGTATTGCGCTGCAATACATGTCCCCTACCGGCAGTCTGTCCGGAAAACTGTTGGGGAAATTCCCAAAGTTCAAAGTGCCATAACTTTGTCAAAAATGATCGAAACGTCGTGAAGTTCGAACTTGATCTGTAACTTATCATGAGGAAACCATGTACCAAGTTTGAAATAATTAGCATTAAAAGTTGAGAAAAAAAGTCCGGAAAACTGTTCTTTGCGTGACGGACTGACGGACAGACGGAGGGACGGAGTGCAAACCTATAGTCCCCTCCGGTGCACACCGGTAGGGGACTAATAATGCCGGATTATTGAGGCAGGCAGCTCCCGATAAATACGTGCAAACCAAGTCCAGCAGACAAGAGACTATGTGCAAGTTTTAAGCCAATATACCGTACGGTGTCGAGCTTCCTGCAAGATACGGCATGCAGAGGTCCGTTTGCCCCATCACGCCGTGTCGCGCCCCCCTGTCACCTGTCTCCACAGGACGAAGCTTCACTACACAAAGAACAGACAGGCGGCACACGCACAATAAGTATCGTCAACTGCAAATCGAGTCAGAAATCCCGATTAATCGGGTACATTTTCTTCGCGTGTTTATTTTCTCCACGCAAATCATACATACTTTGCCACAGAGAATTGAGGACTAAATGTAGGTTCCGATCTTTCACAATGTCAGATAATCTGTCATTTCAGTACTCACAATCGTCATTTACCGTTTCGCGCCTTTTTACTTTTACTTCCTGTCTTTCTTCCATTGTATTCGATTGCGATCAAGGATTCTCATTGCTGTGAACTAATTCCCTTTTATGTTTTGCCACCGTTGAGGAGCGGGTAGTAATCATCGTTGAAAAACGATTCAAATTTATATTTTTAAACTTTGTTCTCACTGTTCTACCGCAAACTATACTGCCATGGCCGGTATTTACCGCACTTAATCGAAAAATGAAACCAAAACAAAGGGAAGCAAAGAAATAAGCAAAAAACAAGTTACAACGTAAGGAAAATAAGCCAAAAGAGCCAAACCACAAAAGTTTGAGATACCCAATTTCTGACCTCATTCATTTTGACCGATTAGATGTCTGACCTCTGTGAAATTCCTCTGGCACCCCAAAAACCATCTTCGAAGGAGTTTTGTAAACCAACCCATTGATGACTTTTATTCGTATATATACATGTGCACATACACACACACACACACACACACACACACACACACACACACACACACATAGATCTTGGGGTTTGGAGTCACGAAGGCAATCTTTCCCCATCCAAAACCTTGATCTTTTCTACCCCCACGAATTCACCCCAGATCCACCTTGTTTGAAATTCCAACTTCTTTCCTGGAAGTCCTGGCAGTGTCCATATATTTTATACCTCTCCCACCCCCCCCCCCCCCTCCTTCCCATGCTCCCTCCCCCAAAGCCCTCTCCCTCCCACAGATCTATCGATGTCCCTGCTCTCAGATATTGTGTTTGTGTTCCTCCCCCTCTCGCCCCATCTTGTCTACCGCTCCCCATGTTTTATGTTTTATGTGTCGGTTTGTCTTTCTGTGTTATTAATGTTAGATCTTTCATGAGCCTCGATCTTGTATACAAAAAAAAAAAAAAAAAAGGTTAGAGGTCATGTTAGGTAAAAAATCCTGTTACCATAATAACTTGTGAATCAGTGATGGAATTCTGACCAAATTTGGTACACTTTTGTAGAATGATGTAAAGATGAACCGATTCGATTTTTGGGGTCAAGAGGTCAAAGTCTGTAATCAGTCTATCACTTGAGAACGGCTGAATTGTGGTCTAATTCAAACTTGGTACAGGTATGTATAATGATGTAAATATGAACCGATTCGATTTTGGGATTCTGGGGTCAAATACAAATACAACTTTGTCTGGGAGGTAACATAGGCTATGTGGCCGCGGCCTCATTCGGGTGTGTGGGGGAGCCGGAGAGGGGCGTAAATTCTCTATGTAAATGTGGACCGTGTAGCGCCACCTGGTGATGGTGGCAGAGGGTATTACAATTTCATTTTTTACCTGGGCAACACTGAGGTTATGAAGCACTGTTTGCACTTGCACGGGCAAAATTTTCCTTCTTCCCTTCCCCCCTTTCCCGCAAAACGGGGGGGGGGGGCACCCCCCCAAAGATGTATATTTAGTATATCTTTCCCCTCCATTTCCCCTCACCTCCCATCCCCACTCCCTTCCTCACCACTCACTCTCCTGCTTCCTCCCTCCCCTCCCCCCATGATTAGATTTTGGGAGCAAAGGTCAAGTCCTAATAGGTCTATAACTTGAGAACAGCTGAAGTGATCTAACTCAAACTCGGTACATGTATTTATAATGATGTAAAGATTAACTGATTATAATTTGGGGCTGAGGTCAAAGGTCAAACTCTGTTATAGGTCTATAACTTGAGAAGGCTAAAGGGTTCTAATTCAAAGTTGGTACAGGTATGTATGATGAGGTAAAGATTAACTGATTAGATTTTTGGGTCCTGAAGTCAAGAGGTCAAAGGTCAGAGGTCATGTCAGGTAAATATGTGATAACCTGAGAGCAGTTGAATGGATTAAAATCAAACTTGGTACAAGTATTATAATGATGTAATAATGTGGGCGGAGGCATATCGGTTTACGTCGAAGAATATTGATCTCGTTTTAAATATGAAGGGATGTAGGGATGTCACTCCAAAAAGTATGTAAACAAGGAAGGGATGATCACAAACAATAGTCATGTGATACCATCCCTACATCTTTCTTTGAAAAATGGTCGTCTCGAGAAAAGACAAAGTTATATCGCTCGCACACACACACACACACACACACACACACACACACACACACACACACACACACACACACACACACACACACACACACACACACAAACACACATACACACACGCACACACTAACACACACATATACACACACAGATGCACTGACATAGCGAATCTAACACGGAGAAACCATGACTCGACAAAGTTATTGATCACATGCTTCGCATTTACCTTAACACTGTGACAGGAGAGGGAGGGTTCGTGATCACATGCGTCCCATGTGGAGCAATAGTACCTCGCTATTATTTTATTTTCATAAATATAACAATAAAAATCAAGAAAGAGCAATCGGATAATGCAGACCCTCGCCAGGACGTGTTTGAGGTGTATTTTGTGGGGTGTTTTTGTACATTCTTTCATTATTTTGTACAACCCCACTTTCATCAGACATGCGTGACACATGTGTTATGCTCATGGGGTTTATTGCGTAATGATTGCTCAATAATGAAGGTACGCTTGTGGGACTGGTTGCTTGGTAACGATGGGAAGCCTTGGCCATTAAGGTGTATCTGAGGTTCAATGCCGGGTCAGCTGTGGAACCAGAATAGCTCCTTTTATTTATTTTCTTACAATTTTATTTTCATTCTTTTGTTAAAAGACATTCCTTTTCTACCTTCTCGTGAATGGTCTGAGAATGGAATGAAGAGGAAGAACATGCGGTGGTCGAAAAGGCAGGCCCAAGAGGGAGAGAAAAAGGCGGTAACGAAGGCAAGGCGAGTGCCCAGTTTTTGCGACGAGTAACTCGGCCTGTGAGGGCTTGTTGAAGAATTCAGCGATCCCCCCTAATGCTGCCAGGTGGAGGCACCATCTGCATGGAGGGGTCAGGTGTGGAACTGGTGTGGAGCAGGGGGAGCAGAAGCATGTGCTCCTCTCGTCGAGTATCGTCTTGGCCAACCTGAGGCAATGTGTTGTTTCCTGGTGTTGAAAGAATTGCTCTGATCCATTGGTTCATGAGGTTTGAGGACACGTGCCGAGAGAGATATATATACAGTCACGTGAAAAAGTAAGTACACCCCATGTAAAGTTTTGACTTTTTCAACATATTTCAACATACAGCTATTTGATCTTCATTTCAACAATATTGATAGACAAAGGTGATATAATATAACAAATATCATGAAACATTTACATTTTGTAGTCCATTGTATAATTTAAATAAACATAAATGCAAATTTCGCACGTGGAAAAAGTAAGTACACCGCTACATTTATCACGACTTCAAATACCTAAAATTAGAATCAGGTGCACCAGCTCAGGTGCAAATGATTAGAACATCGTTAGAGAGGATCTTGGAGGAACCTGTCTTATTTAAACCTCATACATTTAGTTTGGTTTGCTCTTTGTTGTTGAAGTGTGCGGCGTCACCATGCCAAGATCAAAAGAGCTCTCTGAGGCCTTCAGAAAGAAGGTTATAGATGCCTCAGAGTCTGCAAAGTGATTTAAAAAGATCTCCAAACAATTTGAAATCAATAATTCGACTGTCAGGAAGATCATCTACATGGAGAAGATTCCAAACAACTGCCAACTTGTTCAGGCCAGGCCGCCCCAGCAAGTTCAGCCTGAGAGCGGACCGCAAGATGCTGAAAGAAGTCTCTAAGAACCCCAGAATATCATCACGGGACCTGCAGGTAGCTCTTGCCACTGCTGATGTCAAAGTGCACGAGTCGACCATTACAAAGAGGCTGCACAAATTTGATCTACATGGGAGGTGTGCCAGGAGGAAACCTTTGCTGTCCAGAAAGAACATCAGGGCAAGACTCAAGTTTGCCAATGAACACCGAGGCAAAGACCAGCACTTCTGGAACAATGTGTTCTGGACAGATGAGTCAAAGGTAGAGCTATTTGGCCACAGTACCAGAAGACATGTTTGGCGAAAACCAAAGACAGCCTTTGACCACAAGAACCTGATACCAACTGTAAAGCATGGTGGTGGAAATATTATGGTTTGGGGCAGCTTTGCTGCATCAGGGCCTGGGCAGCTCACCATCATAGAATCCACTATGAATTCTTCATTGAACCAGAGGGTGCTTGAGGATAATGTGAGGCCATCTGTCGGAAAGTTGAAGCTCAACCGAAGGTGGACCTTGCAACATGACAATGACCCTAAACATACCAGTAAATCCACCAAGGAAAGGCTGAAAAGAAAGAAATAGCGGGTTCTGGAATGGCCAAGTCAAAGCCCGGATCTAAATCCCATCGAGATGTTGTGGGGGATTTGAAACGAGCTGTGCATGCAAGAAACCCCTCAAACATCGCACAGCTGAAAGAATTCTGCATGGAGGAGTGGGCAAAAATTTCTCCCAGTCGATGTCAGAGACTGGTAGACAGTTATAAGAAACGCCTACTTGAGGTTGTTTCTGCCAAAGGGGGAAATACTACCTATAAGAGCCAAGGGTGTACTTACTTTTTCCACATGCGAAATTTGCATTTATGTTTATTTAAATTATACAATGGACTACAAAATGTAAATGTTTCATGGTATTTGTTATACTAGGGCGTGCCCGTACGTGGGTGCAAAAAAACATGCGTGCAAACAACAACAAAAAAAAACTTTGAAACCACGTGGCAGTAACGACCACAGAACCCCCCCCCCCCCCTCTATTTACATGAAATGGTTTGGTCCATTCGCAAAGCCAAAGCGAACGGCTTGCGAGTACGGTAGAACCCCCCCCCTCTATTTACATGAAATGGTTTGGTCCATTCGCAAAGCCAAAGCGAACGGCTTGCGAGTACGGTGACCATACCTTGGGAACCACTTGTCCGATTAATTTCAAACCTTGAAAAGGCACATCCTCGGGTCCCCAGCAATATACCTGGCAAGTTTCAAGTATATCGGACCCGTGGTTGTCGAGAAACAGCGGTCACAGACAAACGACACACACACATACACACAGAGATTACTGGAATTATAGATAGATTATATCACCTTTATCTATCAATATTGTTGAAATGAAGATTAAATCGCTGTATGTTGAAATATGTTGAAAAAGTCAAAACTTTACATGGGGTGTACTTACTTTTTCACGTGACTGTACATGAAAGATGAGAAAATTCTCTTTTCTGCAATTGTTTTATTTATTTATCGTCTCTATACGATAAATATATATATTGTGTATTGTGCAGAGAGATATACACAGAGATCCTGTGTGGAGATGGCAGAAACTTCCAGAAGGACAACCATCACTGCAACACCCCACCAATCTGGGCTTTATTCCAGAGTGGCCAGACGGAAGCCAAACAGTTCAATCTTGGTTTAATCAGACCACAGAATCTTGTTTCTCACAGTCTGAGAGTCCTTCAGGTGCTTTTTTGCAAACTCCAAGCGGGCTTTCATGTGTCTTTCACTGAGGAGTGGCTTCCGTCTGGCCACTCTGCCATAAAACCCAGATCGGTAGGGTGTTGCAGTGATGGTTGTCCTTCTGGAAGTTTCTCCCATCGCCACACAGGATCTCTGGAACTCAGCCAGAGTGACCATCGGGTTCTTGGTCACCTCTCTTACCAAGGCCCTTCTCCCCCGATTGCTCAGTTTGGCCGGGTGGTCAGCTCTCGGAAGAGTCCTGGTTGTTCCAAACTTCTTCCATTTAAGAATTATGGAGGCCACCTTGCTCTTGAGAACCTTCAATGCAGCAGAAATTTTTTTGTAGGCTTCCCCAGATCTGTGCCTCGACACAATCCTGTCTCTGAGCTCTGCAGGCAGTTCCTTCGACGTCATGGCTTGGTTTTTGCTCTGATATGCATTGTCAGCTGTGAGACCTTATATAGACAGGTGTGTACCTTTCCAAATCTTGTCCAATCAATTGAATTGACCACAGGTGGACTCCAATCAAGGTGTATAAACATCTCAAAGATGATCAAGAGAAATGGGAGGCACCTAAGCTAAATTTCAAGTGTCATAGCAAAGGGTATGAATACTTATGTATATTTCAGTTTTTTCTTTTTAATAAATTTGCAAAACTTTCTAAAATTCTGTTTTCTCTTTGTCATTATGGGGTATTGAGTGTAGATTGATGAGGGAAAAAATCAATTTGAACGATTTCAGCATAAGGCTGCAACATAACAAAATGTGAAAAAAGTGAAGGGGTCTGAATAGTTTCTGAATGCACTGTATATATATATATATATATATATATA
Source organism: Myxine glutinosa (assembly GCF_964187855.1). NCBI lineage: Eukaryota > Metazoa > Chordata > Myxini > Myxiniformes > Myxinidae > Myxine > Myxine glutinosa. Next base: position 197,549,649 of record NC_136261.1, on the reverse strand, counting down.
TATATATATATATATATATATATATATATATATATATATATATATATATATATATATATATATATATGTATATATATACATATGTATATATATACATATATATATATACTAGCAGAGGTACCCGGCTTTGCACGGGAGTGGGAGGAGGAGGGGAGGGGGAAGAGGAGGGGAGGGGAACGGGGGGGGAGGGGGGAGGGGGAAGCAGGGGAGGAGGAGGGGAGGGGGAAGAGGAGGGGAGGGGAATGGGGGGGAGGGGGAAGGGGGGGAGGGGGGAGGGGAAGGGGGGAGGGAAGGGTGCGGGGGTGCCCAGGGGAAGAAGGGCCCCGCCCCTCCCCCCTCCCCCCTTTCCCCTCCCCCCCCCTCCCCTCCCCCCTTCCCCTCCCCCCTTCCCCCTCCCCTCCCCCCTCCCATCCCCTTCCCCCTCGTTCCCCTCCCCTTCTCTTCCCCCTCCCCTCCTCCTCCCCCTTCACACCAGGGGGGTTGACTCAGCCTGTCATCCCACCGAGGTCGGAAGTCGGAACTCATTGTCGTCAAATAAATGTAGCCTGTATGTTTCACTCTTTGTCACATGCCGTTGGTCCCATGTCAATCGGATGAAGTTGAAAAATTAACGTTACGAAGGTTCTCTGGGACGTACTGATTCCGAATAATGAAGTTGAAAAATTAACGTTCCGAAATACGCTAATTACGCTAACAGAAGCGCTGGAGGGAGCACTGCGCTCCCTCCCTTAGATTCCCTCCCTCTTCTGCTAGCGCTAATTACGCGTAACACACTAATTTTAAAACCCGAAGTTGTTTTAATTTTAAGGTGTGCTGTAGTCAGAAGCGCTAGAAGCGCTGCGCTCCCTCCCTTCGAATCCCTCTCTCTTCTGCTAGTGCTAATTATGCGTAATACACTAATTTTAAAACCCGAAATTTTTTAAATGTTTATGTCTCCGTGACATTCCTGGGACCATCCCGAGTCGAACAGTACTTTCCGCTCGCAAATCCGTCCACGGGTTCTCGAGATCTTAGAGATTGTAGACCCGAAGTTTTTTTAATTTTAAGGTGTGCTGTAGTCAGAAGCGCTAGAAGCGCTGCGCTCCCTCCCTTCGAATCCCTCTCTCTTCTGCTAGTGCTAATAATACGCTAATTTTAAAACCCGAAATTTTTTAAATGTTTATGTCTCCGTGACATTCCTGGGACCATCCCGAGTCGAACAGTACTTTCCGCTCGCAAATCCGTCCACGGGTTCTCGAGATCTTAGAGATCATAGATAGAGGCCAACTCTACTTTATATATATAGATATATATATATATATATATATATATATATATATATATATATATATTGTTACAGACGCGGCTTTAGATGTTATATTGACCGAGCGGTGGTGTATTTAACCGCGTCCGAACAGTTACTCCCCGATTAGAACCCGATTCCACCCGACGTTGACCAGATCGCCCCACAGAGATTCAATCGGGAAACCTCTAAAGCGACCGAAAGAGAAGGAAAAAGAAGAAGAAGAAGAATACGGAGGAAGAACAGATTTATTATACACACACAAGCAATGGATGGAAGAAGCAGTAACACAGCGAATCGTTAACTTACACTATTCATTTTTACTTAACCCCAAGACAACGAGCAGGACAGGACGTTCACACTTACACAGGGGATAATGCAGGCAGGTAGGGCTTGAGGTGGATTGCTTGAGAGGGAGGCAAAGTCGGGAGGCAGCAGCTCGCAATTCCTCGCGGTTTTGGCGGGAAAACCCTCCGTCGCGTATCCGCTGCGGTAGACGTCACGCGCTGGTTCGGCACACCTGCTCCTCTTCTTGTGGTGGAGCCGTCTCCCTCCTTTCAGCGCGTCTCTCCAAAGCTGGTTTCCTTGCCGAGTACCTCTCCTCTTTGGCTTGGAGCGTTTCACATCTCACCGCTCCTCTTGGTGCAGCCTCTTTGCTCATCTCCCAGGTCATCTCGTAAAGCAGTCCCTTACAGTCGCTTTTATCACCTCGGGCGAAATCAAGCCGCCAGCTCCGAGGGCACGCCTACCGGGTCGCTCACCGCGGTGCTGATTGGCTGTTAGGGCTGGTTCCCTCCTTCCCTCTTATGACGAGGTGGAGACACGCCTTTCTTCTCCGACTCAAAGCACATGGGCAATGGCGGCCTGCGGGATTGAAAACAACTCCCCTTTTGAAAGGAACTTTGGAGAGCGGAGATGTTTGGGGAAATTGGAAGGGCCTACGCTTATTTTAGTCAGGTTTGTTATGTAATTTCGTTCTTTTTTTGTGGAGATTAGCAAAACTATACATTTTTGGAAAGCTGATAGCACCAGGAATCCGAAAAACCATGTTTCCATTTGCGCAAATTTTTCTTTGGCGGCCATATTGGATTTTCAAAATGGCCACCATCGGAAATCTATTTTTCGCGATATCTCAACATCCGAACCACCTAGAGTGCTGATTCCAACACCTATACCCACATTTTTGGGGATGAGGAATCACATGAAGCCATCTAAAATAATCTACACCTACCCTGGGATACCAGGTGGCAGCCTACAGCGGATTTTCAAGATGGCCACTTTCAGGAAACATGTTTTTTTCTGAATATGTATACCACATTGAGTGATGTTTCGCTACATTGTGGCACACGGATCATAATTATGAAACCACATCCCTCATATATCCTAAACAGGTGATTTATGTATTCAAGAGGTAAGTATATAGAGATGAGGCTATACAATCCATAATTATACATGTAATAATTACTTTTATTTGAACATAGAATATTTCCCATCGATGAAATTTTATCTTTGTCAACATTCATCAACATTTTGTCCTCATAGGTTTTCAAATGTCCTCATCACTGTCGTCAGAGCAGAGAACAGGTTGACAGTCATCGTCGTTTTCACATTCGGAGCTGCACAAACACAAGTCTGTGCATGCCAAGTCATTGGCACGGCACGAACACCGTCTCGATGAGCAGTCTCCTTTGCACTGACATCTGACCATCTCAAGTATTGCTTTCGGTGCTGGTGGTACATCTGTCATTAGTGGTTTCAATTCCCCATCGTTGTCCTTGAAGTAGCCATGTTGCTGTGGATCCAGGAACACTTGATGTGCGATAGTAGCCTGAGCCCATACCCTTGCCTGAAGATGTACACGATCAACATGCTGATTTAGAGCCCCTAGCGTTGGAGGTAACTTGTGACTTTCAGTCATGTGTTTACAGAAGAGGTACCAGCGCAACTCCGGAATGCTGTTGATACATATTCCCTTTGGTACGTACACTGCACATACAAATCTTGCCAAGTTGGACATCTGATCTGCGGTCACATCTGCAGCATCACCGAGCATTCTCATGGCCTGTATCACGTCACTATCGGCTCTGACGAAAGCTTCAAACCATGTTGTTTTGCCTATTCGCGAAAACCGTCCAGTATTGTCTGCTCCTGTGAATGTGTGGAATGCTGGCAATGCCTTGGCCTTTTCGACGCCAAGATTGTTCCAGATTGGTTGTACTTGCACAAGGCCCGACACAAGGGAGACAGCAGTGTTTTTGAGCAGAACATCATAGTTAGCTATGACCAAGACCAGGACATCCGTATCAGGAGAGAAGAAGGTAAGCTGTTCTGCGTTGGGATTGCGGCGAGTTGCCAGCACTGCTTGGTGAATCATCAGAGTGTCTGCCTCCTCATGATTATTGTCTTCAAAATGCACGCCTTTGTTACTCTTGGCCTTTCCTGCTGCACATATAATTATCAGCTTGGAGGCATCTCTGTTGTACTCCAACGTTTTCTCAGCCAGATATTCTGCCAAATCTGACTTTGTCTGAGCGTGTGACAAGAACCGCTTCATGGTGATGTGTTGGATCTTGGTATTGTCCTTCACTTGGTACTGGACTGGATTGTGCCCCCCTCGTCTTTTTTGTCTTGTGCTTTGCTTCAACGAATCGGCCTTGTAAGTATCAAACACGAGGATAACTTCGTCAAAATGTCTTGTCAGTGACATCAATCTGGTATTAAAGCTGACACTGAGATCTTCAACGGTTACTGTTGCAGCTGGTTTTGTCGACAATTTCTGTACAAGAACCATGGCGTCGACTACTGCTATTTTCATAGCTGCAGAGTTATGGACTTGAGCTTGAGGACTTGAGGTCGGAGCTAAGTCACCTGGAGCTAAGTCTCCATGTTTCACAAGGAGATGGATTAACTTTGACTTGTCAAGGCAAGGAAGCAGGTCACCGTTTGGTGCGAACAAGGCGCGAGGTGTAAGGGTGAATTCGTAGTTGCCTATTGCGTCTTTCTGGTCAACATCACGGCTTGATTTTGTCAATATCATCAGCCTTCCATACAAGTCTTTTGTTTCCTTCAAGTCGACTGACTTGTCCCTGAGCATGATCTTGGTCTTCTTCACACCAGACAAGTACATCGTGTTGTTTTCTTTTTTCACGGGTGCAAATAAGCTGACTGTTCCGTTGATTCTTTCGTCAACATACTCTTCGTACAAGTGTTGACCAATGTTGTCGATATTCAGGATTTGTGACGTGTGCTCCTCTGGGACATAGGCATGTGTGATCAAGTTGTATATGCTATTTCCTTCTGTGGTAAATGGATTGCCATGACTCATGATAGCAGCCTTGATCTTTTCAACCGCTGTATTGTTCAGATTCACTGCCCTCGGACTAAGTTCGTGGTGTTCTGTCACTTTGTCTGTTTTGGTGTCGAACTGATCTTTGAATTCTCTGGTCAGCCGTGACAATTCTGGAGAGGCCATAAAGAATCTCTGCCTTGCATTGGCATTATTGGAGATGCCTGGAAGTCCAGAATGAACCTTCATTGCTCTGTTTTCCTGTTCACAAGCGTGGTCTGCACCGATTGATACAAAGGGGATGCTAGATTTCGTTACTGAGATATTTCCATTCTCGAGTTCCCTGTATGTGGCCGGATGCGTCTTCCTCAGGTCATACATGTCTGCTATGTATCGCGGCCAAAGACGTTTGTATTTGATACGATCCATGGAGAAAAATAGCTTGCTGAGTGCCTCACCAGATTCGAGGTGGAGTTTGAGATCTGCGTCCCGAGAAGCTTCCACAAAGAACAGAATTGTCTCCACTCGATGCAGGTAATTCATCAAGGACTTGAACATGGCTTTTTTGGATTGTTCTGTTTCCCAAGTCTTGAATATGTTCACAACATCAGCTGTAGTGATGACATTCAACAGTTTTGTGTTGGCTTCTTTCACACTTGTGGCTTTGGTGAACTTGTCCTTTTCTGAACATGCCTCGTCTATTTCTTCTGACATATCTGAGCAAACGGCTTTCAACTGTGGATAATCTTTGAAGAACAGGTCCAGCGCCATTTCATAAAGTGCTATATATGAATAAATATGAGCACGGAGAGTGCGTTTGTAATGCGAACATCTCAGGATCTGCCTTGTTGTTGAAGGTCCGTAGAGGTCGGCCTCTATCCACGCGTCATCAATACCTGAGTTCTCAATGGAAGTACCCAGGGCTCTCAAAGCAGCCATGACCACATGCAGCTCGCCAAGCCGAGGTACAACGGTACCTTTCAGGTCTGGCCTTGCATCCAGCAGCCTTATCACCTTTTCATAGAGGGCCATATCCCAGGAAATGACTGTAGGGTGGCTTGTACCAACAACTAAGTTCTTTAGCTGAGTTGTCTGAGAGATGACGGTCAGAAGAGTCGACCACTCGTGTGCTACTTCAGGTAGAAGGGGTAAGACTCCGACTTGTGTCAAACTGTGACTACCCGACAGCAATGAGTGGTATCCTGCCCAACCAGGTATATATGTGCTGTTTGATTTCTGCATTCTGGTGATCATAGAAGCAACCAACCATCCTAGATGTGTAAGGTGATACGCTGGTGATATACCATCCTTGCTGATGTGGAATGTGTCTGTTCTCTTTATGGTTTTCGGCACCGGCTTGTCACAATGAAGCATAGGAACCTGGTACGGGGTCACTGACAAACTGGTAGTGTCAGCTATGCTCAGTTGTGGCGCCAATGTTTCTCCTTGAGTGTCACGTTTTTGATAAACAGCAATGATTGTTCCATGGGTTGTCCCTTTGCCATCCACGCTGTCTTCAGCAAAGTCTGTGTTATCAGCTGCAAAAAACACAAAAGTTCCCTTCTTCAAAAATGGAGGAACATAAAGTCCTTGGAACTTCAGGGTGTTTTCCACAATGGCATTTGCTAGGGCTGTTTCGAGGTGCATAACACGACTGTACGAGACACAGTAACCTTGAGAGCAGAGACTTTCCAGGAGTTTCTTGTTTCTTGTGTCATGGTGAACTGCCAAGGCTAATCCTAGAGACTGTGGAGTTTCTTGTGATTTGGTTGATCGGAAGGTCGCAGAATCAGTTTTGGGCCTATAGTTCACTTGCTTGTCAGATTTGAATCCACCCAATAGCATCTGACTAACAGTGAGTACTTCTCTGTTAACGTGAGTGGTTCGTTTTTCAGTTTCTAGTGTTTCTGTTGGCCCCACCATAACCCATCTGATCATTGCGTGGAGTGCTGCTGGAACATCATCTGTGCTGCTAGTGACCTGTATAGCATCGGATGAGTTTTCCTGTTGGTGGAAGTTCTTGATAATTCTGCGCAATGCCTTTGCTGCTTTATAGATAATATTCAGATCGTCTACTTCACTTTCTATCATGGCAGACTGAACCATATCGGATTCGCATGCATCTGGGGAGTAAAGAACAGAAGGTTTTCTCCTGTCCTTTTGCCTAACAGACGTTACGTGTGGTAGTTCTAGAAGAATTCTCTCCTTGAGCCAGTGTCTACTATATGCAGGGAAGTGGTGCGCCAATGCATCTGTGCCACCAAGCAAGTTGATGTATGTTGTTTCAATATGTGCCATGGATAAGTATTGTTTATTCTGAGTTTGACAGTCGACAAGGCTAATCAACTCAATCAAACATGATGTTTGAAACGGATGACCTCTCTCTGTTGTTCCCTTGTTATCCTTGGTACGTAACACATGGAATACATTTGTTGTCCAACATGACTTGTGGTATTGAACATCGATTGCATGTGCATCAGTGGGTGAGATGGATGTGTTTAACCTAGTTTGCAGGGTGAGATTTCCAGACAGCTCCACAGCATCGTGTAATGCTTTCCCACCGTTTTCTGTTCTCAATGTGTACAATTTTTGCTCGTTATCTTCCTGGCAGAAAAAGCAATGTTCCTTAATGAATGGAGCTGTTGCAGAACGTGTAAACGGACTGGTGGTGGAAGTTGATGGTTCGTCCAGTTCTGTGCTTTTTCGCTTTTGTCCACGTTTTTTCTCTGTGTAGGAGCCGGCTGAAATGTGATATTGATGGCGGTCTTTGGCACGTTGTACCTTCTCTTTGTTGGTTGCATTTGAATAACAGATACGATGCCAAACTGCATTATTGAATTGCAGACTTTCACTTGTTTCATCCTTTAAGCGACTGTGAATTTTAACATATTTTCCATCATGGTAGGCTGCTCTATCATTAAGGGTTTGTAGCAAGTGTTCAAACGAGTCCGGTTTGGGCTGCTGGACAAGCGTTCCATATTTTGCTGAAGCGGTTTGACAAATTATGCAGTGCTGCCACTGTGTGGGCTGAGTCGTAACTTCACTCATCTTCTCTCAAGACCTGCAAATATATAAAACGACAACAGGTAAGTAATTGTGAGCTTCATGAGGTTTATTTTAAATGAACTATTAGGTCTGATATAATGACTTTCCATGTACATGAACTGAACATGTTGAAATGATCCCATTTATGACTATGACTGTACTGAGGCGAAACATCACTCAATGTGGTATACATATTCAGAAAAAAACATGTTTCCTGAAAGTGGCCATCTTGAAAATCCGCTGTAGGCTGCCACCTGGTATCCCAGGGTAGGTGTAGATTATTTTAGATGGCTTCATGTGATTCCTCATCCCCAAAAATGTGGGTATAGGTGTTGGAATCAGCACTCTAGGTGGTTCGGATGTTGAGATATCGCGAAAAATAGGTTTCCGATGGTGGCCATTTTGAAAATCCAATATGGCCGCCAAAGAAAAAGTTGCGCAAATGGAAACATGGTTTTTCGGATTCCTGGTGCTATAAGCTTTCCAAAAATGTATAGGTTTGCTAATCTCCACAAAAAAAGAACGAAATTATAAATCTGAACATAATGAACCTGACTATTTTGTTTGATACAATGCAAAGTCAATCTAGTGGGAAACACATATTTAGCCTACATGGAATAAGGAAATACACTATTTAAAAGATATATCGTGACCTGCATGTAAGTTTCATGGAATTAACTAGGAGGACGGCTGCGACCATTATTTACATTACGAGGATGTTACCATACTTTTGTAACGTTCACATTGTAATGTTTCCACATTCGTTACACTTCCTCCAAAATTGTTACACTTCTCAAAAACCGTTACACTTCTCAAATTCGTTACACACTTCTCAAAATCGTTACACTGCACCCTCCTTTCTTCAGGCCCGTTCCTCGGGCCTACTAAACTTTAACTTAGTGTGACACGTAGGTGTAATTCCCTCTACAATTAACCTGACCCTGAGTGTGACAATTTTAAAACACAAATAAGTATGTCCCCCTATTGCATTGCACCCTGTCTAACAGACTCAAGCCCACAGCTAACCGAATTACGGAATTATTCTCAAACTATACATTTACGGTGGGGAGCATTATTTACAATGACGTGATTTCTTATTTACAACGCAACCCAGGACCTGTGTTTTTTTTTTCTTTTTAGGGAACAAGAAAAAAAAAGAAATTCCTGTTGGGAGGGAGGAGACAGCACGCATCTTGAAAATCCAGTACCAATACCATCGATGCACCAGTACCAATACCACCAAAGCACCCAAAAGCACCAAAAGCACCACAAAGCACCAAAAGCACCACTCGGTGCGCAGTCACCATGGTTCTTAATAAACACAACAAAACAACTGGTGGTGGTCTTCTCTTTCTCTGCTGGGCCGATGTTCTTCCCGACGTCTTCTGGCTTCATGCGGCCTACTTGGAAATATAAAAAAGCACAACTTGTGTTCGTTTTTTATTTAGGGCCTCAGGGGCCAACTAAGGGTGGTCCACCTGTTTGGTATAGGTGCCACCTTACCGAGGTCCGCAAGCAAGATTCCCTGGCCACTATGGCCGGTCTCCAACAGAGGTGCCCTGCCCCAGAACCTGGGGTCCATCAAGTGGTACTTGGCCGCAGAACAGCGGTTCATACAGTGGTACATCAACGCAATGCATGCTGGTTCTGGGAATCTCGGGCGCACAATGGCCACCTCACGCACGCTCCCATCGGCACCCAATGGCGCACAGGTCATGTGGGAGACAAAAGAAAGACAATTGAGCGAGGGGTAAGGTCACAAGGGTACACGTCAATAAGGCAATGCAAGGTGAAATGCGTACGGAGGGCGAAGTGAGAAAGCTCGTCCCTACCGTACGTCACCCCCCTGTCACCTACCCTACCCTTGCCCTTGCCCTTACCCCATATGTACAAAATCTACACATTACCAATTCGTCACTACTGTCACGTCTTCCCCATATTTCCCCTATACCAAATTCGTCACCACAATCCCTCTACTTCAAAATTTGCCATCACCAATTCATCATCAATCCTCATAAGGAGGGAGAGATGGAATTACGCACAATGTCACACCCACGTCATGATGCGTCTCACAATCCAACCATCTGCATCATAAAAAATAATCAAAACATGGCATGGTGTGGAGTACCTGTCACCTCAGGTGAGTGGATGCAGATGGTGCGAGGAGATCCTTCATCCTAACTATTTTCTAAATGACTTTAACACACTTTACACTACCCGGGGTCTTTCCCTGCCAATCCATTGGCCAACTTACACTATGGGTTCTAATAACCAATTCCCATTGACCAAACTGTGGTGCTTCTCCATTTGGGGTCTCACTCCCCCGATTCATCTCCCGGTGCTCTAGCACAATTTCTGGGCTGCGACGTGTACCTCTCCCAGCAGGTCTACCCACCTGCACACCTCCACCACTGCAGTTGCCACCCGAGCTTACCTGCTCCTCACCCTAACCTATCTAACTGGGGCAGGCCCCTCCTGGCTCTGTCACCCCACTTGGTGCCCTCTGGCACTGGGCTACCCGGGTCCGTCCTCCGGATCCTCGGGCCCCATCCACAACAACTACTACCGGCTCCCAGAGCCCACCTGCGGCCTCACCTGGCCGACATCCTTACAGTGGTGGAGTGCCCAAACCAACTACACACACTAACAGGCTACACGCCCAGCCATTTCCACAACACTAATGCACCCATCCACATACCATTCTGCATCCGCACCACAGATGCCAATATCCAACCACAATTTACCTGTACCCTCTACCTAACACTTACACTACCCGCCCCGGGTATCCGTGATGGGGGTCCACTCTTCCCCCATTCACACCTTCGCACCATCCACTCCACTCCACAATTTCCACCATTCTCACTCCACGACCATCCATTCCAATACTCCAGATATTCCACACTACCATTTATTCCACACAGCCACATACACCTGTTGTTGCACACCTGTGCCCTCACACCTGGTGCCACCTGCACCCTCCTTTCTTCCTGGACCATTTGGTCAACACAACACGCAATCACCACTACTCCCTCATACACGGCTCCACACACCTGTTCAGTTGCACACCTGTGCAATCATACCTGTTCCATTCTCACCTGTTCAATCCTCACACACACGGCATCATCTCAGCTAACTACTCCCCTCTGAAACTTGCGCTTCCCAGTCGTCCCTTTAAACTATTGCGCTCCCACGTCATTATAATCCACACTAATCTACCTGCGTCCCCACTACAGGTATCAGTCACTACCTAACCCTATCGTCACCTAATGTCATCTTCTAGGGCCCTATCAATATAACCTAACCCACCCGGGCTAGTTTTCACTGCCATACACCCCATAAGCTATTGCGCATTTGCCCCACTCGTGAGGGATGACAGAGTTGCCATCCCACCACATCGGGGGTCTCTCACTATCAATTTTGTTCGTCCAGATTCCAACCAATTCAAAAATTTTCCATTTACTGCCAATTCTACTCACTTTTCTAAATTTCGGATCAAAACACTATCACTATCACGATCACCATCATCACAGTCCGCTATATCCTAGCCTCGGTGCGTCATGACATCATTAAACTCGGCTTCGTAAAGCCGAGCAATGAATTCGGGTGGTTTGGTTGCCTGCAGGTTGAGTCCGTCCGGCTTTCGGTTCAAGGGAGGTGGTTTGGTTGGACCGAGGCTCCACGCACCATCTCGGCGCGGCACCTTGCGGTCCCGGGCCCGATGGCTCAATCTCCCCCGGTCGGAACCCCGTCCCCACGAGGGGGCACCGTTCCGCCTCCTCCCACTCGCCCTTGAACCGGACCGGTCGCCTCGCCCGACAAAGCCCGGACTCGACCGTGCGGGGCGGGGCCAAGCCCGAATCGGCAACGACGCTTCGAAGAGAAGCGACGCAGCATCGACCCGCGCCGGGCCTCGCACCCAACAAAGCACCCCTCGCACCGAGTGCTCGCATCGGCTATCCGTCGCTCTAACCACTAACCCGGTTACCATCGATGCTTTACTTGCATGCTTACAAGCATACGCTACCCCTTTCACCCTCACAAAACCTGGCGTTCCAACGCCGTCCGTACATTCCACCAACGCTCTCCCTGTTACACACCACACCTCTCGCGCACACTTTGGTCCACACCTCTCCTCCGTTACGTCCTCCGTAACACTCACCATGGGCGTGCACTCTTGCATCCACCCACTAACGCGCTCACATGGGCTCTCCCACACCCGCGCCATGACCAACTCAGGTGTGCTTCCTCGCACACGTTCCACCACCACCTTACTCTCCGTGTCACACTTCGTACACCCCGACGTGCATTCTCGCTCGCACTCGGTTTCACACTCGCGCTCCGATGTGCCCTCTCGCACCTGCGCCATCACCAACTCACTATTCGTGTCACACTCCGTACACCCCGACGTGCATTCTCGCTCGCACTCGGTTTCACTCCCACACTTTATAGCACACCCACTCGCCGACGCACACTTTTTTCTCCCACGCGTGCCATTTCCACTCACACGGGACCCTTCACCAACGCCCGGGTGCCATATCGATCCCAATCGCGCGACAATTCTTTTGTCGCCAAACATCCTCTTACAAAATCTCCCCGCACAATACACAACAGCACGACTCACCTGGGGGATCCTTTTCTCCACGCGAACCTGCAAACTTCCATTCGGGTTAAGCACAGCATCGTGATGTGAGCAGGGACTTTGTACATAATCCATTTCTCCCTGCAATTCCCGGGCTACCTCCGTCATCTCTTCAATTTTAATTCCCAGCACTGCTTTTTCTTTATTAACCTCGGCAACCGCTGGCTTTAATAAAACACCCTCCTCTACCTCAGCGGTCGCCGGCTTTTCCAAACCCCGTGTCGCGATTTCTACCCCCGTCATTGTACCCGTGCTTTCCTCCGCTTCGCTCAACCAGCGCTTTTCGACCCGCGTTACCTCGTCGTGCACCCCTGGGACCCTTTCGCCCACCATGCGATCCATGGTCTCCCCACATTTTTGCATGCGGTCACCCATTCTGTTCGTTATTGCTTCAATTTGGTTTCCCAATTTTTCTCTCCGAGCCCTCTTTTCGTCCCTCATTGCATCCATTTTGCCATCAATTGGGTCATGAAGGCTTGCATTTGGGTCGCGCTCATTGGTTCCGCGGCCGTGGCCCCCTCAACCTCGTGCACGAGAGCGCCATTTTGTGTGTCTGAAACCTCCGCAACCACATTGCCATTTTTCTCCTCCTCCCTTTCCTCCACATACATTTCCCCGAGGTCCTGGGTCGATTCCACCCTGTCTATTTCTCCCACCGACATCCGATCGCCTTGATTGTCCATGGCGCGATCTCAAAATTCGGGTTTTGCTTTATAAAACAAAATAAATTTCGGCAGCTTGTAATTTTGAGCGCGTTAAGCGCGCTTCGGGTCCGATTTCGGGTCCGATCTCCCTCCTCGACACCAATTGTTACTCTAATAGTACAATTGGTGTTCCAAAATTTGGGCCTAACAAATTTAGTCCCAGGTCCGAATCCAACTCCTCGACACCAATTGTTACTCTAATAGTACAATTGGTGTTCCAAAATTTGGGCCTACAAATTTAGTCCCAGGTCCGAATCCCACTCCTGACACCAATTGTTACAGACGCGGCTTTAGATGTTATATTGACCGAGCGGTGGTGTATTTAACCGCGTCCGAACAGTTACTCCCCGATTAGAACCCGATTCCACCCGACGTTGACCAGATCGCCCCACAGAGATTCAATCGGGAAACCTCTAAAGCGACCGAAAGAGAATGAAAAAGAAGAAGAAGAAGAATACGGAGGAAGAACAGATTTATTATACACACACAAGCAATGGATGGAAGAAGCAGTAACACAGCGAATCGTTAACTTACACTATTCATTTTTACTTAACCCCAAGACAACGAGCAGGACAGGACGTTCACACTTACACAGGGGATAATGCAGGCAGGTAGGGCTTGAGGTGGATTGCTTGAGAGGGAGGCAAAGTCGGGAGGCAGCAGCTCGCAATTCCTCGCGGTTTTGGCGGGAAAACCCTCCGTCGCGTATCCGCTGCGGTAGACGTCACGCGCTGGTTCGGCACACCTGCTCCTCTTCTTGTGGTGGAGCCGTCTCCCTCCTTTCAGCGCGTCTCTCCAAAGCTGGTTTCCTTGCCGAGTACCTCTCCTCTTTGGCTTGGAGCGTTTTGCATCTCACCGCTCCTCTTGGTGCAGCCTCTTTGCTCATCTCCCAGGTCATCTCGTAAAGCAGTCCCTTACAGTCGCTTTTATCACCTCGGGCGAAATCAAGCCGCTGGCTCCGAGGGCACGCCTACCGGGTCGCTCACCGCGGTGCTGATTGGCTGTTAGGGCTGGTTCCCTCCTTCCCTCTTATGACGAGGTGGAGACACGCCTTTCTTCTCCGACTCAAAGCACATGGGCAATGGCGGCCTGCGGGATTGAAAACAACTCCCCTTTTGAAAGGAACTTTGGAGAGCGGAGATGTTTGGGGAAATTGGAAGGGCCTACGCTTATTTTGTTTGATACAATGCAAAGTCAATCTAGTGGGAAACACATATTTAGCCTACATGGAATAAGGAAATACACTATTTAAAAGATATATCGTGACCTGCGTGTAAGTTTCATGGAATTAACTAGGAGGACGGCTGCGACCATTATTTACATTACGAGGATGTTACCATACTTTTGTAACGTTCACATTGTAACGTTTCCACATTCGTTACACTTCCTCCAAAATTGTTACACTTCTCAAAAACCGTTACACTTCTCAAATTCGTTACACACTTCTCAAAATCGTTACACTATATATATATATACATACACACACACACACACACACACACACACACACACACACACACACACACACACACACACACAGAGAGAGAGAGAGAGAGAGAGAGAGAGGGGGGGAGAGAGAGACAGACAGAGACAGAGACAGAGACAGAGAGAGAGACGGGGATAAAGAGAGAGAGGTTGTGAGGCGCCATCTTTCGGGCCTGCGGCTGAGACAACGTTGCTGGAAGTTATCTCACACAGGCCTCAATCCTACCGCTTTTTTCTTTGACTTATTATTTTTCTTTTTACTCTGCCAAATATTATTTTGCTTGCTTTGCCTTCCCCTCCCTCCTTGCGATTACATAGGGATATCTGGTGAGGCGTTTGATGGTCTTGGCGCCTGTCTGTCTTTATTTAATTACTTATACTTTAGCCCCATATGTCCGTGGGATTTTCCTATGGTTTTTGTATTGCTTGGTTGTATATCCTGTGTTTTGGTTTAATCCCGAGTAAAGGATTTGCATTTATTCCACTTTTTGTTTCAATTCTGAAAGCATTATGGAGAAACAATCTGCTTCTGATAATTCTTCTTCACATTCTCCCCCCACATGCCTGTGTTGGGGCCTGCGGTGTTGTGCGTCGTGCGGTACCTTAGGTGGTGCCTCGCCTACTAAAAATGTTTTATTTACCCCCTTTTTGTGCAATCTGCTTTCATTATATTAAAATAGTTATTTTAATACACCTATAAAAATATACATTTGAAAAAAAACAAATATTGAATGTTGAAACCACTTGGCTTGCATGGTGATACAGCGGCTCGCTACTCCGTAGGGACATCCCTGGAGTTAGAAGGCAAAATTAATTGGAGGATTAAAGCAACAGGACAAGCACAATGTCCAAGAGGTATGCACACTCGCTCTAAGCCGTCTTGCCTGGATTTGAATCTCATTCCAGCTATAAACTGTAAGCCTGGTGTTTCACAAGCAGGGTGATTCATCAATGTGTGTGCCGTCCCTCGGATGGACGGACCTTAAACTGGGTGTCATATCCGCTGGATTTTCAATCATTTCTCTCTCCCCTCCTCACTGTTCCCTCCTAACTCTTCCATTCCCCATCCTCAGCACCCTCCTCACTCTCACATCCCTCCTCTCTATCTCTCCACCCCCCTTTACTCTCCCACCTGCCTTTTCTCCCTCCCCTCACGTTCCCTCCCCTTCCTGCTCCCCTCCTCTTCCCCTCCCTCTTGTCATCCCATCCTCTCCCCTTCTCTCTCTCCATGTCTCTCTTCATATTTCCTTCACGAAGTGACTCTGCGTTATCCGGCAATGCTGGTTACCTTTGCTAGTGAAATAATAATAATAATAATAACAATAATAATAGTAGTTTCAGAAGGGAACGCAATGTAACCTCCATGCAAGGGATGGGGCAATTTTTGATCAATTGCGCTGCTTGTGAAACGTCAATACAACAGTATATAAGCGTGTGTGGAATCGAACCCAGATGATGGCTCAAAGATAAGTGAGTTACCTCTGTACTGTTCCATCCTGTCCGACTGGTGTGTGAGAGAACACATGTTTGTGCATAAACATTTGTCAGTTTGTCATTGGAATAAGACGAGATAATTGCTCAAAAAAATGACATGATTGTGTTGCTTTTGAAAAATTACAACAAATGTTTCGTTATGATTATGAAAAAAGATAATGGTTTCATATTGTCAGCACTGAAACTGTTAAAAAGTCCCAGCTAGCTCTGAAATTAAATGACGCCAAGACCATTATATGTAATGGTACTTTGTTTTTTTCAACCATTAGCTTCCTTGCTGGCACCATTAACAATAATAGCTATAGTTGGCGTGATGTTGTAACAAACAGAAGATTCTTTTACAAGAGAAAATCTCCTGTTGTTTAATGAATTGTCACTTTTTCCTAAATGTTTGCACTGCCCCTTCATCCCTTGGTAGGAGTGGGTTGTATATTATTTACTGGCATAATATTTTAATAGCATTGAAAATGTTTAATCGGTTAATCGGCATTTGCTCTCAAGTGCTGAATGAACTTCGAAAATAATGTTGTTAGTAATGGATGAAATCAACAAGACGTTGATTGAAGTATTGTAGTCGTGGTGGGAAGCAAGAAGCTGATGTTTTCAGGTGTTAACCCTTCGTCGGAGTTGATGCTTTTTTGCTCCATTGATTTACCTGTTTGGTAATTTACCTGTTTGGTATTTGCTCCATTGATTTACCTGAACAATGCAGAACAATTCTATAGGTTTCTAGTAGTTTTTACAAAAAAAACCCCCCAACACTGGGATCTTTCATTTACTCGTTGTATCTCCGAAATTGTGAATAAAGTAACCGCCATGACAAAGCTGAGTACAATACGAGTACAAAAGGATGGCGCAGCAACCTTTAAACTGTCTTATTTGGGTTTGACATCTCGCCTGACTATAAACCATCAGATTGGTGCTTGTAGGCACAGGGTGCTGCATCACAGAGTACATGGATGTTAAACTGGAGGGCCTGTCTGCTATCATTAGTTGGTGGACATCAAAGATCCCATGAGATCTTATCGCAAGCACCCGAGATTCTAGAACACGAGCTATTGCTAGCAGGAGCATCGAGAGCCAGCCCGGGACCCGAGGCAAACAACCTCGGGGCCCCACCCCTACCCTTTCTCTCTTTCATAACTTTTTAAGGAACTTTCTTCAATGAAAAACAGAAAACTTTTTGAAAACAAATGGTCACTATTATTTAGCCGTATAAAAAACAAAAAAACAAAAAAAAAACACCTTTAGAGGCCATTTTTCCCCGCAAGTGGGGGTTGGCCTTTTTCGGGGACTGTGGTTGTTGTTGTTTTTTGGTTCCCCTTTTTGAAGCAATGTTTTACGGCCGGATGCCCTTCCTGCCGCCAACCCTTTTTGTCGCCTTTTTACGACAAACAGGGAATTACCAGTGAACTGGTACTCAATTAGCCGACCTCGGAAGGATGACAGGCTGAGTCAACCCCCCTGGCGTTAATTCAGCGATCGACCGGGATTCGAACCCAGGATCCTAGGATCCTAAGCTGGCACCCTAGCCGCTAGCCCAACACCAGGGTCTTAGCCCTGAAAGAATAGCCGTATGATCGAAAATAAAGGAGATAGCGGGACGTTTGGACCGATCGAGTCAATTCGCACCCTCGACCGTTGAACACGATTTCTCCATACGATTGGCAAAAAAATACATGAGAAGATAGTTAATTATATTTTTTGGACAGAGGATACAACCCCATTTATTTGTAACACATATTTCTGGTCAATAACCATTTTCTGTAAAGTTTGAAACTGCACCATTAACAGCGGTAAATGTTTCGTTTCCGGCAAGGAAAGCAAAATCAGCTTCTGGGTTGAAATGTAACGGTGAGGAAATGAGGATGAGCTGATGAGGCGTTCCACACTGTACTGATTTCTTTTTTTTAAATGACAGGAGAAGCTCCGACCCCTCAGAGGCAGTGACCCCCGCCCTCCCCCCTCTAGACGCCCCTGATTGCCAGCACCCTGGAACAACTGATAATTTTCTGCTCAAATCACTTTCAGTCGAGCGTCAGGCATGGCCTGTTTGTGAAAAGTTTGTGAAAGATTTGGGACAATCTACCTGCAGCTGACTTCAGGAAGGTGGGAAAAATTGGAGCCATGAAAATATTGTAATGATGACTGACATTCTTTGTCATATGACCAATTTTATGTAATTGTCCTTATTGGAAACAACAAACTAATGATTTCATAAGTTGATTTCAACCTGGAAAATCCACCCCTTGAGGAAAGAAAATGTGTTTTCGGGGGCACAGGGATCATATGCCAAGGATAAAACTACATAAAACACAAAATAAAGGGAATTCATTGGACCGCAAACTGCAGCAAGGGTCATAAATGAATGGAATTTGTTTTTTTACCAAACTGGGTTAAGAATACTTCTTTTTGGCAAGAGTATGAAAGATATTTTTCAATGGAATAATATTTTCTTTTACTCTGTTCCATCTCACATAACATGGGAGGTGGGGTCAAAATGTACAGTATTTATATTTGTAGGCCGCATGCAGCCACCCAGGGCGGTACTGCCAATTGTTCATTTGGAGCCTATCGCAGAACATTAGTTTTGTTGCAAGTTCGGGGCAAAAATATCGGCACCCTTGCACTTTCTTCAAATAACTCAATTTTCTCGAAAAAAACAAGTTGAAATTGGAAAAAGTATTTGGCCTCCAGAATTCTTTATTTCACTGTTAATATTACAGAACCTTTGTTTTTTATTCAGAACTTAATATATCATTTTAAATCAGAAAATAAAAAGAAATGGCATTGACAAAATTATTGCCACCCTAGACTTAATATTTGGTAGCACAGCCTTTGGACAAAATAACTGCAGTCAAGCGCTTCCTATAGACATGAATGAGCTTCCTACACCTCTCTACTGGCAGTTTGGCCCACTCTTCTTGTGCCAACTGCTCCAGTTCTCCCAGATTTGAAAGGTGTTTTCTCCCAACTGCAATTTTCAGATCTTCCCACAAGTGTTCAATGGGATTTAGATCTGGACTCGTTGCTGGCCACTTCAGAACAGCCCAGCGTTTTGTCTTGAACCATTCCTGGGTGCTTTTTGAAGTGTGTTGGGGTCATTGTCCTGCTGCAAGACCCATGACCTTCGACTGAGAGGCTGACACTGGGTTGAACATTGCGATCAAAAATGCCTTGCTAATCTCCTGATTTCATGATGCCATGCACACACTCAAGGCACCCAGTGCCAGAGGCAGCACAGTAACCCTAATACATCACTGAACCTCCTCTGTATTTGACTGTAGGGAAGGTGTTCTATTCTTTGAAGGCTTTATTTTGTTTTGTGCAAACATAGAGATTATGTGCTTAAGCAAAAAGCTCTAATTTGGTCTCATCTGTCCACGGGACATTCTCTCAGAAGGATTTTGGCTTGTTCAGGTGTGTTTTGGCAAACTCCAGTCGGGCTTTCTTATGTCTATGTCTGTCTGTCTGTCTGTCTGTCTCTCTCTTTCTCTCTCTCTCTCAGCAGTGCGGTCCTCCTGGGTCTCCTACCATATAACCCCCTTTCATTGAGTTGGCGACGGATGGGACGGCGACGGATGTCGTAGCTTGTGTCTGAAGGTCAGCTTGAATCTGTTTCGCAGTTGATCTGAAGAGCTGCTGCAGGAAAGTGATGGTGTCACCAGGCGTATGTGGGGGTGCACCATCCTGCATAAACCAGATCATGCTGAGCTGGTTTGGGGTGACTTTTTTGGCTAGATCATTATGGAACTTCAGGGGCACGGCCCGGTAGCGCTCACAGTTGATCGTCACTGTCCTGCTGTTGTCATTCTCAAACCAGTAAGGCCCTAGCATTCCCCATCTGGTATTGAAGGTGCAGAAGCATGTAACTTTAGGCCCTTTCAGGTACCTCTCAGTGGTCTCATCAGGTGGTTCTGCCCCTCAGAAAATGTTGTCGTGGTTGTTGACTTGGTCTCATACCACAGACCCACCACTTTTGTCTTCTGCTCCACTGTCAATGGCATAGTTGAGCTACGGAGCTAGAAATCCCAGGGACCAAATACCACGATAACTCCACCAAACCCTGAAAAGGAAAACATGTTGAGGTGTTTTGAATGACGTGGTGGTGAGGTGTTTTGAATGACGTGCTGGTGAGGTGTTTTGAATTTCGTGGTGGTGAGGTGTTTTGAATTATGTGGTGGTGAGATGTTTTTAATTTTGTGGCAGTGAGGTGTTTTTAATTTTGTGGTGGTGAGGTGTTTTGAATTTCGTGGTGATGAGGTGTTTTGAATTACGTGGTGGTGAGTCGTTTTGAATATCGTGGTGGTGAGGTGTTTTTAATTTATGGGTTGTGAGGTGTTTTTAATTACGTGGTGGTGAGGCATTTTGAATATCGTGGTGGTGAGGTGTTTTTAATTTATTGGTCCTCAGGTGTTTTTAATTACGTGGTGGTGAGGCGTTTTGAATATCGTGGTGGTGAGGTGTTTTTAATTTATGGGTCGTGAAGTGTTTTTAATTACGTGGTGGTGAGGCGTTTTGAATATCGTGGTGGTGAGGTGTTTTTCATTTATGGGTCGTGAGGTGTTTTTAATTACGTGGTGGTGAGGCGTTTTGAATATCGTGGTGGTGAGGTGTTTTTAATTTATGGGTCGTGAGGTGTTTTTAATTACGTGGTGGTGAGGCATTTTGAATATCGTGGTGGTGAGGTGTTTTTCATTTATTGGTCGTGAGGTGTTTTTAATTACGTGGTGGTGAGGCGTTTTGAATATCGTGGTGGTGAGGTGTTTTTCATTTATGGGTCGTAAGGTGTTTTTAATTACGTGGTGGTGAGATGTAATTGTCCCAAACTTCCAGGATGCACCTACACCTCCCGTATGTATATGCTGAGGGGTTTTGTTTGAAAAAAAATTTTTTTTTCAATTTAAATCTTCAACTTAAATTGCTTATGAAAATGTAATATCACAAACACTACAAAAAAATTTGTGCAAAATAATTGTTTGTATTATGATTGGTATAAATCATGACAACACAGCAACTCAGGTACAGTCATTATCCTCAGTTAAAAGAAGCCCGTTCCTCTGTAACGACGCGTGGTGAAGCGAGCATAGCGAGCCGAGCCAAGCAAGCATATATATATATTGTTGCGGTTTTGAGTTTTGTACAGTCAGTATAATAAAGGTTAAAATTTTCCCCCTCATAGTTAGTCACACAAGCAACATGTAGCCTCGCGATAGTGTAGTTATCTCTTAGTATTTGTGAGCTTAATCCTTCTCCTATGTTAGTTCTGCGTTGAGTAGAGTCAGGAGAATATGTCCTACTTCTATTGACTATCCCGCCTCCCTAGCCTCATGTCCCTTTGTGATGTCTTTGGTTCATTTTGGGAGAATTAACATGAGGCAGGCCATGGAGGGTCGGGGCGGAGCCGAATGAGGGGCGGCAGAGGAGCTGACGGTAAGCACGAGCAGCCAATCAGGGCTCAGAGGTTGTGGCAGCAGCACTGCGTCACAGGGTGTGGTTGGAAGGTTCGAGGGGCTTCGAGAAGGTTCGGGGCGTATCTATATAACCCATCGCACAAAGCCCCCAAGAGGACTGAAGTGGAGGACTAGTGCAGGAGGACTGGTTGACTCGCAAGGAGTAAGAGCGTCAAGGACTAGCACGGGAGGACTCGTTGAACAAAGGACTCATGCGAGAAGGACTGAAGTGAAGGACTCGCTGATGGGAAGGACTGAAGTGAAGACCTCGCTGATGGGAAGGACTGAAGTGAAGACCTCGCTGATGAGAGGGAGAACTCACGCGCACTGACCGACCAGGAAGAATCGTTGACGAGCAGGAGTTGAGCGCGTCAAAGAACTTTGAGAGATACACGGGTGAAGAAAGACGCGCATGAACCGGAATACGCGCTATTATAAAGCGACGCTCAGTTGAGCTGGAGGCCGAACCGCGTACAGTGCATTAAGTCGCGTGAGTGATAATGGCTGTGTAACCGCCGGCCGCGCTGAGAGACGCGTATTTGCCGTTCTACCTCATCGGCTGCTTTTGTTCGGGAGACGCGCTACGAGGTTCCTTCCACCGCCTGCTGCCATCTTCGCGCGACGTGCTGGGACCGTGGAGAGCCGGACGGGGCCGTTCCT
Source organism: Myxine glutinosa (assembly GCF_964187855.1). NCBI lineage: Eukaryota > Metazoa > Chordata > Myxini > Myxiniformes > Myxinidae > Myxine > Myxine glutinosa. The sequence goes on along the minus strand of NC_136261.1, from coordinate 197,527,601 downwards.
GGACGACCACGTCGACGCGTTTGGTGGAACATCAACCCATCTGCAATTCCCTGTGTGAGTGTGACGGGCCCGAGTCCGGGAGTAAGATAAGACTGACTAAGTGCTGCTCTGTGTCTCTGCGTCCCGATCATTGTACATACGTGTGGGAATAATTAAACCTGTGTTCTTCCTGTTCCATTCGATCGTTCCTGTGATTTCCTCATTGGCTAAGCGTGGTACGAATAGAACCGCTCAAATCGGGTTCCACTACCTAAACTGCACGGACCACGTGGTACTCAATCCGCTCGGCGTACCCAAACCACATGTGGCTTGTGCGGGGCTTGCTTCCTCGCTTCTGTGGCAGTGCAGGGATTTAGGTACGAGTGAGACTTGGTCCTGAAACCCTACTTTGCATTTTGCCCGGAAGAGGCATTTCAAGTCTTGGTTCCGCCAAGCCCAGAAAGAATAAGGGGATTAATCCCCCCTTTGGTAAAGGGAAGAAGGGCGGCGGAGAACCGTAACAACATATACATATATATATATATATATATATATATATATATACATACAGTCACGTGAAAAGGTAAGTACACCCCATGTAAAGTTTTGACTTTTTCAACATATTTCAACATACAGCTATTTGATCTTCATTTCAACAATATTGATAGATAAAGGTGATATAATATAACAAATATCATGAAACATTTACATTTTGTAGTCCATTGTATAATTTAAATAAACATAAATGCAAATTTCACATGTGGAAAAAGTAAGTACACCCCTACATATATCATTACTTCAAATACCTAAAATTAGAATCAGGTGCACCAGCTCAGGTGCAAATGATTAGAACATCCTTAGAGAGGATCTTGGTGGAACCTGTCTTATTTAAACCTCAGACATTCAGTTTGGTTTGCTCTTTGTTGTTGAAGTGTGCGGCGTCACCATGCCTAGATGAAAAGAACTCTCTGAGGCCTTCAGAAAGAAGCTTATAGGCCTACGATTCTGGGAAGGGATGTAAAAAGATCTCCAAACAATTTGAAATCAATCATTCGACTGTCCGGAAGATCATTTACAAGTGGAGAAGATTCCAAACAACTGCCAACTTGTTCAGGCCAGGCCGCCCCAGCAATTTCAGCCCGAGAACACACCGCAAGATGCTGAAAGAAGTCTCTAAGAACCCCAGAATGTCATCATGGGACCTACAGGTAGCTCTTGCCACTGTTGATGTCAAAGTGCCCGAGTCTACCATTAGAAAGAGGCTGCACAAATTTGATCTACATGGGAGGTGTGCCAGGAGGAAACCTTTGCTGTCCAGAAAGAACATCAGGGCAAGACTAAAGTTTGCCAGTGATCACCTACGCAAAGACCAGCACTTCTGGAACAATGTGCTCTGGACAGATGAGTCAAAGGTAGAGCTATTTGGCCACCGTACCAGAAGGCATGTTTGGCGAAATCCAAAGACAGCATTTGACCACAAGAACCTGATACCAACTGTAAAGCATGGTGGTGGAAATATTATGGTTTGGGGCAGCTTTGCTGCATCAGGGCCTGGGCAGCTCACCATCATAGAATCCACTATGAATTCTTCATTGTACCAGAGGGTGCTTGAGGATAATGTGAGGCCATCTGTCGGAAAGTTGAAGCTCAACCGAAGGTGGACCTTGCAACATGACAATGACCCTAAAGATACCAGTAAATCCACCAAGGAATGGCTGAAAAGAAAGAAATGGAGGTTTCTGGAATGGCCAAGTCAAAGCCCGGATCTAAATCCCATCGAGATGTTGTGGGGGGATTTGAAACGAGCTGTGCATGCAAGAAACCCCTCAAACATCGCACAGCTGAAAGAATTCTGCATGGAGGAGTGGGCAATAATTTCTCCCAGTCGATGTCAGAGACTGGTAGACAGTTATAAGAAACGCCTACTTGAGGTTGTTTCTGCCAAAGGGGGCAATACCACCAATTCGAGCCAAGGGTGTACTTACTTTTTCCACATGCGAAATTTGCATTTATGTTTATTTAAATTATACAATGGACTAGAAAATGTAAATGTTTCATGATATTTGTTATATTATATCACCTTTATCTATCAATATTGTTGAAATGAAGATCAAATAGCTGTATGTTGAAATATGTTGAAAAAGTCAAAACTTTACATGGGGTGTACTTACTTTTTCACATGACTGTAATATAAGTGTATACATATTGTTGCGGTTTTGAGAACCCACACTTGTAAATATGACATTAAAGGGTTAAAGGTTGCACCCCATAGATAGGCCACAAGCAACATGTAGGCCACCATAGGACTTCAGTTATTTCATTAGTATGTGTTTAGAATAAGGCCGTGTTTCCAACAGTTGAATCTGCGTTGTGTCAATCAAATAAGAAGTAGGCCCATTCCGTCCATTTTGAAAGCCTCCCTCTCCAAGCGACACCATTACGCGCCCTCCAGTCTGCCCCATGGCCCTCCCAAATTGTTACGTGCCTCGGCCAGCAGCAGCAGCCTTAGCTGCTCGCAACCTCGCTGGGCTTCCGCCCAAACGCCGCCATAAGCCACGAGGTGAGGCCCGAGAAAGGGGGCAGAACGCCAGGAAGAAGGTGTGGCCACGTCAACCCACCATCAGGGCGTGGCCGGTAAGCGATGCCCAGCCAACCAGGGCTGAGGTAGGATCGCCGACAGGCGTGGCTTTGGGGCTCGTGGAGCGATCGCTTGGTTGACTTATAGAAGGGCGAACGCAAAGCCCTTTCACAGGACTTACTGGGAAACGCACGTTGCAACAGGACTTATGGGAGAGAGCACATTGAGAAGAACTTGCCAGCGAGGACTTACAGCGGCAGCGTGTATTAAGAGATCTGGTTGGAAACGTGCTTTGCAACGGGACTGCGCGTAGAGGTCTGTCGTGATTGCAAGAGAACTGGTTGGGAGAGCGCTCATAAGGGAGGACTGTGGACTGCAACGAAGCGCGCTGATTAAGAGGACATTAGAGAGGGGGCGTTTGGCGCGAATAGTACACATATTACGTATGCTAGGACACCAGCCTTCCCCCCGTTATATAATTGTCCGTTCGCGTTCCACTACACACGAAGCTGCCTGCCGGGTTTCGTCCGTTGGACCGGAGCCTGGATCGGAGCCTGGACCGGAGCCGGGCTGGAGCCTGGACGCATTGGTGACCATCAACCATCTACAATCCCCATGTGAGTGTGTATGTTTGTCCTGGGGTATTAAGAATAAGACTGTTTAAGGCTGCCCTGTGTGCTTCTTCTTCCTCTTCCTATCCTGTATATTTCTTTCGTTTCCTCTTCTTCTTTCTTTGTACATAATTAATAAACCAATCTGTTCTTCCTATTTTCTGGGTTTCCTCTTATTCGATCGCATCCGCCTTTTCTCTCATTGGGTAAACGTGGCACGATCGGAACCGCCATAATCGGGTTTAGTCCCTGTTAACAGCTCGGATCGCGGATTGCTATCCGCTCGGCATTTTCCATCATATCCGTGGTTCGAGCGGGAGTTATTCCCTCGTTTCCGGTCGGGTTAGTAATTAGGTAGTAGTGCACCCCTAGGCCTAACAAACCCTACCTAACGCTGTGCCAGGAGGGACGTTATAACTTCCAGGACTCGCGTCGGCAAGATAAAAGGACATGGGGGTTAACCCCCCCCCCCCCCTTGATAAGGGGAGAGCCGACGTCCGAAATCCGCAACAATATATACTGTTATGTCGGTGGGGTAGTGATATGTAGAGTCAGGTTGATTTGTGTAGGTAACATGCTCCGTCGGTCGTGAAGAAGAAGAACCACCACCATGTAATAAGTAGAGGACCTGTTTAGCCCGGATGTCGGATTAATGTGCATCTTCATCCCCATTACGAGGAACGGGGCATGTTAGTAGTTATAGGGATTATGTTAACTACTACCTTGTTAGTCAAACCTCTGTGATCTATCCGTTGTCCTTTATGGCACCGCACCATAGACACCAGTTAGAATTGCCATTAAACTACACTAAATAACAATAAAAAGACCAGCCGGAAGCCAGGCATCAATCACTAGGGCTATCAATCTCGCCTGTCAGACACACATCGGTCGAGCAGGCCGAGAAAGGCAGTGATTGGGTGGGAGTTGACCAACAGGAAGGCCGGTGCAAGAAGTAACGTGCTGATTGGCAAGGTTCGATCAATGACGTCAGAAGTGGACTGCGTGTGGATTGGTGGAGAGCTGAGCATGCAGTGGTGGCCTGCGGGTATTGGTGGAGCGGCACAGATGATGTCACAAGACGGTCAATAAAATAACTGTCGGACCGACATTTTCTCTCTCTTGCCCCTCACGCCTTCCTCTGCCCTCGACTCGCAACTCTTGGTTCCGGACATTGGTGGAAGACGGCTGTGCGTGGACGATGGGCTCCAAGAAGCACTCGGACCGACCATGTTCAGAGACGCCATCAGAGATGTACAGAGGCTGCAGAAAGAGCCGCGGCCTGAGAACTACGGTTCTCCGTGCGTGGACGAGTGTACGAGCACTGCAGCGCGAAAGGGCGCAACGAGGCCTGGTTCCCACCAATGCGCGCGCTTCGCGTGCAACATCGCCAGCACCCCGGACCCGGTCGCAGAACCTGACGAGATCCCACCAGTGATCGGAGCTAAGTGCACAAAATAACCCACATATTTATTTTCATTTATTCTTCCCTTCGTCTGTGTGCAAGTCTGTTGTGGGGACGTCCCGTTTAGGAATTTAGTTTGACCGTGTTTTATTTTGTACCGACATTTTCTTTTAATAAAGCCGGTGTTTTGGACATTTTAAATCCGGTTTCGTTTTGAGTTTATTTTCCGCAGGTTTGAGGACAGCGGTAGGATCCGTGAAGGTAAGCTCTTCATCGTCCCCTTTCCTTTCTTTCCCTGCGTGTATCAAGTCTGCAATTGAACTGAACGCTTCGGAGTAGAAGCTCGTTTGGCCTTCCATGCTACCCTACGGTATTCACCAAGGGTAGTCACACAATACATAAACATTTACTGTGCAGGGTGTCTGAAAATGAACATACAGTAAGTCCTCACTTAACATCGTCCCAGTCGGTTGACATTGTTTCGTTATTAAGTCACTGATCCATTAGAGAACGTACTCATTTAAAGTCATTCACCGTTCCGTTATAAAGTCGTTCTACCTCTAATTTAATACAAACTATTTGTTTTCTTCCTTTTAATAAACCTACAGTATAAACCATACTGTAAATACTGGTGTTTAAACCGTACCGTAAATATCAGTGTATAAGCCCACCCAGAGTACGCACAGTCTAGGCCTTACATACACAAAGCTGTACATCGATAACATCGGTGGATCCTGGATTGAAGTTACTCAGTTGTGCATGAATTGTGTGTGGAGGAGGTTGTGGCCTGAATGTGTCAATGACAGCAAAGGATTTAAAGATGTCCCAACTATGAAGAAAGTTATCCTCGGCTTGGGCAATAAAGCAGGTTTTGATGAGGTAGAAGAAGTTGACGTGACACAACTTCTGCAATCATACAGTGCAGAGCAAACCAATGAAGATCTGAAGCAAGTAGAGATGATGAGAAAAAAAGCCACTGGAGATGATAATATCAAATTATTTGTTTGAAATTATTTAAGACACACTCTATATGTAAATAATGTATTTTGTCTGATGATAAACATTTCCCCTAGAGCCTAACCTCCCCCTCCCCCCCCCCCCCCCAATTCCCGTATTTATATTAATTATTATGGGAAAATTGGATTAGCTTTGAGGTGCCAATGCCAAACAGGAAATCAGAGCTGTCTCACTTGACATATCACGTGCCTTCGATACAGTCTGGCACCCAGCTCTGCTCACCAAACTCTCCTCCTATGGTATCCATTGAAATCTCCACTCATGGCTTGCGGACTTCCTTTCTGGTCGTAGGCAACGTGTGGCCCTGAATGGATTTCTCTCATCTCCCCTTCCTGTTCTGGCTGGAGTTCCCCAAGGTAGTGCTCTGGGCCCCGTGCTATTTCTGGTCTTCATCAATGATCTCTCCGACTCTCTGGAAAATCCTCTCTATCTCTTTGCTGATGACTCCACTATCTGCCGCTCCATTCCTCATCCCTCAGATCGGCAGTCTGCAGCCTCCTCACTCTCTGCAGACCTGGACAAAATCACAGACTGGTCAAACAAGTGGAACATGTCTTTCAATCCTGACAAATCTCACACTCTTACAATGTCTCTCCGAAAGGACCGACTGGAAACCCCTCCCATCTACTTTCTCAACAATCCTCTCCAAGAAGTTCTGTCACTCAAGCTTTTGGGTCTCACTATCTGCCATGATCTTTCTTGGGAAAACCACATTTCCAAGCTGGCCTCCAAAGCCAGTCGCCGACTGGGCATCCTCCGTCGTGTGAAGTCCTTCCTTGGCACACCTGAGCTCCTCACCACATACAAGGCTTTCATCCGCAGCTCAATGGAATACTGTTTTCCCCCCTCTGGGCCGGTGCTCGTGCCTCACACCTAGCTCGGCCTCACGCTGTTGAAACCAAAGCTTTCAGAATCATTGGAATCTCCTGCGATGAAGCCAACTCCGAGGGCCTTTCACTCACTCACCGCAGGCAGGTTGGTGGTATTTCTGTCTTCTACCGACTCCTCTCTGGCCTTGCTCCCCCAGCTCTCTCTGTGCTCTGTCCCCCAATATTCCTTCAGGTCGCACAAGATCTGCCTGCAACCCTCTTATGGTTAAACTGCCAAAATCTAGGCTCTCTGCTCACCTTCGCTCTTTCATTCCCCTTTTCTCCCACCTCTGGAACAAACTCCCCCACTCCCTTCAATCCCAATCCTCCCTCCAGGTCTTTAAAACAGCTGTTCACCACCATCTCTTATCTTCCCCCATCCAAAACCTTGATCTTTTCTACCCCCGCTAATTCACCCCAGATACACTTTTTTTTTGAAATTCCAACTTCTTTCCTGGAAGTCCTTGCAGTGTTCATATGTTTTATACCTGTCCCACCTCCCCCCAAGCCCTCCCCTTCCCACATTTCTCCCGATGTCCCTGCTCTCAAATGTTGTGTTTGTGTCCTTCCCCCTCTCTCCCCATGTTGTCTACCGCTCCCCTTATTTTTTGTGTTTTATGTGTCAGTTTGACTTTTTGTGTGATTAATGTCTTTCACGAGCCTCGATCTTGTATACAAAAAAAAGAGAAAAAAAAAAAAAGCTTTAAGTTATTTCAGTTAAAGTCGCACTTTTCAAGAAGGTAATAATAAAATGTTAAGCAAGGACTGACTGTAACAGAACGTTGAATAGTTTTATTGTTATTCGAGACACTGACATAAATTCGACATGAATACATGCATCGGCCTTGTAAGTTTTAGTTTCTTGTGAATATTGATTGTTATTTTCTTTTATCGTTTCAGGAGAAACCCCATTTTTCGATATAATGACAAGTCCTCAAGTGAAAACAAAAATTGTGAGATTTGTACATTGATGTGGTTCAATCATTCAAGCCCAAAGGCATTTTCAGCATGAAATGACCAAACCAGTACCTGATAGACACTCCATACGAATATGGGTGAATCAATTTGAGGTGACAGGATCTGTCCTGAAGGGGAAATCTGCTGGAACGCCAAGAAAGTCAAATTAAAGGGCGAATACTGTTATGGAGGCATTTGCCAAAAGCCCTAAAAAGTCAATTCGGAGAGAATCACTTGAGTTAAACATTCTGAAAAGCTCTGTTCATGATATCCTTCATAAAGAATTGAGGTGTAAATGTTATTAAATGCAAACAGTTCATAAACTTTTAGAAGAGGATTATGAAAGAAGAGTAAATGTTTCTCAACAGTTAATTTCTTTCTCAACAGTCAAGAGTTAATTGAACAGACAGAATCGGACAAACAATTTTTTTTAAATCAAACCTCATTGTTGGTGATGAGGCTACATTTCACATATCAGGCAAAGTTGATCGTCAAAATTGTACGATATGGAGAAAAGAAAATCCGCACGAATTGGATGAACACAAAAGGGATTCGCCTAAAGCAAACACGTCTGGTGTGACATGTCACGTTCTCACATGTATGGACCCCATTCTTTTGATGAACTAGCATTTCGTACCTCAACATGCTACGAGAGTACTTTATTCCGCAACTCCAAGAAAATCCCAACTTGTTACAGAAAGCTATCTTTCAACAGGATGGAGTACCACCTCACTTTGCTCGAATCGTTAAAGTGTTTTTAAATCAAACTTTGCCAGACCGTTGGATTTATCGAGGAGGACCTCTGGAATGGCCCGCTCATTCACCTGACTTAACACCTTTCAATTTTTATCTCTGTGGGTTTTTTTTTTTAAGTAAAGTCTACACTAGCAAATTGAGGGACCTTGAAGAACTTAGACATCGTATTGTTGATGCTGTGTCATCATCCCTACAGCCATATTGGAAAATGTTTTTCTCAGAATTTTAACGTCAAATTAGGTTAATTATAATGGATGATGGACGACATGTAGAAGTTTCTTAATAATTTGAGAATATCTAAGCAATACCTTAAATTTTTAAATAAACTAAAACTGAATCTAAAGTCTAATGCATGTATTCACATCAATGTCAGTGTCTCCAAAAGCAATAAAACTATTCAACGTTCTTCTTGGTATGTCCAAAAATGGACACCCAATTTTTTACCTCCGCCACCAAAGGCCGATGGAGGTTATGTTTGCACCCCTATCTGTTTGTCTGTCTGTGAACAAGATATCTCAAAAAGTTGTGGACGGATTCAGACAAGATTTGACGGAGAGGTTGTGTGTGTGTGACGAGGACAAAATGATTAGATTTTGTTATCCGGATCCGGCTACTAGAATTTTTAAAGTGAATCTTCACCATTGAGAGATAGGACCAAAAACGATACATAGCACGATATCTCAAAAAGTTGTAGACGAATTTGGACGAAACTTGGTGGACAGGTTGTGTGTGAGACAAGGACTAATCGATACGATTTTGGTGAAGATCTGAATATGGATTTGGGTACGAGAATTATTTAATTTTAAGTGATTCTTCACCATTGAGAGATCGGGCGAAAAGCGATAAAAATGATGATATTTTAAAACGTTATGGACGAGTTATGACTAAACTGCGTGGATGAGTTGGTTAGGTGACAAGAACAAACCGATTAAAGTTTGGTTCAGGTCCAAGTCCAGATCCGGCCTATTATTGGGATACAAAAAAAACTGTTCAGCCTGGCGGAGGTATGTGCTCTAACCGAGTGCCGTTCTAATTTGATGTGTGTATACAGGGTGTTTCAAAAAGATTGATACAACTTTGACTTCCTGTCATTTCTTTGTTTTTTTAACTATACCGTTTTCCTTTTCAGGGTTTGGTGGTGTTATCGTGGTATTTGTTTCCTGGGAATTCTAGCTTCGTAGCTCAACTATGCCATTGACAGTGGAGCAGAAGACAAAAGTGAAGGCCATTTCCACTTGAATGGTGACATCAACAACCACAACAACATTTTCTGAGGGAAGAACTACCTGAGGAGATCACCGAGAGGTACATGAAAAGGCCTAACGTCACATGCTTCTGATCTTTCAATGCCAGATGGGGAATGCTAGGGCCTTACTGATTTGAGAATGACAACACCAGGACGGTGAGTGCTACCGGGCCGTGCTCCATAAGTTCCATAATGATCTAGCCCAACAGGTCACCCCAAACCACCTCAACATGACCTGGTTTATGCAGGATGGTGCACCCCCGCATAAAGCTGGTGACACCATCACTTTCCTGCAGAAGCTTTCCAGAAACCGCCTCGTTGCCCTGGGTACCCCTCATGACTGGGCACCAGTTGCCCTGGGTACCCCTCATGACTGGGCACCCCTTAGCCCAGACCTGAACCCTCTGGACTACTGGTTCTGGGGGGCTGCCAAGGGCTCTGTCTGTGTCAACCGCCCTGCCATACTGGATGATCTGAAGCAGGAGGTATCAGACTACCTCCAGGCAGTGCCACATGAGACCTACAGGAAAGTTGGACAGAACTTTGGAGTCAGGAACCATGACTGTCTGAACGATGGAGGGGCACACATTGAGAACATCAATTACAAGGATTTTTGTGTAAATGCCAATTTCAGACCTTGGCCTCTCACTAACTCGAGCAGTGACTTACTGCAATAGCAATCAGTGACAGAAAATACCATGTCATAACCTTTCAAGAAATGTTTGATTCACGTTCCTGAGGTTTCTGTTTCTTTTTAAATAAACGTTTAAAGTTGTATCACTCTTTTTGAAACACCCTGTATGTATATTTGCTGTACTGTTCTGGGGATGTGGTGGCAGGTAACGTCAAATGAGTCGTCAGGCACATAGTTATATAAGAGAAAGTGCATCATCCTTGTGGATCATTTTCATCATTGACTGCTCAGAAATGCAATTATTATACTCAGCATTATGCCATCAGAGTGAAGAGGAAAGAAAGGAAACATCAAAGAGCCTGTTATTTTGCTGTTCCAGAATCCGACATTACATTATTCCTGATCTTTCACCTGTTATTTTGCTGTTCCAGAATCCGACATTACATTATTCCTGATCTTTCATTTTGGCCCCAGAACTGGCACAGTATGGATGACTGGTGTTTCATCTTCCTGAGCCTGCTTTTCTCATCTTCATCACTTTCCAGCTCGAGAAATCCTGCATCACCACTGACATTCTGCCCTTCTCCTTGCCACTGTGAAAGCTCAACCTCATTGGTCCTGCTCCACTGCGATGGTCGTGCTCTTTTGCATGTGGACATGATTATCACTCCACAACCGACGAGGCCTTATGCTCTTTATCTCTATGGAAATTCGATATCTAGCCTACGGCCTGGCGAGTTGCTCTCTCACGCAGCTGCTGTTTCACTCGATCTTTCCAACAATGGTCTTGTGGAAATTTCACCTGGAGCTTTTTCTGGACTCAGCTCTCTCCGTCGACTTGTGCTTCTGGGAAACAAGATGGAAGCCTTACTCAACTACACCTTCCTTGGCTTGCCTCGCCTAGAATACCTTCAGGTAGACTACAATCTCGTTAAGGTGGGTATGGTTATTAAAATCTACTGGTGTAATAAAACATTGTTTTGGCAGGCTATATCTGTAGTGTAGTCACCTTTGCGTTGTTGGGTCTGAGTTATACTGTACAAAGATATACAAGGCACGTTTGCACAGGAGGAGGCAATTTTGCCCATCATGTCTGCACTACATCAACACCCGATACGATCACCCATCCACACACAAGATACTTACAGGGTGGCCTGAAAATCACATTACCCCTGCTAAATTTATCGCACCTCCTTGACTTTCCCTCTGCCCTCCCCAGCCGTGGTATGCGGCAACACCGACTCACAAACATGGGAGGTTTGAAGTGAGATGGCATGGTGGTTCCTTGTACAAATCCTACCAATATCCTTGTATCCTCTATCTCCAATGCTTCTCGGTACCTATCAAATTCCAAATTAAACCTATCTACTCTTTCTAATGCCATAGCCTGGTGTTGGCTTAGCGGTTCGGGTGCCGGCTTGGGATCCTAGGGCTCAGCGGTTAAGGTGCAGGCTTGGGATCCTAGGATCCTGGGCTCGAATCCCGGTGGATCGCTGAATTAATGCCAGGGGGGTTGACTCAGCCTGTCATCCTTCCGAGGTCGGCAAATTGAGTACCAGTTCACTGGTAATTCCCTGTGTGTCGCAAGAGGCGACTAACAGGGTTGGCGGCAGGAAGGGCATCCGGTCATAAAACATTGCTTCAAAAAGAGGACCACGGTGCCCGAAAAAGGCCAACCCCCGCCCCACGGGGAAAAATGGCCTCGAAAGGTGGTCTTCTACTCTTTCTGATGCCACTGCCTTTCTTGGGAGACAATTCCATGAATTGCATCAATGGGTTAATTCAGCAGATCTTCAAAAGAGATATTAAAGTGCAAAGAAAAGTAATTTTTTTTTTTTAAAGGAATTATTACATCGAATCAGAATTGAACTTTTCCACTTTACATCCTTTCCATAAAGAAAAACAAACTGTACAGCCCCAAACATAACATAGACAGCCTTTCCTTGTCCATGACTGACTGTGAAACACAAGCGATGTCACAAATGCCTTTTCGCAAATCGAGGCCAAATCATGGCTGCCTCTGCATAAGTGCGAGGAATTTACTTGTAGTTACTCTCATTGCTCGAAGGTGCAATCTTCCTTCCATGTACCATTGGCAAGCGGAAAAACAACTCGATGATTAGATTGTAAGTCCAACCTTTTAAAAGTGGACTTCTGTTCCACTTGAAGCAAAAATAAATGGATTCAATTGAAGTAACTTAGGTGACCATATAAAGTCAGCTAGAAATGTGGATATGACAGGTGTGATGAGCTGCGTGATTCTCTTCCTGTGTCAATCTCCTTGCTTCGCTTTGTAATTCCGCATTGCTAAGATTAACACAAATATACATCTGAGTTCGAAGCATTAATATTATCAACACAATGCCCTTTTCGAGCCACGTTAATCTGGCTGTCAAATTGTGCTAACAGTTGTGCATGTCAACTTTACAATTGGAAGTACATTTAATGCTTCCAAATTTCCTCCACCATTATGAAAAGCTTTCAAAACTCATTGTAAAATTTATTGTTCTTGATTTACCAATGATGCTTCTTTAGTGAACTCAATGAGAAATGACCGAAGTATTTGAATATTTATCACTCGTTACCAGCATTATCACCCTTCTTATCTTTACAGGAAATTGAGGCTGGAGTCTTCAGGCCTCTGCCTAAACTTCGTGTACTTCTTCTCAATGACAATCTCATTCGCCATCTTCCTGCAGGTCTTTTCTTTGGCCTTACTTCATTGCGCCACCTTGACCTGAGAGCCAACCACCTTCGTCACCTCCCTACACCGTCACTTCTCTCACCGATTGCCTTCCCTCATGCTCAAATCCGTCTGGATGACAACCCCTGGGATTGTGGATGCAGCCTGCTGCCTCTTCGGACCTGGCTGACACGAAGCTCTTCCTTTGCACTTCTAGGGGATGTACTTTGTGACTCTCCTTTTGACCTACATGGAAAGTCACTGGCAGATGTTTCTGAAGAGATTCTTTGCGGTTTTAAGCGTGAGGATGATGTGACTAATGACGATGTCAAAAATGTTACTTCGGACTCTTCTCTGCAAATGCAGAAGGCCGGAAAAACCGAGTTGAGGTTAGCCATGGCACGAGCTGCAGGCCTAGGCTTTAATCCTGAGTATGTTATAAAACCTCCTTCACGTTATCGAGGGAAATCTCCACTGCCTACGAGCTGCCCGTCATCTTGCACTTGCCACTTGCATCCAGCACATTTAGGCCTGAGTGTGCAGTGCCAAGGCCGAGGTATTTCCCACATTTCTGAACTGCGACCTCGTCCCCTCAACCCCCAGCGCCTAGATCTGTCTATGAACACTGTCACACAGCTCTCTCGCTTTGATTTCCGTGACCTTTCCTCACTTATCCGCCTGAACCTCGGCTCTAATCATATCCGAGTCATCAAATCAGGTGCCTTTTCACTGTTGTCATACCTACAATCACTGCATCTTAATAACAATCACCTTGAACGCCTTTCTGCATCATCACTTCACGGGCTCTCTTCCTTGCTTTCTCTTTATCTCGAGCACAATTCCTTGCATTTCATTGAGCCTAGGGCCTTTGCATCCTCGCCCAGCCTCCAGCTCCTCTTTCTGCAGAACAACAGGCTGGAGGATTTGGAGCCCGGAGCCCTGGAAGGTATAACACTCCGGCGTCTTGGCCTTCGTGGTAACCTCCTATTCAGTTTACCGCAGTCTGGGGTTCTGGAGTCACTGAATGCCATCATTCAGGTTGGTAGCACGTGTCCAATGCACACAACAGAGTCAAAGTTGTGGTTTTGCTTGAGAAAGGTTTACATTTCAATTGCTTTCTGTTTAATTTTTTTTTAGAAAACTGAACTCAGTTTTAGAAAACTGAATAGAAGAGATTTGAGAGGAAAGGAAGGTTCTAATTTAACTTTAAAACGTATTGTCATCATGCATCCCTATTTGACTCTGCTTATTAATCTCCTTTCTCATGAAAAACTTTCAGCAGAATGTAATCAATGATCACCATTTACCAATTGTGTACAAATATAGTGCTGTGAATGTAAAACAAATACAAGGGACACTAAATATTGAATTTTCTTAACACAAGCAATCACATTTAGACAAGACCGGAAGTCTAACAGCGGTGTAGCCGGGCTTGTTTGATACTTTAGTTGAAGAGGATAGTATGACCTGGGTAGGGATACCTGTTAGCAAATAATGTAAGTATTAAATTATTTTGAAGTCTCTAGCTGCTGTCACCATGGGAAGTGAAGAGATTGCATTGAGACACTGGTTTGTTCTATATGCTTCGAGTCAACAATGAACCAACTACACACTGTTTTACTACTAGCGAGGAGTAAAATTATATTTACTACTAGCGAGGTACCCGTGCTATGCACGGGTAGGAAGTCAAAAGTAAACAAACAATGCGGAAACAGTGAATGGGAAACGATGAACCAATAAATTCAATACTCCTGTACCACCTTCAGTCGAACGTCAGGCATTGACAGCAGGTTTGTGAAGGACTTGGGCAAAAAATGTACCCGTCTCAATGGTTCTATACCTAGTCAATGGCAAATATGCATATGGTAAATCCGCGAATGTCACGGTTAGAAAGTAGAAAACCTCACGTCATTTCCTCATTCATATTTCAACTCAATATCTATATTTTCATTCCAAACAGCATCATTCCAATCATACATTAATACTACTAGTGAGGTACCCGTGCTACGCAGGATTTACTAGCGAAGCACCCGTGGTACGTGCTACGCACAGGTGGGAGGCCAGAAGCAAACAGACAGTGCAGAAACGGCGAATGCCAAAGCATGTAACCAATAAATTCCACATTCCTGTAGCACCTTCAATCGCACGTCAGACATGGACAGCAAGTTCGTGAAGGACTTCCATGAAAAACGTACCCATTCACAAACAAATGGGTACGTTTGTTCCATACCCAGTCAATGGCGATTCTGCATATGGTGATCCGCAAATTTCACGTTTAGAAAGTAGAAACCGTCATGGCATTTCGTCATTCACTTGAACTCGATATCTCTTTTTTTCATTCCAAACAGCAAAACTCCAATCACAAATTAAATAACATTAATATAAAAAATAAACTTTTAACAACATTCGTGACATAAACAAATATTTAAATCCTGATGTGAAGTTCCGTACGGTTGAGTGAACACAATTATGAATTCAAAATCGTAATTGTATTCACTCAATTGATACTTTAACAAAATACTGTTTTAAATGACGGTTTTATTGGGATATTATCAAACCAGCACATTGCCGTCATCTGTTCACTTCCAGATTTGTGAAAGGTTCGTAATTCATCAGGATTTTCCTCAATGCCGCAATGAAATGTTCATGCAATACTGTTCAGCCGTTTTTTATTTTCATGTCATGTTATTTTGGTGAATTCTCGTAGGATTTTACTGCAGGGGTTTCATGAAATTGTTGTGATCGGTGCAGCCGTTTTTGCGGTACCCGGGACAATAACGTTATGCGGGAGTCCAAACCTGAAAATGCTGGAGACTAAAGCTGAAATTGGAAAAACAATATAGCCTATTTTACTCCAGGGGGTCCCAGGATTACCCACCCAAAATGTCGTTGCGGTAGGTTCAGCCATTTTTGCACTACCTGGGAACGGACGGACAGACAGACAGACAGACAGACAGACATTTGGTGAATTATAGTAAGATAACAAAATACTGTGTTAAATCACGATTGTATTGAGATATTATCAAACCAGCACATTGTCGTCATCTGTTCCCTGCCAGATTCGGGAGCAGGTCCGTATTGAGTCAATTTCAAAATCATAATTGTATTGAGGAACGTATGAAACCTCCTACCTACCTACCTACCTTACAACATTGACTGGGACCCCGAAACGTTTCACAGGAGGTTTGGCGGGGCTAGCCCCAAAACTGAGGAAGTAGTTTGGGGATGGACAGACAGACAGACAGACACTCCTGTTTTATAATATAGATATTATTATTATTATTATTATTATTATTTTATGAAGACGATGTTACTGTATTAATAAACCGAGGCTAATTCCTTAGTCCTGCGATAATTAGTACACCGCTTCTCATTGAGTCATCCATGAACCATACACCACATCGATCCAATAACTTTGCAGTCACGACAAAGGGATTGCAGTGTTACGATTATATTTACGATATTATTATTATTATTACAAAAACGATACTACTATATTAAGAATCCTGGGCTAATTTGTCCGAAGCAGCCTGAAGGTGTGATGCATGAAGGCATGAAGCCTAAGGCCTATACATACTGTGTCGTTGGAAGACCCGTAACGCATTAGCTTTCGACATTTCAAGGTTATTTTAACAATCGGTTTGTTTGTGTTTCACACTGAATGAAAAACGTAAAGGTAGAGCATGGCGATTTTGATATATGACAGGTTCAACGATATGTTCGGCCTGAACGGCATATAAATCAAAATGGCGGTGTGTGGAGTCAGCTGCAATACGCAGTAATGACATCACAGACGTAATCACATCACATCACCACTGTCATGTGACCAGATCCTCAGCTTTGATTACCAATTGAACCTGTCAATACATTTGTGAGGGATATACATACATACATACATACATACATACATACATACATACATACAAACACTGTTCGAGATGGCTTTGCCCTATGGGCTATGCCGTAAAAAAAAAAATCACACCTTTTGCCAGGAAAGGGAGCACTTTTTGGATGTTCGAAATACACTGGTTAATAATAGATGTTAATGTCCATGGTACAACAAGCTATGGGCTGTCATTAGTGCTCTCCTGCATGAGGATGTGTGGAAGTCTTCAAAAAGCTCCAACAAAATGACTACTTGCACGGTTTGGTGAACAAAGTGTGTTGAAGGGCATTTAATAAGTTAATGGAACCTTTTGATGAAAAGTATGCGAGTGTTCAGGCTGATCCTTGAAACATTTGACAGCAAAGGACACCACATTTGCGATTTAAGACAATGTTATTCACCACGATTTATGACCTATCCCTCCCAAAGACTTTTCACATACACTGTTTAATTTCTAGAATATTTAAGTGAAGTGGCTGGATTGAGATAGCCACAGGAAGTACCTGTGTCAAAGCACACAGCAATATAATACAGGTTTGCAATGATGGCAACAAATCCGCTTAGAAGGTTTTGCTCGAAGTCTAGATCTGAACGTTTTGGAAGTTGTACACACTGGAGTTTATATAATCTGGTACTTTGGGAAGAAAGTCTATAATTGAGAGTCATGCACTTTCCCCAGCAATTAATTTATGTATTCAGTGCAAAATTGGGCAAATGAAGGTCAAAATTGGTCAAATAAAGGTCAAAATTGGTCAAATAATGTAATAATTGAAAAAAAGGAAAAGTTCTGCAATCAAGTATTATTCTCAGGTTGATGTTTGCCTTTTCAATGTACTTTTGTGCAATGTTTGTTTTATTCCTTCAATCCCAGATGAATCCCAGATTCTTTTTTTTGTTTACACTAACAGGTGGGCCTGGATTCCAATCCTTGGAAGTGCAATTGCACTGCCATGCCGTTCCGAGAATGGGTTCTCACTTTGAGCACAGGAACTTTGCAGGGCGTCCCTCGTTGTGCCTCACCCGCCATGTTGCGCGGACGTTCTATTCTCTCGCTCTTTCCCTCTGAACTCTGTCCGCGTGACAATTCTCCTGCAAATGTTTCCACCGAGAGTACATCCGCAAAACCACTTGCCATCATGGCAAGGACGTCACCAAAGGTGCTTAACTTACCAATTTCCGTATTTCTTCTAATCTTCCTTGCTCTCTTCCTCACTGGCATTTTTGTAGCTGCTGCTTTGGCTGCCTATTGTGTCAGAGCGAAAAAGCCGAGCTATGGCATGGCTCTCACACCAAAATACCCTCAGCACACAGAAGGAGAAAACTGTTTGGCGGGGAAAGATGAACGGCCGAGTTTCCTGCCCGGGGACAGTCGAGAAAGAGCATTTCACAGAATGATGGGAACTAAATCGTTTGGTCCAGTGATGCAAGAATCTGCAATACTCTGCTATAGACCTCAGGAAAGGACCAAAGACCAAGAATTGGGACCAGGTCCATGGGATGAGAAAAGCAAAGCTTCCATTTACAACCTGCAAAGAGAAAGTGCTGCTGGATGGAAAGACCTTGAAATGCAGAGGAACTGGAAACTTGAAGCTCATATTTTCTATCCCCCGGTGACATGGGGAAATGGTGCACTGGGCACAAGGGTACGAAGCAATGTGACGGAAAGTACTCAGCATGGACATTCAGGTAGATGATAATTGGCAACACGTAAGAAGCACGCCTTCTGTTAAAAACTCATCTGTGTCGCTTTCACAGCAAAGGAATGACTTCTGAAGCATCACAAAGGTGAAAATCTGTACAAAACCATTATGGAATCAACTCTAACTGCGAGTTCATGCTGGAAAATGCAACTTGTGCAATGGTCATAACTAAAAACTTTTGGCTGCAGGAAAATCTACCAATATTCTGAATCTCAAATGGTCCGCCATGAGCCCAAATCTCACTTTCACCTTGTTGAGAAAGAGAACCAACTGTCATGCCCCACTCCACCAATATGATTACTGTTTAGAGCTATATCGGAGCCCCACTCCAAAACTCGGCTGCGTTCAAGCAATGTACGAGAGGAGTGTGAAATAGCTTTTGGTCTGAAAAAGAAGGAATAGAAAGTGTGAACATTGTTTCTACCATTATTATTATTACGAGCAACGGTACCCGCCCCATGGGCGGGGCTTCAATTGGGAGGCCCAAATGAAAAGGCAAAATATCAGAAATTGAAGGCTTTTTATATTTTAAACGATTTATATAAACATCTGTTAAATCATATCACACGCAAATCATCAAAATCTAAACAGTATTTATAGAATTTCAATAAAAGCCACATCAATGTTCATATTGGTAAATATTATTCTATCGTGTTTGGAAAAACTGGAAAATTGGAAATTGGAAAAATTGTAAAATTGGAAAAAATTTGGAAAAACAATATAGCCTATTTTACTCCAAGGGGTCCCAGGATTACCCACTCAAAATTTCGTTGCGATCGGTTCAGCCGTTTTTGCGGTACCTGGGAACAGACAGACAGACATTTGGTGAATTCTAGTAAGATTAGCTTATGTTTTCGCAAGGTAATTATGAAGACTATTCCTATGTTTGACATGTTTATTTTTTCTAATGTATTTATGACAGCACTGGAGGACATTTTTCCTGATTGGTTGTTATTGAGAAGCATGCATATATCAAATACTTAATGTATATGTAAATACATGTACTAAAGAAAACTTTTGAAAAAAAACAAATTGCACACTTCACAAACACAAAGTGATTGGGGGCAAAGGTCCTTTATATTCCATGCTCAAATTACAGGCTGCTCCATTCAAACATCGAATTGATTGGTTGATGTTGACTTTTGATCAAGATGTCCATAAACGAATGCTAATGCTGAAAATGTTGATCTGTGCAAGTCTGTGAATGAATCATAACTGGTTTATACCATGTTGGTCACATGAGAAAATGCCTAGGTTGTGCACTTTGAATGTGGAGTTTATTTTCAAGATAAATTGTAATAAAATTTCAATTGAATACACTGCAATTCTCCAAGCCTGGTGCTGACTTAGCGGTTAGGGTGCCGGCTTGGGATCCGAGGATCCTGGGTTCGAATCCCGGTCGATCGCTGAATTAACACCAGGTGGGTTGACTCAGCCTGTCATCCTTCCGACGTCGGCAAATTGAGTACCAGTTCACTGGTAATTCCCTGTGTCGCAAGAGGCGACTAACAGGGTTGGCGGCAGGAAGGGCATCCGGCCATAAAACATTGCTTCAAAAAGGGGACCATGGTGCCCGAAAAAGGCCAACCCCTGCCCTGCGGGGAAAATGGCCTCTAAAGGTGGTTCTGCACTGCAATTCTCCATCCCAAAATGAAGTAAATTCCAATTGTCCAGAGTTCCATTGCTCACTATAGTTTGCTGATGTTATTTTGTTGTACTTCCAAGAATACAGCAGTGATTATCAACTCATATTTTTTGTTTGAAATAAAATGAGAGAAATTAGGGGCAGCATTGTCATGAATAGGTAGCATTTTAGTGTCCATCCTAAGTTGTCCCAGGTACATTAAAGAGGAAATTGCAATGTATGAGCTGGCAGCACCTGTAGACGAGACCAGGTCGGCCAAACATATTATACACCTTCCTGAACCTCATCAATGACCAGCTGAGTGTTTATAGACAATCACATAGTGATATTAATTCTCCAGAAACAAGCTCAACTTGTTTGTTCAAGTTGTTAGGGTTAGGGTCAACATAGGCCAAAGGTCAACCACATTTTTCAAATTTCTAAAATCATCAATTTTCATCCGATTGACTTGAAATTTGAATAGAATTTACATATCGGCGGAATGAATTCAACCACCAACTATTTTTGAGATCAACATCGGCCAAAAGGTCAACATAGGCCAAAGGTCAACCACTTTTTTTCAAATTTCTAAAATCCTAAATTTTCATCCAATTGACTTGAAATTTGAATACAACTTACATATCGGCGGAATGAATTCAACCACCAACTATTTTTGAGATCAACATCGGCCAAAAGGTCAACATAGGCCAAAGGTCAACTACTTTTTTTCAAATTTCTAAAATCATCAATTTTCATCCGATTGACTTGAAATTTGAATAGAATTTACATATCGGCTAATTGAATTCAACCACCAACTATTTTTGAGATTAGCTTAGGCCAAAAGGTCAACATAGGCCAAAGGTCAACCACTTTTTAAATTTTTTTTAAAATCAGCAATTTTCATCCGATTGACTTGAAATTTGAATAGAACTTACATATCGGCTAACTGAATTCAACCACCAACAATTTTTGAGGTCAACATAGGCCAAAAGGTCAACATAGGCCGAATTTCTAAAATTGTCAATTTTCATCCGATTAACTTAAACTTTGAAGACGGTTTGCATATCAGGTCACTGAATTCAACCACTAATTATTTTTGAGGTCAAAAGGATGCTCCACTGAGTGCCATACTATTTTGTTCTGTTTTGCAAAGTGTCACTCGATGAGTGATTTTTCATTTGTCTGTCCGCTCACTTATACTTGCCTACAGGTCACAATTTTAAATCGATCTTTCCGAAACGTTACCAAATGGTAGAATTCGTGGTCCGACAAAATCCTATATATTTTTGGGGTCAAAAGGTCAATATAGGCCAAAGGTCAGCCACTTTTTTTTAAATTTCTAAAATCCTCAATTTTCATTCGATTCACTTGTAATTTGAATGGGATATACACATCAGTTAACTGAATTCAACCACCAACTATTTTTGAGATCAGCATAGGCCAAAAGGTCAACATCCTCCAAAAGGTCAGCATAGGCCCGAGGTCAACCGCTTTTTTCAAATTTATAAAAGCCTCAATTTTTATCCGATTGACTTGAAATTTGAATAGGATTTTCATATCAGCCAACTGAATTCAACCACCAACTATTTTTGAGGTTAAAAGGATGCTCTACTGAGTGCCGTTCCACTTTGTTCTGTTTTGCCAAGTGTCGCTCTATGAGTGATTTTTCATTTGTTTGTTTGTTTGTCTGCACAGAATAAATATGATTTTCTCTGCAACCGTTGGTCCGATTGACAGGAAATTTTCACCATAGGTGCAACTCCACCTGCAGATTTTTTAATGATAATTATGACGTCATCGGTCACGTAGTTCTGCCGCCATCTTGGGAAAACCGAAAAACTTTGCACCTCTATATCTCCGAAAGCGCTGAATAGAAAAAATTGAGACATGGCTCATTGTAAAGAACTCTCCATGGGGAATAAAATATTTTAATGATGATGTCATAGGTGCCTCCATTATAACGTCATAATTCGACAAGTATAAAACTTAATCTGATCACGATGAAATTTCTTGAGCATAATCGAGGAATAAATTAGTTTAGAAAAGGAAATATTGATGACGTCATCCGTCACGTGGTTCGGCCGCCATATTTGTTTTCACACAAAAGCCTTAAAAACCACTGAAAATACATCCTGTTGAGGGTTTGCAATCTCTGATTGCTCTTTCTTGTTGCCCATGTAATGAGATTCTCAAGGCTTTCCTGAAACTGATCAACTCCATCTTTGCTATCTACCTCTCCTCCAAGCTTCCCAAATAACACTCCAACGTTGGGCCAACATTGGCAGTAGATTGGCATGGGTCGGAACGGTCACTAACGGATTTCTAACATCAGTCCAACGTTTGCAATATGGCATAAAGGCGATGCCGATTTGTCAATGTTGGGCCAGCGTCTCTGTGTTGGATGGGTTGATAATCTGTGATGTTTTAAATGTCTATTCATTCCCCCACATTCTAAATCATCTACATATATATATACATATATATATATACGTATATATATATATGTATATATATATATATATATATATATATATATATATATATATATATATATATGTATATATATATATAAATAAAATGACAAACGACAGTAGTCCTCGTACTAATCCCTAATGTACCCCATTTCTTACAACTTCCCAGTTTGACACACTTCCACTGACAACCAGTCTTCACTTCGTCCTTAACCCAATTGTCCGCAAGGTCTAACCTTATCTAACAGCCTCTTACATGGTACCTTGTCAAAATGTCGAAACTCCACTCCCTTCACCTACCCGATTAGTAACCCCTTCATAGAATCCCAACAAATTTGTTAAATAGGATCTCCCTTTAATAAAGCCATTGCTGGCTATCTCAGATTTACATTTATTGAAATGGTTCCTCAACTGATCCTAATCAATTTTGAGCATCCCCTATCTGCCCCTGTGTGAATGATGAAGCATATTGGATAGCTATTTAATAAGCTTGCCAATCTCACTTTAGTCAGGAACCAATCTCCTTGTGCTATCCCTCAATCTCCTTGTGCTATGCTATCCCTTAATCTACTCTTTTCCCTTTATACACTTAAAAGGCCTTGCTTTTATGTTTAGTAATCCTTACCATATCCATCTCCTATCCTATTTTCCCTCATCCTGTGAAGTTTTTAAAAATATAGCTTCAGTAGCTTCTTCTACGTTGGCCAATCTGCCCATCACTTAATTGCCTTTTGGTTAAATTGTTAATATTGTGTGAACATGTGCTGAATCAACCTGATCTCTTCTTGTCTCCAATTTTGCTCATGACTCGAAAACATTTACTCTGTCCTCTATTAAAGGGAGAGTGAATATATTTCAGTCAGGAGCAAAAAGCCTAGTGTTGGCTTAACGGTTAAAGTGACTAGCTTAAGATCTTAGGGTCCTGAGTTTGAGCTCCTGCCGTGTTGTTAAAAATAACACCAGGTGGGTTGGCTCAGCCTGTCATCCTTCCAAGTTCAGCAAATTGAGTACCGGCTTACTGGGAAGAAGGAGCCATTTGAGTATCCTGTGTTGGAGTGGTAACCATTCCAGGATAGTGCCCACTAGCCAAGGAAAAACTACTTCGGCAGCTCTATGTATCTGAAGACATGAAAGGGGTCGTTCTTCTTCTTCATTCATTTCAAAACCTGCCCTACTAAAATCCCATCTTTTTTTTTTCTTTACAGGAGCAAAGCTCAAAGAAGAGCAAGGTAAATATGGTGTGGCAAATATCTAGGGAAGAAATGAGCAGGATAAGGGAAGAGGGTCTCATCACAGGATATTCCAATGATTCTGAGAGCTTTAGATTCCACAGGATCCAGGAGAGGTATATGTTATTGTTTGGGTGCAAGCCCCTAGTGGAGAGCAGTACAACATTGAGTGACAGACAATAGCTTTGTAGACAACAAGTAGATTTGATTTTCCAAGGAGAGATGGATCGAGGGAGGTTGCCCAGTCTGCATGTGGCTGGCTTTGGAGGGCAACTTTGCCATGTGGCGTACACAGGAAAGGCTGATGGTGAGGCCGAGAAGTTCAAGAAACTGAACCTCTTCCAGTAGATGACCCAGGAAATGGATGTTGTTGTTGTTGTTGTTTCGTATGTGGCCTGTGTGTGGCTGTTGGTGCAGTTCCTCTTGTGCTTCAGTAATGGTACTAGGTGTGAGTACACAGCTGTACTAACGTGTGAACCCTAAGGAGGTAGAAGGTGAAACAAATTGCGTTTTGTTTGTCTGAAAGAGCTTCTTCCATCTTGATGCATTTTCTGACTAATGTTGCGATCTTGTGATCCCAGGTTGGTTGTCCGTCTTCTACGGTCAGTCGATAAATCGAAAACTCTTCGTCCTACAATGCTGAAATTTTGTACACATCTTCAATGTGAATCGAGTGAGAACTCATTAATTGTTGTTGACGTTCTGAAATTGTACATTGAAGGTCTCAGATTCAAATGTGCAGTTTTGCAACGATAATGCAAGACAAACAAGTTGAATAAGCAAGGTGAAACTGGGCATCATCTTTCACACTGAAGTCTGACACAACCAATTATTCGCTCTTCGCAAGCAATGTCACATTAACTAAATTATATACCAATTTACTGCATATTCTAAATATCAGGAATGCAAAATAGTACATAGCTGATATTGCATTTTACAAAGCACTTCATAGCGAAGATTCTTGTATAACTAATTTGTTATTAATAAACAAACTAATATACCAAACGACGTTCAAAATCGCAGACGTGCAAAGGTGCAGAAAGTTGAAAGTTTTCGACACATCCTCAAAAGTGCATTTGACAGTAGGCTTTTGAGTACTGTATACTGTAGTTTCATTAGTTAATATTGTACAATTAATTACAAGAACTTAAGGAAAAACAAGCTGAACCTGGGTTTAACTATATCCTGCCATGACCTAGGTTTATCACATCCCATTAATTCTAAGTAAAATGAAGGTGAAATCCTATGAAATGGTAGTGAGATTAAATCTCGGTATAGTTAAATAGTTTAATAATGGTGCCAAGTTAGACTCTGCAGGAAGTCTCACTAATCAGTGTATAGATAACCCTATTTATTGACCAGGCAGTGTAAATAACCCAGGAGGAGAAATATTGAGATGCGTTGAGACATGATCATTCAGGATTATTAGCTGGTCAGGTTTTGATGGATTTTCACAGTACTACTTCTGGTCACCATAAACTGATATTTTGGTTCATGTTATAGTCCCTTCCACACCATCAGTGGTGGGGGAGCCGGGTGAGGGGTTGGTTGGGGGAAGCTTGTTACAAGTGGTGTCTTTCTGCAATATAAGATATTTTGTTTGTTATAAGACAAAAAGGTTTTAGTGACAATCTATCTATGATGTATGCACATGGCTAAAAGGGGAAATTGGAGGTGGGGGGTTGAACTGATGCGCATATAGTGCGTACATGGTGGTGGAGGGTGTGGACGGGACGGGGCCACCTCACCAAGCACAAATGTGGATGGGCGCCAAATGGCCCAAAAAACACTTTCATACTCCATTTGGTTGTACTGTATATAAATTACAAAACAACATACTCGATGCCGCCCTGCAGCACATAGAGACGGGAGGGAGAGGAGGGAGAGGATTGGGAGGGAGAACCAAACCACCGTTTAGAGGCCATTTTTCCCCGCAAAGCGGGGGTTGGCCTTTTCGGGGACCGTGGTAGTTGTTGTTTTTTGGTCCCCTTTTTGAAGCAATGTTTTATGGCCGGATGCCCTTCCTGACGCCAACCCTTTTTGCCGCCTTCAACGACAAACAGGGAATTACCAGTGAACTGGTACTCAATTAGCCGACCTCGGAAGGATGACAGGCTGAGTCAACCCCCCTGGCATTAATTCGGCGATCGACCGAGATTCGAACCCAGGATCCTAGGATCCTAAGCCGGCACCCTAGCCGCTAGCTTGGGATTGGGAGGGAGAGGTGTACAATAATTGATTAATTGTCTAATTAAAATAAATAAACAATAATTGTAAAATAATTAATTTCTTAATCAATTGGCTAATAGCATACCTCAACCACCAGTTTCATCCGAAGCTATAACTTTTTGAAAATTAATTAAATGATGAACCGAAAAAATAAATAATTGATTGATTAATTAATGAATAATTAATCGATTAATTGATTCATCAATAAATCAATAATATCCTTTATAGCCAAATCACTTGGTCACTGTCGTGTCTGAATATCAGCTTCCTAGCTCAAAGGGTGTCCGAGATATTGCCGAGGAGAAAGAAAATAAATAAGTACTTAATAGATCGATAGCAATTAAATAATTAATTGATTAATCAAAAAATAAATAATATCGTTTTGGCCAAAGCACCTGCTCGCTATTGTGCCCAAATTTCAGCTTTTTTTGTATTCTTCGTTTGCCTTTTGGTAGGCTGTGAGCTTCACCCTTTGCTCTTGTACAGGAGGCAGGTGCGCCCGACGCCTCGCGCTCCGCGCAGCCACGTGACTATCAAAGTCTTGTTGTTCTTCCTCGTACAGGTGCTTCAAATGCTCAGGGGAATGCTGTGCGTCATCAACCTGTGCTGCAGCTGAATGGTCCATTTTCTTGAGCATCCGCATATATTTTGATTTTACCATCATAGTTCTTTGTTTTCCAGCTGCATCTCTTCACTAAAATGACTGTACTTCAATTTATTAATTTCTCTCTTTTTCCTCGTCTGATTGCGCTGCTCGCCAGAACTGGAGGACGCCGCCGCCAGCTTCCTTGCTCAAAGGATGGCCGAGATATCGCCCCGACAAACAAACAAGAAAACAAACAACCAAGAAAACAAACAACCAAGAAAACAAATAAACAAGAAAACAAACAACCAAGAAAACAAACAAACAAGAAAACAAATAAACAAGAATACCAACAACCAAGAAAACAAACAAACAAGAAAACAAACAACCAAGAAAACAAACAAACAAGAAAACAAATAAACAAGAATACAAACAACCAAGAAAACAAACAACCAAGAAAACAAACAAACAAGAATACAAACAACCAAGAAAACAAACAAACAAGAAAACAAACAACCAAGAAAACAAACAAACAAGAAAACAAACAACCAAGAAAACAAACAAACAAGAAAACAAATAAACAAGAATACAAACAACCAAGAATACAAACAACCAAGAAAACAAACAAACAAGAATACAAACAACCAAGAAAACAAACAAACAAGAAAACAAACAACCAAGAAAACAAACAAGAAAACAAACAACCAAGAAAACAAACAACCAAGAAAACAAACAAGAAAACAAATAAACAAGAATACAAACAACCAAGAAAACAAACAAACAAGAAAACAAACAAACAAGAAAACAAACAACCAAGAAAACAAATAACCAAGAAAACAAACAAACAAGAAAACAAATAAACAAGAATACAAACAACCAAGAAAACAAACAAACAAGAAAACAAACAACCAAGAAAACAAACAAACAAGAAAACAAACAACCAAGAAAACAAATAAACAAGAATACAAACGGAGTGAAAACTGAGTACTCCCTTTTAGCGCGAGTCACACAGCACCTGGAGATGGAACAGGAATGGAGCAACAATGACTGCCTCCATGCAGTGACGTATTCAACAAGATCTCCAAACACCATGGGTATGAAGTTTCTTCTTCAATAGAGTTTCATGGACACTATGGGTATTGGTTAATGTCGATAAAACACAATCGAACATTTTCACATCACAGCTGATGAGGCACCACAATATGTCCCTGGGTACCGGCCCCAGCACATCATTGACAGGGAGCACTTGATCCGGCCATAAAAGTAATTGTGTAAACGGTAAAAGATTCCTTCCCAGATGTCGATAAATGTCTTTCATTATTGGAAAAAAAAAGTTTATGCCTTATTTTCGTGGTTCATTTCCTGAGATCTCTGCACAATACGAGCTTGATCCACGTGCCTATCATTGCCATCGGGAGCGTAAAGGTGGCAAAACCATAAATAAATATTATACTGTTCGATTGGGATTTGAAAGATACATATCAAGTTGAATGAATAACTTTTTATGCCTCCGCCGACGAAGTCTCCAGAGGAATTATGTTTTCAGTTTGTCCTTCAGGCTGTCGGTCCATGATAGGTTTTCGTTACCGTGGTAACTTGAGAACGGCTGATGGGATCTTAGTCAAACTTGGTGCTGGTATGTATAATGAGGTAAAGATTAACTGATTAAATTTTGAGGTCACGAGGTCAAAGGTCAGAGGTCATGTTAGGTAAAAATCGCAGTAGCATGATAACTTGAGAACCAGTGATGGGATTCTGACCAAATTTGGTACACTTATGTAGAATGATGTAACGATGAAATGATTAGCATTTGGGGCCAAGAGGTCAAAGGTCTAGGTCCGTAATATGTCTATAACTTGAGAATGGCTGAAATGATCTAATTAAAATCTGGTACAGGTATGTATAATGATGTAAAGATTAACTGATTAGATTTTGGGGCAAAGGTCAAAGGTCTAGATCCGTAATAGGTCTATAACTTGAGAATGGCTGAAGTGATCTCACGAAAATCTGGT
The DNA here is from genome assembly GCF_964187855.1 of Myxine glutinosa. NCBI lineage: Eukaryota > Metazoa > Chordata > Myxini > Myxiniformes > Myxinidae > Myxine > Myxine glutinosa. Next base: position 197,499,135 of record NC_136261.1, on the reverse strand, counting down.
ACAGGTATGTATAATGATGTAAAGATTAACTGATTAGATTTTGGGGTCCTGAGGTCAAAGGTCAGAAGTCATGTCAGGTAAAAATGTGATAACTTGTGAACAGCTGAAGGGATTTAAATTAAAACTTGGTACAGGTATGTATGATGATGTAAACATGAACTGATTAAATGTTGGGGTCAAGAGGTCAAAGGTCAGAGGTCGTGTCAGGTAAAAATGTGATAACTTCAGAACAGCTGAATGGATTTAAAGCAAACTTGGTACAAGTATTATAATGATGTAAAAATGTGGGCGGAGGCATATCAGTCGACGTCGTGACGTCTAAGAGTGTCGTTCTAGTTTAATCGGTGAAATCACTCGACTTGCTCGAGTCCAGTGTTATGCCATCAAATACATTTTCCCACGTTTATTTCACTCCTAGCTTTTGGATATAAAAAAAAAACGAAATATAGGAACACGGCTCTGGAAGCTCACCTTGTTCAGGAGCAACAGTCAATGACGTCATTAAATATTGAAATTTTGTTCATGCCTAGAATCTGGTCATGTGATTGGTTGAATGGAAGCCCTCTTAATGCTGATCACGGCGATACATGTTTACAGGGCATGCTTTTACAGGTTACAGGTCACGTTTTTGGCTGAGGGTGTGGCTGTGCTGCTGATGAAACGCCCCCTGTAGGTTAGGGCAGGAATTTTTTAGAGTTTTCGGTCTGATTTCAACCTATTAATGAGTACAGATTTTTCTGAGGTTAATATACCTTTGTTAGGCATCAGATATGAAGCTTGTGGCCAAGTTTGATCAGAAGTGTTTTTTCAAGCAGTAATGACTGAAGTGTTTACAGACTCACTCACTGACTTACCTATGGACACTGCTCAGTCGCATAAACTCACCAGGCTAAATTCCAGGTGAGCTAATAATTGAAGTTCACCTGGAATAAAATTGGAGCATGGGTCCAAGTGAAGGAAGAAAGTGAAGAAAGTTCAAAAGAAGCTCCATATGCTGGGCAGCATGATTGGATAATAAGCAAGTAAAGCCCCTGTCACACCTTGACGATTTAGCCAGCGTATGCCGACGTATCAAAATTGAGTGCTGGTGTGAGTCATACGCTGGCATAAGTCGACAAATTTTGTGCATGCACGAAATTTGTCGACGAGCTCGGCGTACTACGACGTATGCGAGCGTGCTTCAGCGTGCTCTTAACGTAGCCAAATTTTTCATACGTCGGCATACGCTGGCTAAAACGTCAAGGTGTGACAGCGGCTTAAGCAATGGAAGGTGTTTAGTAATGTCTGTAATTTGTGCATACATGGTACAATTGGTACATGGCCCCGCAGCCATATTGGAGGAAAAGTGGAGGACAAAGGAACGTCCATTCACGATCAGTGAAGTATAAAATTGGTGTTATTGTGCCTTGTCATGGCCAAGCAATTGGGGCCAAAGCTTGTCCAGAAGCTTGGGTATGTCAACACGTTGGATACATTGTCTAGACTCTAGGGAGTGATGTAACAAAATTCAGGTTATAGGCAACACAGACCCAGAATATCTGTGAATACAGAATACGGGACTTTCAAGATGACGCAATCCGCCACAGAATACTTTGTGCGCATTGCACAGAAACCCATAGCAACAGTGGCTATCAGGAAAGGCTAGCATACGTATATCGAGCATGCGAGAAGAAGCAAGGATTGTTACCTAAAATGGCTCACAAAGGTTCGAGAAGAAGTCTAAAATAATTGGAAAAAAACTGGGAGAAAGGCGTGTACCTCTGCACAACGAAAGACTTGGATAACTTTCTCAGCTCGCCGAACGGGCAGCTGCCCATACTGCAAACTCCCGACCATGTGGGTCAATGCAAGGCTCAAGTGGATGGACAAGTGCTACAAAACCCTCGACAGACACAGATCGCTACCAATGAATGGACTTTGTACCTTGTGGGACTGCCTCATGTCATTTATTTAATAGACATCTGCAATAATTGCAGATTATTGATTCCAATCCAGATTGTCAAATTCCAATTATTGGAAAGACGATGCTGTGCGTCATTACCAAGTAACAGTAACCAACTCATCGGCAAAGGTCATGTTCACGACCTGAAACTACATACACAAAATTTGTGCCAGCTGTATTTACATAGGAGCTGGATGCATCAGGTAGACTGCCCCGAGGAAGACACCGTATCTGGTTTGGGTGTTTCTGAACACCAATGGGAAGGACACATTTGGGGCTTGTGATGGTACAGGATAAATTTGAGGTGATGATATTTACTATTAATCATGTTGGGAGGGTAGAAGTTGTGAGTGCAATGAAACACCAGGATGACAGCTTATAGCTGGGCCAGATTAAAACCCATGCGAGACAGCTTTGAAGCATATGTAGTCACATGCACAGGTCACACGCACAAAAATATTTACTTCAATTTTAATAGAATAATGATTTTGAAGATGCTTTTAAAACATCCGGAAGTTTACCTCTACTGAGCAGTCGTATACGTTTTCCACCACCCTTATACACTGTAATAAGACGACGATGAGTCACAATTTAGGAGATGGAGGCTTTATTGATCACCATAGAACGCAGTGTCAATCAGCAGCATTGTACATTGCCATATTCGGCGACCTCTTCTTCACCTGATACTTCGTTGCCGGTCTCACATGCCACACCCACTTCCTACACTTCCACCCACTTCACAGGTCATATTACATAGACTGCCCTATTGAACATATCCAAGTACTGCAAAACTGGAGGTTCTTGCAAGTGTTGTGAATGTGATTTGTGTTCTCCAGTTTTCAAATACTGTACAATAATTCAATTTAAATAGAGATTTAAGGAGGTTTTAAGGTAGATAAATAAATTATTTCGGGGGTTTACACAGTTTCTATTACACCACCATATCAAACACGTGACATTAGTTATTACCCTGCGCTCGCGAAGCGAAAAGCGGGGTTAAGCATTCAGTTACGTACGTCTGCTGTACGTGTCTGCATTAAAAAAAATCATTTTCTCGGCAACCGTTGGTCCGATTGACATTAAATTTTCACCATAGGAGCGCCTCCTCCTGCAGAATATTTTAATGATTATTATGACGTCATGTCACGTGGTACAGGCGCCATCTTGGAAAAACTTCACACCACATCTCTGAAACCACTCGATGGAAAAAAATTGAGACCTGGCTCATTGTCAACTACTCCCCATGGGGAATAAGATATGTTAATGATGTCATCGGTGCCTTCATTATGACGTCATAATTCGACAAATACAACACTTATCCATTAGATCTTTATTTTAAAAAATTCAGCAACTGTTGGTCTGATGGACACGAAATATTCACCATGGGAACGCCTCCTCCTTTAGAATATTTTAATGATAATCATGACGTCATAGGTCATGTGGTACAGGCGCCATCTTGGAAAAACCGAAAAATGTTGCACCTCCAAATCTCCAAAACCACTGCATGGAAAAACTTAAAACATGGCTCATTGTAAAGAACTCCATATGGGGAATAAGTATTGTTAACGATGACGTCATTTGTGCCATAATTATGATGTCATAATTCGACAGGGACAACGCTTAGTCTGATCAGTTTGAAATGTATTGAGCATGATCTATGCAACAATTATATTAGAGAATATAAATGTATGATGTCATCGTTCATGTGGTCTGGCAGCCATATTGGATCAAAGAAAAAAAATGTTCAAAAACAGAAGAGTTGGCTCGCAACAAGTTGACTGCGCAGGGTAAGTATTCTATGAATACCATCTAGTTTGTGCCTGCTGTTTGTGTCCTTAATTATAACGTTATTAAAAAGAGTACGTTTCCTGTTTGGAATGACTTTCAATTTTTGCCTGACTGCCCAGTAAAATATGATCTCACTCCTCTCTCTGCAATGTGTGATCGGCACAAATAGTACGTCAAAGTACGTTAAACGGCAGGTTTGGTCTTCCAATTCATGTTCAAAATATAACATTCATTTTAAATAAGTTGTTCCTCGATCATAAATTGATAAGACATATGGCCAGACGGACATGAGCCAATTGCTGAACACCACATTTTGCTTCGCTTGCGCAGGGTAATAATCCATTTCCTGTTTGAGTATTACTAGAATATAATACCCGTCGCTTCGCTGACGGCAATACCAATCTTTGCTGCGATGGCTAATCTATGGGGGAATAAAAAAAAGGATTCCTGGGAGATCCTGCTCTCCGTGCAGGGATAACCAACGTGTTGGCATTTGCAGTTTTGACAAGTGTGTCTATGTACCCATAACAAAAAAAACAACCTTTTTTCGATCACAAACACTCACGGGAGTTACCCGAATCCATCGTAGTTGGATTTATTGAAATCTGTTAATCCGTTCTCAAGTTATAACACGACAAACAGATGGACAGACAGACAGACAGGGCTCCTTTTATAATATTGATATAGTCAAAATAAACTGTTTCTGCAACAATGACATACTCAAATATGATAGTTCTATCTCAAACCATCTCTGAGTTAAAATCGGATAATTGCGCAATTGTTTATAGAATGTGTCTTTCTGAAAGAAAAGTTGTTAATTACCAAAGGTCGTGGTGCACGGAAGTGGGAAATACCAGAAGTCTGTACCAACTGGGCGCACGCGTCGACTCCTAGTTCAAATCTCGTGAGATGTGAGTTTGAAACGTGTGTAACACATTGACTCCAGTTAAAATCTTGCGAAGCAGTTTATTTATTCAGCCGAGGCCGAGCGAAGAGAAGCGAGATCGATTATTCCAGATTCCTGAAACACCCTGCAACCCATGCCTGCAGAAAACAGACTTTTTAGAATGCCGGCCACATTTTCCATCCAATAATCATGCAACTTTGTTGAAAGAAATTCGCCATGGGTAGGCGGGCGCTCCTATGTTGAAAGTTTTATGTCAATCACTGAAGTTGTTGTGGAGAAAATGAATGTAACAGCAAATAACAGTGAAAAGGTGGAAAAAAAAGAAGTGAGGGCCTCAGCTGATCATGGTCCACAGCATGGTCAAGAATATATGGTTGTTGATGCCTATTACTAGTTTCAGAAAGCAAAGGAGAACAATCATGAATTATGTGAACAAAGCTAAGTAAGACTCGATTAGTGTGAATCAAATTTCAATGGCATTAAATAGTACGAAGGTACAAAATATAACATGTTCACACTTGGCGTTGATGGCAGCACGATTACCTTTTTACTTTTTTTGCTCCTTGTTCCTTATTTACTGCTTTGAAAATATGTTGAGGCCGGACCCCTGCAACACACCAAACCAGAGACATTAGAAGAACCACCTTTAGAGGCCATTTTTCCCCGCAGAGCAGGGGTTGGCCTTTTCCGGGCACCTTGGTCCCCTTTTTAAAGAAATATTTTATGGCCGGATGCTCTTCCTGCCGCCAACCCTGTTAGTCACCCATTGCGACGCACAGGGAATTACCAGTGAACTGGTACTCAATTTGCCGACCTCGGAAGGATGACAGGCTGAGTCAACCCCCTTGGTGTTAATTCAGCAATCGACCAGGATTCGAACCCAGGATCGTAGGATCCCATGCTCGCACCCTAACCGCTAAGCCAACACCAGGCTTAAACCAGAGCCATTAGTACAAGTCATTTTTATTTTGTTTGTTTATCATTTATTTAGTTTATTATATTATTATATTTTATTATTTATTTATTATATTACTTTATACGTGCCTGCTATAGTTTCACTGATCCAGCAAATCCCTCAAATTGCTTGCTGATGCTCGAGCATCGATGGTGTGAATGCTATTTTGATGACTGCTATTTTGTAGCAACTTTCGTCAATGGCTGCTAAAAGGTTATAATACAATTACTAGTTATAAAGCCATTTATCAGAGCTTCCAACATGCTTATGCTATGCCACTAAATGTCTCTGGCACTGCTTATATGCTATGTCATGATGTACATTGAGTAGGTGCGCCACCATGTGGCATACATATTGTAGGTTAGATATCAGAGTATCGTTACCTAATTTGATTTGATGCAGTAGCGTACTTTTTACAGGGTTATACTGGGTAAATTTGCAATTGCCAACCCAACATTGCTTAACCACGCTCAATCCTCCTTCTAAAGACTAAGTGTTAAGCAAGAATCAGCACGTACCATATTTTTTTAAGTCTTTGGGATAATTCGGCCGGAGTTTGAACCACCGACCTCCCAGATTCAGAGCGGACGCTCTAACCATTACGCCACCGAGTCTGGGTCGTTACCTAATACAGTAGTACAGTACATGCAATATACCACACGCATTCATAGTATGAGGTGCCAGCAATCAAGCAAGACAAATGAGAGAACCGGTGTGGAGGGGGAGTTGAAATAAGTACAATAATTAAGCAAAGCAAGGCAAAAAGCCAAGGACTGATTAAACAAGTTTTGTCGTAATCCGTCCACAACCTATTGAAATATAATGCTATAGCATATCGTTTTTGGCCACAGCTCTCAATTGTGAATAACCAGTTAGGAATTAAAAATTTACTGGATGCGGATCCAGAACTCCACCAAATTCAAATCAATCCGTCCTTGTCACACACCCGACCTGTCCACCATATTTTGTCCGAATCCGTCCATAACCTTTTGAGATATTCTGCTCACAGAAAATTAAATTGAGTTGAAAGAACATTTACGACAATCAATGTTAAGATGGGACACGCAATGAAAAAAAAAAAAAAAACTACCGCCATTTGAAAACAAAACAGTTTAAAAAGAGCGCACGCACACGCACACACACACACACACACACACACAAGTACCTGACATTGCCACATAGTTGCTTCGTGAAGGGAATATGGAGAGAGAGGAGGGGGCGGAGAGAGAGGAGGGGGAGGGGAGTTTCATGTCCATTTGATGGATGGCACATACACTGATGAATTACCTTGCCTATGAAACACCAGGATGACAGTTTATAGTTGGGTCAGGATTCGAAGCCAGGCTAGACAGCTTAGAGGTGAGTGTGCATACCTCTGGGACATCATGCTTGTCATTTTGTTTTAATCCTCTAATTTATTTTGCCTTCTAACCCCTGGGATGTTCCCACGGAGTAGCAAGATGCCGTATCACTATGGAAGCCAAATGGCTTAAGCACTTGACGTTGGTTTTTTTACATGTATATATATATATTTTATATGTATAATCAATATAACTATATTAATATAATGAAAGCAGATCGCACACAAAGAGGGGAAATAAAGCATTTTTATCAGGCGAGGCACCGTCCAACACAACAGACCCGAACGCAGGCACGTGAGGTGTGAGTTTGAAGAAGAAGAATTATCACAAGCAGAATTTCTCCGTAACATTTTCAGAGTTTGAATAAAGTCTCTCATCGAGTTTGAAGAAGAACTGGGTGGTTTGTTGCCAAAAACGCAAGGAAAAATAAAAGTTATGTTGTTTTTTTATGTTGATTAGTAGCTGAGTTTCTCCTTCATCCTTTGAAAAATAAGAAGAAGCACTAAAGCTTTGTTCACACTGTTTCTCCATATTCTGTTTGTTTACAATCACAATAATGAAAATATGACAAATGTAAATAAAGATGAACTTGAAAAACAACCTATCCTTATGGAGGTGTGAATTAAGATGACAGTGCATGATGATAACAGCCTTGATTACATAAATGCACTTACAACAAGTGAATCCTCTTGGATTGCGCTGAGGTTCGGGCATGGAATTTCGAGCCTCGATCATGGTTCGAGCCTCGATCTTGTATACAAAAATAATAATAATAATAATAAGAACCTTGGGCCGAATCTCGCGCTTCACCAGTGCGCGTGCGCGAATTTACGTCACGTCGGCAGCGAGAAGGGGTTCCCCAACACGAACCAATCAGGAACTGCCACGTCACACTTATATGATCTCAGAATTCCTGTGACAGGAATTCGCGTTACACTGGCTGGAAGTCATTCGCTAGAGGCGCTTCCTCAGCGCTAATAATTGCTAATGTTAACTTTTTCAGATTTCACTGCAGATTTCGATACTTAAGCTTATGGGATCCGATCCTTCAATCTGAATCCAGATTTTGATTAAATGCTTTGATTAGTCTGTAACAGTAGATAGTGTTTCCAAGCCAAGGAACGTTTCATTAGGACGAAACAAAATTGCGGCTTAAGAACCCAGCAATATCGCAGAGGGCTGACTTTAAAACTGTACTTTAAAACTTTAAAAAAATAAAAAAATAATCAATTAGCTAATATAATACATAAACCACCGCCATTTCATCCAAATCTGTAACTTAAAAAAATAATTAATTAAGTCATTAATCGAATAATTAAATAATAAATCGATTAATTGATTAATCAATAAATCCAAAATACCCTTTACAGCCAAATCACTTGATCACTGTCATTTCCAAATATCAACTTCCTCGCTCAAAGGGTGCCTGAGATATTGCCCAGAAGAGAAAGGAAATATATAAGTACTTAATTAATCGATAATAATTAAATAACTAATCAATTAATTGATTAATCAAAAAACACTGTTTTTGACAAAGTACTTACTCACTGCCATTGTGCCCAAATTTCAGCTTCCTAGCTCAAATGATGGCTGAGATATTGCCCGGACAAACAAACAAGAAAACAAACAAACAACCAGAGTGAAAACTGAGAACTCCCTTTCAGCGTGCGTCATTGTCGAGTGAGTGCCCTTCGGTGCCCGGCAATGACGTTATGCAGCGCCTGGATATGGCATAAGAAAGGAGCGGTGTACAATATTGAAGTTTACCTTTTGCTTGATACAATATGTATAGCAAATATGGTTTCAAATTTTCGTGTCCACAATCAATACACCTGAAAAACATGCAGCAAGCAACTCCATGACAAGGTAGGCAGGATAGCCGAGAAGTATATGCACCAGTCTCTGAGCTGTCTATCCTGGGTTTGAATCTCGACCTAGCTATAAACTATCATCCTGGTGTTTCGCTTGCAGAGCAAGGCATCGATCCGTGCCATTGATCAGAAGGATATTGTAGTCCAGGAGCTGAATGGTTTGACCCACCACCAATTGCAACATCATTTTTTAAAAACGTATATTATGTTCTGACAGCATCCATAAAGAACATATCAAGTGTACCAAATTAGGGGAACATGAATGAATGAATGATTGTTTTAAGGCCATTTTCCCCGCTGGAGCGGGGGTTAGCCTTGCGGGTCCTATGACAATCATGGTTCCCTGTTTGAGGCAATGTTTTTATGGCCGGATGCCCTTCCTGACGCCAACCCTTAGTCGCCTCTTACGATGTGCAGGGATACGGTGTACCTATTCTAAACCGGGGTACACATCGGGATCATTCATCCCAGCAAGCTGGTACTCAATTTGCCGACCTCGGAAGGATGACAGGCTGAGTCAACCCCCCTGGCGTTAATTCAGTGATCGACCGGGATTCGAACGCAGGACCCAAGGATCCCAAGCCGGCACCCTAACCGCTAAGCCAACACCAGGGTTTCTATGTTAAACATATGTGAAAAAAAAACATGTTAAAACATAAGTATGTTAACATATGTTAAAAGATACGTTAAAAAACATATGTTAAACATATGTTAAATATGTTAAAACTGATTTTAAAGCGTTAAAACACATGTTAAAAACATGTGTTAAAAAAAAAATTATTAAGAAAAAGACGTTATTTACACCTACAAGAACCTACAAGGTGCCTATAACCTATTGCACCTATAGGGTGAACAAAATCAGTTTTATTTCTCACCAAACTATGGCAATATGTATACCACATGAAAGCTCTTGAACCCCACGATCCAGAAATATCACTTTTAATCAATTAAATGTTGAAATATGACAACATAATCAGTTTATCATATTGTCCCATCATTTTTACATGCTGAATATCTAAATTAGCTATTAATGAGAAGCATTTGATTTTAATCAGTTAATAATCTCCATAAACCAAGGGACACATGACACATCCAAAGGATGTCATAATTATAAAGGTGTCATAATAATTATATTCTAATTCCAATAACACTCTGCATGGCGACTTAAATTGTTGTTCTAAAATCAAATACATGACTCCTTCAGAAAGCTTAAATATAGGACGTGTCATTCATGTGTCCGTTGTATTTCCTTTAAACACACACACACACACACACACACACACACACACACACACACACACACACACACACACACACACACACACACACACACACACACACACACACACACACACACACACACAGTATATTTAGGCTTTTATTTTGATATCCTTGTTCAAACTGTATGCATTACTTGGTATGTAACAATTATGAGGCATCCATCAACTCTTGGCAAGCACAGAAAACTGATAACTCTACTTTAATAAAAGAGCCGCTTGGTGATTATGAGATTGACTGAATAGGGTTTCACAGCGTTTTCAGCAACGAGGCTATAAATGGTGAATATCAGACGTTAGATATGCTTGCAAATATATTGAAAGTGTAACGTAAAATATGTTCCATTACAAATAGATTATGAATCAAAGCTTTTATGTTTCATCAGATTTAGTCATATATCAGTCATCATCCTCTTCATAAGCATCGTGCAAACTACAAACTGGTTCTGGTGCAATGCCACAAAGACCTCGGCATTCTGTACATCCAGAGCTACATGATAATCCATGTTTTCACCATGAACATCTCACTGTTATGCAGTCCCCTTTGCATTTGCATCTGATGACCTCTAGTATTGGGGTGGTGGAAGTAAATCTGTTTTCAGATGTACCATCTTCCCATCGTGAACTGTCCTTCCCCACTGAAGAGGATGCAATTCCATGTTGCCCTGCCAAACTTTGACTTGACGGTCGACAATCTGTGAGTGGTACATGGCAGCTGCTGATGAATGGGGCAATGAACGTGGCTGTACACATTTGGTACTTGTTACAACCTTTTCACAAAACAGCTTGTTATTTCACAAAAGAGTAGAAACCTGCAGACATCAGTTCCTAGAGCTTCCTTGAGGTCATAATTCCTCGATATTCCTGCACCTTTCTTTGGTTCTGGCCTGAAATAAACATTGAAGTTGTCCAAACGTGCATTGTAACATAGAAGGGTTACATAATTAGCTTACATAAGTCGTGGTCCATGTGTTTGAATGCATTCTTTAATCTTGGATGTCTGATGGTCACTGATGACCGACATTCGCAGCGGTCATTGTGTTTAAATACACTGATTACATCTTAGCACCATTCTGCAAAGCCAGGTTTTCCAGGCAAAACCTTGATAAGACTTCTGTGGGTTGGATTACACAATGTTCATGTATTTGCTGACATTGTTTAAATCTTGTCTGTAATCTACCAAGGAAACTTATTGTATAATGTATTAAACAGACATTCTGCTTCAAGCCTTGGAATATTAAAAAATCTTTACTTAACCCCAAAAGTGCTGGATTGACTGGTTAGTAGCCCAGAAATGTTTTTTTGTCATCGGCTTTTCTCCAGCAATTGGAAGCAAGCTTTCATAAGTTACCTCGGGTATTACACATTGTAAGAAAGGTCATAATTCGTTTTTTGGGTCGACATCAGTTTAAACTCATTCGCATACAAATATTGGATAGAGTATGCCCATATAATGACCATGCGGCCACGATAATGGCTGACACGCAAAGGTCGACCGGCCACAATCATGGCCTGACGCACTTTATGGGTTCACTTACTAATATAACCATTCCCTATGGGAGCTGCAGGTAGGGCCATTCCTCTCTGGAATATATCGCAATATCGGGCCTAGGGTCAGGCATCAAGAACATCGGGGGTGTGTTCAGTTATCCAGTTTGCTGTAGAGTGCTCGCCAAGTGGCTTAAGCACGCACTCCATTTGGAACTGTAAATAAGAAACGGCTGGCTTGGCAAGTGCTAACTAGCTGCTTGGTAACTGAACACTCCCCGGGTTTCCTCCCTTTCAGTTTCATGTTAAACAGCAGCAGCAACTGTTTCAAAAGGTAATCATACGCGTTTGTGTTTCAAATATTGTTACGTTTGTAGGGGGTAGACAATGATTACCTTAGAGCCAGGTAGAATGTATAGATTAGTGTGCTCCGACTATCATGAAGAAGAAGAAACCTCGATGTATCATAAGTATGAAATTTGTGTAGACCGGATGTCATGTAAGTGTATCTTCGTCCCCATGAGAGGGGTGGGGTTTGTTAATTAGCAAGGGATTATGGGTAATTAATCCCCTGTATGTAATTGCCTCTGTAATCTTTTCCTGTGTTCCTTATGACACCGCACTACAGACACCTAGTAAGAAATCGGCTATTAACCACACTAATTAAAACCAACCGGAAACCAGGCATCAAGAACTATCGCTGATAACACCGACTTGGTGAGCGCAAAGGCACAGGCAGGGCCATGAGCCACGCCCCGAAGAGCAGTGATTGGACCGGGATTTGATTGGCACAAGCACTGTTAAGATGAGACTCGCTGATTTGAGCAGAGACGGAGACGTCGTGGGATGACGTCAGAGCCTCAAGTACAGGGTGGTTGGAGCAGCGGACATTTTCTCTCTTGGGTCCGGACTTTGTTGATGAACGGTCGCTGAAAAGCTCGCTCTCAGCATCGACATTTTATCTCTCTCAGCATCGAGGTGCTCTTGGTTCTTCTCGTTTTGGAACTGGTGGTGAACGGTCGAGTGCCGACATTTTGCCTTCTCGTTCTGGATCCCATAGCAAACGGTCACATGTTATTGCTCTTGCGCAAGGAAGCTTCATCGCGAACGGTCGTGTTCAGACATCTTGCTAGTGATCGTGAGGAGGAAGAGCTGCGGACCGAGAACTGCGGTTTCCCAAGCAAGAACAACGAGTGGACGGGCGCTGCCTGCTCGCTGAACTCTCGGCAAGGCCAGGAGTAAGCAAACGCGCAGTGAGGCCAAGTTCGGGCCAACGAACGTGCGTTTCCCGCCAAGGCCTCAGACAATCTTTGACGATTCCTGACGAGATACACCAGCCGATTGGAGATAAGTGCCATAAATCACACCTATTTATTTTCCAGTTATTTTATCCATTGTCTGTATTCGGGTCTGTATGGGAGCGCTCCAATTAGGAATATAGCTTTATCGTGTTTTCTTTGTTACCAGCATTTTCTTTAATAAATCCAGTATTTTTGTACATTTAAATTCTGTGTCGGTTTGAGTTGATGTCGGAACGCCTTGGAGTGTTAAGCTTGTTTGGTCCTCCGTATCACCCTGCGGTGTTCACCAGAGGGTAGTCACACGACAATATATATATATATTTTTACTTCTGGTAAGGGTTTTCTACAACATGGCACAATACGCTATTTATACATACTAGGGCATGCCCGTACTATATATATATATCTAAAATTATATCCCCCCCCTCTATTTACATGAAATGGTTTGGTCCATTCGCAAAGCCAAAGCGAACGGCTTGCGAGTACGGTGACAATCCCCCCCCTCTATTTACATGAAATGGTTTGGTCCAAAGCGAACGGCTTGCGGAGTTTGGTAAAGAAATCGCCATAGCTCGGTAACTACTTCTCCGATTAATATGAAACCTTGAAAAGGCACATCCTCGGGTCCCCAGCAATATACCTGGCAAGTTTCAAGTATATCGGACCCGTGGTTGTCGAGAAACAGCGGTCACAGACAAACGACAAACACACAGACATACAGAGATTACTGGAATTATAGATAGACTAGGACGTGCCCGTACGTGGGTGCCCGTTCGGAAAAACATTCCAAACCGCGTGGCAGTAACGACCACAGAACCCCCCCCCCTCTATTTACATGAAATGGTTTGGTCCATTCGCAAAGCCAAAGCGAATGACCACAGAACCCCCCCCCCCTCTATTTACATGAATGGTTTGGTCCATTCGCAAAGCCAAAGCGAACGGCGAATGGCTAAATCGCCATAGCTCGGTAACTACTTGTCCGATTAATATGAAACCTTGAAAAGGCACATCCTCAGGTCCCCAGCAATATACCTGGCAAGTTTCAAGTATATCGGACCCGTGGTTGTCGAGAAACAGCGGTCACAGACAAACACACACACACACACACACACACACACACACACACACACACACAGAGATTACTGGAATTATAGATAGATGAATATGGCATTTACCCAAGGAGGAACCCTTTGGAAAGAGGAGATATCATTCGTATCGATATTGTTTTGAAATAACATTAATATTATGCTATTATATTTAGTGGTTATTACATTTGTTATTAGAAGCGGCTTGGGAAAAACGCCACAATACAGATATACACCTCAACACAGAGTTCGTCCAAGGTGCAAATCCCCCTTGGCAATGTGGATAAGTTAAATCGCTACAACCTCTGTCATGTGACCCTTAGTCCCCCTGCCAGGTTTGGTTGTGATTAGATAAGTAACGACCGAATGTATCACGGTCAGACAGACACCAAATTGCATATTTTAGTTTGATATATATTGTTGCGGTTTTAGGAAACACTTTAGAGGCAATGACAACCACCATACAGGTCCCTTGGAGTATTTATTTCCATAGAATAATATTAGACTAGCTCCTTCCCCTTGTTTAGCAGGTTAGAGTGTAATACTGTGTGTTGGTGAAGGGAAGAGAGGCTTTTTCCCTATTTTTCCTGAGGGGGTAATTGTTTCATGTGTGCAGCACGTCTCGTGACGTATGTGCGGTTCGTGTTTTAATCTGGAAAGTTTGCGAGCTGTGAGTTTATCCCGCATCGCGCCAAAAGCTCATTTGAATGGCGCATGAAAACCAAACTGTCACCCACTCACAATGACCGTTATTAATTCAGATTTTTTTTAGTCACACTTTTTTTTCCGATGCACACGTTAAATGCCATTGCATTAAAAGTCGTTACTCAGGCTGTTCATTGGTCCCGGTTCCAAAAAGCCTCACAACCACTCACCAACACCTCACCTCGACGTACCTCTTCATTACCTCCATCACAGTCTGACACTTACCGACTCAAACTTAATTAGCCTATTAAATAAATCAGCAGTGCTGTGGGAAGTGAGCCGTTGCTACTTACCTACTCTCCTGATCGTTCTACCCACTTAAGCAAAAAAATTAAATTTCAAATAATTACAATTATTAGAATTCTCGTTCCTAGCTCCTGGGGAGGAAGAGAAAAACAACAACACACAAACCTATCTTAACCAGAAAACTTAGCCAAAACCGCCAAAAAAATTCAAAAACTTCAAAAAACATTCATACAACCCCTTCCTACAGACCACGTCCCCCGGTGGATGCCACAATACCCAATGTTACCTGCGGGGCCATCCCAATGCACCCCAAATTTCCGCAGGCCCTGTCCTGGTGTTAGAGGTGAGTGACATGGCTCGGTGGATTTCTCCCCCATTCACTCACACAAATCCCATAACCATCCACACACGTTTCAAAAAATCATCAAAACACGTATTTCACTTCCCTGCAAGGCCATGGCATAGATGTCACAACACATGTGTGTGCGTTTCTACTAGGCAGCGGGGAGGTACCGTACCAGCAAGATGTTGGGGGGGGTTTCAGACTGTGGTGCCCGCAGTCCAAAATAAAGTCGCTCGACGTACGACTTCTTCACCCCCCCACCCGCTTTAACACTTGGCCCCCTGAAAGCCAAACAGCTCCTTACGCTGTCGTCCCTCCAGGGAGGTCTCCACACCAGGCTCCGTCGCCTCAGGCTTCCACACAGCCTCACGGGTCGCCATGGGTCTCTCCATGCCGTAAGGCGCCCAAACAGACCCCACCCCGACAGGCTCCAAATTTCCAGATACCACTGGGTGCCAGGGGCAATTACCGTAGAGGGGGCCGCAGCTTGATCCTGCGGACCTGCGGACACACATACCTTCCCCACCCACAAAATCCACAAAAACATTTCCTCCCCCACTGCCATTCAATTCTCAACCACATATTTCCATAGATGTCATAAAAAGATGCTGCCATGGCCTGCTTACATGTGAAATTCCCATTCACATTTTAAATTTCCAAACACATCACAATTTTCATCTCCATCCTCACGACCACATGAAAACACAAAACCTCTACACATAAACGCCACCCACAAGACACTTTTGTGGCACACATTCCAATCCCCTCACCGGCCATGCCATCACTCTCACCCGCCCCCTATTCCAAATTACTCATGTCCCAATTTACATGAGTAAGTCCTGAAGCCTGGGACAGTACACATCCAGGCACTTACCTTGATATGCAGGTATTTGCAGGTTGGTCGGGTCCAAGAGTGCCATCCACCCTAAATAATCCCAAAATTTGTCCCATCGGGCCAATCCAATTTTTCCAAATTTCCTTTTGTCCCACAGTACTGGCAAGTATGTGGATCCGCCTCCTCCAGTGCTCTTTACTACACTATTACCATTGGCTACGACAGCTCTGCCCCTCTACAGTGCAAGGGCCGTCGGGACAATCTGAGCAGCCGAAACGCCAACATGGCCCATGAGTGTCCATAAGGGCGCAACCCACCATCCATCCTTCGGGCCCCTGCGAGGAACACTGCACAACTAGCCCCAGCTGGCCAATGTGGTGAGCACCTGCTGCCAACTCCATCATTCCCAAAACCTCGGACCTGGGGGGAACGGTCGCAGTGCTTGGCATCCTCATCACGTCCCCTGCACCGCCCACATCCCCCCAGTCCACCCAACTGCAGCCCCCAGTGCCCACCAACACTTGACCATGCCCAGGGTCTCGCAGACAGCCATGCTCCACCAGGAGACTCATCCAGAAGACATGGTCCACACACCTCGGACACTCACAGCACCACGTTGACCCCCAGACTACATCCCCACAATCCCGCATCCCAAATATTGGCGCCGTTACCCCCGTAGCCAGTTGAAGGCGGTGTCCTGCTAGTCTATCAATTTTATCCCAGCCTCCAACACTTTGGTCTAACACACCTGGATCAATAATGGTGCCACTGTGCAGTGTCCAACATTCCTCTTCATAAAATTCACCCTTAAATTTACATCTAACCCTCAGATTACCCATGCCAAAATATTTTTTACAATTCACTAATTTCACCAAAGAAGGGTGCTTCTCCATACACCTGCCAGCCGGGCATGGCCCATATGCTCGGCTCGTTACAAATTCCCAATTCATCCTATGGCTCTCTTCTCAAGCCGAGAGTCCACAAATCATAACGGAACATCTGTGGAAGATCATTCTCACACCATCACGTTCCACAGATGCTCCAATGGTTGTCTGGTGGGCTATATCCATTCCTGTCCATGCGGTTCGACCCGCGTCCATAGACCAGCAGAGCAGGCATGTCATCACATGCTGGCTGTTCCAGAGTCTCAGGGAGAGGCTGCCAGGCCGCATGCATCACATCAGACCCATTTTGGCCGCCCGTGGTGCCGCCACCAAAGCGCAACCGACAACACCTCTCCCTAGTGGTCCTCATAATACACCATCCCAGGTACTTGTGAGAACCCACCTCAGACCCCCTGGAGGTCTTAACCCCCACCAGGGTCCGGCGATCCTGCTGGCCCGAGACACATGCTCGGGCGGTGCCCCGATGGACAAGGGACGCCACACTCCACCAGACCAAAGAAGGGTGAAGGGACCCCCCATGGGGCCCAGGTCGTACCATGACACCCAAGGTCGGACCCCACATCCAAATCCTGCCAACACAGCCTCCCAGCTGGCTGGCATAACACAATTTTGAAAGGGGCACCTTTTACACGAGGCCGACCCCACTGACCTCTCCCGGTCCAAATTCCGCAGCCCAGGGACCAACTCCCACCACGGCTGCTCCAAATCAAATTCCCATTTAAATTTCTTTTTAATAATTTTGGTCTCGCATGCTAAACCGCAGCTGCAGGTAGCAACCCCCTCCTCGGGTTGTTCTGCCCCTCCCTGCAGCCGTTCCAAATTCATTATGGGGGCCAGCTTTTCCAAGGCTCTATCTCCCGACTCTTCCATGTCCAAATCCAGCTCGGAGCCAAAACACCCCCCCCCCCCCCCCCTGCTGGGTATCCATTTTCGGAGCCAGCCTCTGGTGCCAATCGTGGTGAGGGTCCCCTCGGTCACTTTAACCTCGTCCTGGGGGTATGTGATGGACCGACTCACCTCATGTCCCAGACTCTCTTGGACCTGATCAATCCCGTCCTCAATGATATTGTCACAGGCATCCAGCCGCTGGGTCAAATCATTATTTTCATCATCCCCCATCAATTCTGGCTCCGACAGGTCTTCATCCACAACTACCCAGTCCGATTCCGTTACACGGCCCTCCAATATTTTACCCCCTGTTGCTCTGAACCACCACTCTGGCACTACACAAATCCAAATTCCTCCCCTTGTTGTTGCATTGCGGCATGCACACCAGCCCAATAGTCTTCCAGATCTTTCCCAGCCAAACAATCCCCATTTAAATTTGAGTTTCCCCTATTTACATTCGAACACTCCCCATTTACTTCCAAATCTTCCGTATTGAAATTTTTTCTCTCCTGTGCACGAAGTGCATCAGCTTGGGTCTCACATTCTTCCATCCCCAATGTTAAAATTTCCCCCGTTTTGATTCAAATTCTGCCGCCCATGGCTTCTCCTGTGCCCCATTTGCACCAGGCTGGGCGTCCTATCTCTAATCTGAATGGTTGCCTGGCAAAGCAACGGCTCCTAAGGATTTCCTTAATCTTAAGGAAATCCTTAGCTGAGGATTTCCTAAGGGATGTTTATACAACAGCATTTAAGGAAATCTTTAGCTAAGGGAAATCTTTCCTGAACCCATAAATAGCGTCGGGCCACGATCGTGCTCAATATGTTATGCAAATGAGTTTAAACTGACATCAACCCAAACAACAAATCATACCCTTTCTTACAATGTATAATACCCAGGTGATTTATACAAGCTTGCTTTTAACTGGTGGGGAAAAGCCAATGAAAATCCTCGAATTTTTCCTGAAGGATGCTTTATGCAACCAAGCCTAAGTATTTTGAAAGTCACACATTGACAGCTCTGCAAAACTTGGACTGTACAGTAACTCGGTTATCGAAACCGTCTGGACCATAATCTTGGGACATTCTAACGAACATAATCACGTGCAAAATATCATTCGAGGAACTTAATCGATAAGAAAAATAAATCCAACTTCCATTTTCTCAGGGCAAAGAGTTGGGCATGAGCATGAAAGTGATGTAGGACAGATCTGTTCAAAACGTATGTGGTTGGCATGCAGTTGCTTTGACAATAGGAAATTGATGAGATTAATAGACAGGCAGACATGGAACAGCTTTATTGTATTGCAGTATACAACGACTGGCTTAGCTCACGCAAACGTGTAATCCATTTTGGATTTGAACCCTGTGCAACGTGTGGAGCAACAAACACAAGGTGACTGATAAGTGACATCATAGCCATCTGGGAAAATAGCTCCGTGCACACACTGCTTGGCACAATCACACTACAAACGGTTTTTCCTTAGGGGGGTTGGGGTATTTGGCACATAACTCTGAAAACAACTCTTTCATACACTTCTCTTACCCCCTCACCAGCTGAACCTTCCGAGTAAGTATGGACAAAAGCATTCATTTTGACTAAGCTTGTAGTTCTTCAGAAATCTTGAATTCACATCATGAAGCTTCAACTGGCAAACCACAAATGGAACACAATATTATAAATATGCTCCTGTTTACGTTCAGGTATTCATTGTGCATGCACAGTTTCATGCTCTTACAATGTCTCTGTGGCGTCAAACAATGGAGGTCTCAGCAAAGATGCAAATGGCTGCATCGTGACGTCACACTGAAAACATGACCCGTGACAGCCGGATGGTTCTGCGATTAAAAACTATAAATTGTTGACCTTTACAAAAAACAAAATGTATGTACAACTGGGATAGCTTTAACAGCATTCAGCACCCAACTGGCAAGCAGGATGTGCAATTTTCAAATGAAGGTCATCTTGTCTGCCGATGCGGATTGACACTACCATTGGCAGAGACTGGTATTCTGTTGTAGTTAAATAAATCGGTTCAAATTTCACTTGGACTTTCGTTTATAAAGTGCAGAGCAGAGTACAAGAACAAATCGTTTTTAAGGAAATATCCTTATAGTCTTGGTAACCAATACCCATAATCATGTGTTTACCAATTTCCTTCATAATGCTGAAAATCCAGATGGAAGAAAGTGAGAAAACAAAGATGGGAGTAGCAAATAATGACAACTTTTTTGTGAAGGAAAACATAGGAAGCAAGTTCATGTAAAAGAGCATCTTGGGGACAAGACGTTTTTGATTCATTCATTATTGTACAGAACCTGGCTAATTGCATTATCCATCCTAGGAGTGAGGCTGCACGACTGATGGAGTGCATTGTTGTAGATGAACACAATATTTTGGACTTTGAACAGGGTGCCGGTGACAATCACCTGCTCTTTGTGAAAGACACAATGTTATGTTTAATATCCATGAGCAACCAATTCTGGCAGACAAGTCCCTCTCGGGCAAGTGAAACACCATGCAACCAATGCCTACAGAAAACTGGTTTTTTTGGAACGCAGGTCGTATTTTCCATCCAATCATCATGCAAATTTGCTTGAGATCCTAAGGTCCTGAGTTAGAATCCCGCTCAGTTGTTGAATTAACACCAGGTGGGGTTGACTCAGCCTGTCATCCTTCCGTGGTCGGCAAAATGAGTACCAGGGTACTAGGTCCTCTCTCAAGGAGGTTGGTGGCAGGATTTGCACTCCCACCACTGTAAAAACACCTCATTCCATAACACACACAGTGGTGTGTGTCGGGATGGTGCTGAGGAGTCGTCGAAGGACGCAGCGACGTGCTGATCCAGCGTATGCTCCTATATATTTATATGGGTCTCACACTCTCACACTCACTCATATATATATATATATATATATATATATATATATATATATATATATATATATATAATGAAAACTTGTTAAATTATCCTCTATGGTTAGGCGCTCATATGTTTAAAGCATTCGTGTCAATTGCTCAGGCTGTTGTGGAAAAATGAATTTAAAAGCAAATAAAGGTGAAAAAGTGAGAATGGAAGAAGAAAAACAATGAGGGCCTCAGCTGACATTCCACAACATGGTCAAGGATGGTTGTGGATGCCTATTATTATAGTATAAATATTGTTTTTTGTAATGTACTGTACATGCAAACAGAAATCCAGGTAAACTTTGAAACATCCTCATACGGCTCAGGGCAGCACCCGAATAGTATTAAATGATTTATACTCCATCACGGAAATTCATGAAACAATAGATGGCTGTATGAACGAGAAATATTGATTACATTCACAGTTAGAAGTTACAGATGTAAAAGATGGAATAGGAACTGTAGATGACAATACGTCAAGGTGAATTAAGGTTGGGGCTATATTTGAAATCTGAAAAAGGCTTAGGTTCAGGCCTTCATGGGTGATAGACCTTTGTCAAACAGTGAGGTCAAGACTGATGGATGTACGGAACTATAAACTTATTAATGACCCTTGTATGAGTGGCTGACGCTTACTACCATGTTGTACTGGTCCCAGTTCCTGATGGCCCTCAGAGGAACAGTCATGAGTCCCCGAAGGATGGGCGTGGGGCTTGAGTAAAGCTGGCGAGGATGAGGCACGATAGGAAGAACCAACCGGAACAGGGAGAAAGGATGGGCGGATTCGATGTGGCAAGGTTGCATTTGGAGGAATGTGTCTCTCTGCTGCCACCACTTCTGGCAGAACCTCAGCTTGTGCATGGCCTCCATCTCCACAAACTCCACGAAGCAAGAGGAAGCAATCTGAACAACACTGTTCAACTGCAATTGGCCCATCTGGCACCTGGGGCTCGGCAGATATGACCCGCCGACAACTTTCACAGAGAAGTTGTTCAACCTCATCCCAAACTTCAGAAACAGCTCTACGATCACTTTCTCCAAGCTTAGGGCATCCATGTCTATTTACATGGCTACTACGGCACCTCGGTAGAGGAGGCCAGGCTTCAGGTTTGTGTTGTGCCTCCAGTCCACAATCAATCTCCGAAACAGGTGAGGAAAAAAGCTCAAAGAGAGCATCACCACTTGTGCTGTCACGTGAAATAGGTTCCAGGCTCGGTTCCTGTGCACTCGCACCTGTTAATTCGTCATCGTAGCCTGGCGTAGTGGAATCATAATAACCTTCATCACTCGTGTGGCGTTCACTTGGTGGTGACAGTGGATCATCGGCCATGTGTTGTGGAATTCTGGATACTGTTGGTTGAAGCATTTCACTTGACTTCACCACGATGAGATTCGACACGGGAAATTTCTGATTGGGCAATGGTGCACTCGGCTGCATCGATGACGGATTCTGATTTGGCGGGGAAGCAACAATTGATGGAAGAGTGCTTGGAGATATAGGTGGAGAATACTGGATAGATGGTGGTGTTTCAAAAGGTGATGTTAATGAATTAATTTTAGATGTTGGAATGGTGGAAGATAGTGTCTTGTTGGAAGAGAGCAACATCTGCGCTGTGATGGAAGATGTCGTAATTAAAAACGGTGTTAAAGACTCAGATATTGGTGGGGTGGAGGGTGTTGTGTCTGAAGGCACAACAGGTTGTGAATCTTGATCAGGCAGTTGTGGTTGTGAGATGCAAGTATGAGATGGTGTATTAAGCAACATCTTGAGATCGGGATCATCGACCATTGGAAGGTCTGAAACATCCCAGCAGAAAGCAAGACGACTGGGTGGAGCAGCCATTTCCTCACCTCCACCCTGGAATGGGAAGAAGCAAGGTTCCCGAAGAGAAGGCGTGAGAGCAAGAGATGTAGCCGTAGCATCCTGGTCTTCGTCGTCTCCCTCTGCAAAGCCCTCACCACAACCCGTGACAGAGTCAAAGCTCTTGAGTGATGCCACGTCACCAAAAATTTCACTCAAACCATCAGATCCATTTTCCGAACCTCCACTTTCCATCGTCTCACTCTCTCTGCCTTGCTCATTTCCACTCACCTCACTGACAAGTGTACTGCGAACGATCCTTGGTGTTTCACCACCGGACATCTCAATGTCAGTCCGAGACACAACCAAGTACGCACAGTCTTTTTCATCCTTAGGAGTTTCCACTTCTGATGATTTGCTCATTTCCCCATCACCACCAGGCACTATGCCTTGCTTGCTTCCTTTTGCTCCCCGTCGCCCGAATATTTTCCGTAAGCCCCGCCGTGTTTTACCCTTGCTCTCTGTGGACGAAGAAGGCAGAGCAGGGTGCTGATGAGGTGGCGAGGGACATGGCAACTCACTTACAGTACCTCCTTCCGTGACGCATTCTGTCTCTGCTGATAGGCCTGAAACAAAACTCAGACTACTTGCAAGCCTTGCTCGCCGGTGCCCCGTGCACCCACTCGTCGTTTGCCCAACATCACTTGCTGTAGCACTGCGGCTCAAGCCTCGCTGCTTGGAGCGCCATGCTGCTCTCCCTCGGCCTAGCAGAGAGGCCAAAGCAGACACAGGATTTGCGCGGCCGACAAGTCTACGGAAGCGGCCTTCTTTCTCCCCAGCCAGAACTTTACAATGATCACCTTCTTTTGATTGCTCTCCATTTTCCAGCTGATGGTTCTCCTCTGCTTCGTCAGCTGATGACCCATCCTTTTTCCCATCGCTGTCCGCCATTACGCAGTGGACTTTTCACGACATACAATCTGCTGACTCCATTTACGTCCTGAGACAGGCAGAGCTAAAAGAAGGGTTCAATTAGTATTGCTGCACATTGCACGTATCTGAGCAAGGAAATGCTCGCAGAATGCAAAAATTGTGATACGTGAGAAAAGGTTTCGATCACACTTTACAAATTTTTGACTTGAAATTTTTTCTTAATGTCTATGTGCATGCAAACCTTTAAAAACATTAATTACTTGCACAAAACAATCCCAATGCATGGCTGAGAATAAATAATTGACACAAATATCCCAAAAAGCTGTAATATCGTGAACCACAAACCAAAAGGGGGGGCAGCAGGGGGGCAGCGTGCGATTGTCACATGGCTTTGCAAACGTTTTCATCATCATCATACTCATTAGAAGGACGAAACGGCTCATACAAATTGAATGCAACGAGTCAGTTGGGTGCTGTGCAGCTCATGAGCCCAAATATGTACTGTGGACCCATCATACCATCGTTGGGGGTGCAAACCCCTGTAATGGAGTGTGATTCGGCTGATGTCTCCGTCTTCATTTAATCACAATGGCAAAAAAATGAAAACAAACGCACACAAAGCTACAAACGTCTCTCCTCTGCTCAATTGTGCCGCTCGTCCCTCAATCACCGATTAAAGCCGTCTATCCATGATGGAGGTACCAATCTGTCGTGCCAAGTCCTTTTGCAGCCCATGTCGACCCCTTATCCCAATTGGTGTCCATCTCTCACTATCATTCCTGTGCTTGTCCAATCGCTTTATGGGCGTCCAGTCCACAGTCATCCCTCTGTGCCTACGAATCCAGACATCCCCTCTCTCTCTGTACTATCAGTATCATACATTCATCCATCCTCATCTTTCTTTTCCTCCTCGTCACCGACAGCATCGTCCTCATCCTCACCTTTCGCTGCGTGCCATTCCCCTTTCCCTCCCGCAGATCTTAGCGCAGACAAAAGACCTCATCACACCCCCTTGTGGCGGCACGATGTTGTTATTTCATTGTCTTTCCAATGGAAGGGGACGACAATGAGCCGCAGGCAGCAGATTGCGCTCAACTCAAAAAAAAAATCTTCCATATCACAACATACAACCCATCAGCCTTTCCATTTCAACCAATGAAACAACATCACTTACCTTTTGCCGTAAACTCCGGTGAAAGTTGGAACCCGTTCTCTGTGTCCATCAGAATTGTCTCTGAAGTCTGAATCGCTGATGTGAACGATCAATTATTCATTCTCAAATGCTGTTACAATTTGTTTTTTTCTTGTCGTTACCTCAATCAGTTCCTGCAAGTCACAATGTACGGATGTTTGTTAATGCGGATGTTTTTAAGCCTTCGGGAAAAACCAGGTTACCTGACAGGAAATTCTTTCCAAATCCCTCTTTTCGCGTATCGTGGGTGTTCTTTCGGGGTACCGCCGGAACCTGTTGGAACTATAAGTCTATAACGCTGACAAATGCAAAACGTTTGCGTATTATTAAAACGAGATGCGCAATCTCTGCCGCAGTCACATCAATGCGGAATACAACAGCCTCTGCAAGAGAAGGAACGATTTAAGGTGAAGGAATGACACATATCGAAGGACTAAACAGTGTGAGAATGGATTATGCCGTGAGGCTCGAGGGGTTCCGTTAGCAAGCCGCTTGCTTACCGCTCCCCAAGCGGCTTGTTTGATTCAAAACGCTCAAGCAAGCTCTCTAAAAGAACGGAGTGCTTGACACCGCTTAACAACATGGCGGTCTCCTTAGAAATGGTGTTGTCGTACTCGAACAAATGCTATCCGGGCCGTCATTTTTGAGAGGGGGTGAAGGTGCTTTTCATTTTTGAAGAAGGTTTTAAAGAATGAGGATGGAAAATTGAAATGAAGCAACAATAAAATATGAAATACAAGTTTCAATATCATCCTGACAGCAAAATTGAACATATAGTATTATATCGCCGCCAATCGTTTTTAATTCGACGACGGCAATTTTTGCGAACATACGGAGGTGTTCCGTTCGCAAATATACAAATAAAAATTCACAATGACGTAAAACGATTCCGTCGTGTCGGCCAAGTTGGGCCAAGGCGCTAAATATTTTTTTTTACATACTGTTCCATTGCAAATCTTATATACGTCGATTGTTTGTATTTCAATTTGCTTCTTCTATTTAATGCTTCAAACTGCATTATTTTCTTCATACGTTCTTCATTATTTGTCATTATTTTCTTCATGTGCGCAACCAGCAGTAACATTTTAGGCGGTGTAGCAAGTATAAATACTGTATAGTGTTATTAATTAGTCTATTTTAACTTTCTATACCATTTTATGTTTACGAATGCTGTTTAAATTATTTCTTACATTCGCTTTAACTTGTTGCTTGTTTATAAAAGATTTTAAAACGCAATACCAAGCAACAAAGCGAACTGTACTTCCGGTGAAACGGAATTCCCTGGTGTACGCATTTGCGATGGAGGATCAGAGTATGGAGCGGTCTGGAAAGCAATACGTGTCCACTTCGCAGCAAGAGTTCCCGGGTGTGAAGTTGACGTGCCTGGGCGTGATCACAGCCCTCATCGTGGTGCTGCTTACAGTGTGTAAGTTTATAAACCTCCACGCTTGTACAGTGTGACACCGACATTGCATACGCGCCACTATAAAGTATAAATGGCTGTGTACACGACCATAGTGTAGTAGTAGTACAGTAGTAGTAGTAGTAGTAGTAGTAGTAGTAGTAGTAGTAGTAGTTGTGTGTAGTAGTAGTTGTGTTGTGTTGTGTTGTGTTTAGTAGTAGTTGTGGAGTAGTAGTAGTAGTTGTGGAGTAGTAGTAGTAGTAGTAGTTGTGAGTAGTAGTAGTAGTAGTTGTGAGTAGTAGTTGTGTGTAGTAGTAGTAGTTGTGTAGTATATAGTAGTAGTGTAGTATGTTGTATGTTTTTTTTGTAATAATCCTATGCATTTGCACTAGTGATCATGATGACAGCCGATTTATGAGGAACATGTTTCGCTGTGTTTAATATTGAGGAATTTTTCACCTCTTTGGATGAAAACAAAGCATCATAAAGCAGTAAATGCAGGTTGTTCATTTCCTCGTAATTATGTGCTAATGTGACCATGCCTTGACCTTGAAAACCAAAAGGACCTAATTTTGTCATTAAATCGTGAGTTGGTTAAATTAAGAGTCGTTCTTTGTCTTTAAAAGTAAACTACTATTGATACTTGAAAACACGAAAGCGATAAAAGGCTTATTGACATCGTTATAGATCTATCAGCTGTGGTGGGGTGATGGAGCCATGGGAGTATGTGTTTGTAAGTATCCATGTCGGGGTCAAGAACCACCCTCTGGCACCCTTGGTTTGAATGAGCAGTCTGTATGTTCCAGGCCTTCGTCTTTCCTTGCTTTCCTTTATTTCTGTTTCTTCTAAACTTTATTCTGTTCTCTCCCCACTCCTCCCACATTGCCTTCCTCCTCCCGCACTGCCCTCCTCCTCCTCCTCCCGCACTGCCCTCCCCCTCCTCCCGCACTGCCCCTTCTCCTCCTCCTGCACTGCCCTCCCCCTCCTCCCGCACTGCCCCTTCTCCTCCTCCCGCACTGCCCCTTCTCCTCCTCCTGCACTGCCCCTTCTCCTCCTCCTGCACTGCCCCTTCTCCTCCCGCACTGCCCCTTCTCCTCCCGCACTGCCCCATCTCCTCCTCCCGCACTGCCCCTTCTCCTCCTCCTGCACTGCCCCTTCTCCTCCCGCACTGCCCTCCCCCTCCTCCCGCACTGCCCCTTCTCCTCCTCCCGCACTGCCCCTTCTCCTCCTCCTGCACTGCCCCTTCTCCTCCTCCTGCACTGCCCCTTCTCCTCCCGCACTGCCCCTTCTCCTCCCGCACTGCCCCATCTCCTCCTCCCGCACTGCCCCTTCTCCTCCTCCTGCACTGCCCCTTCTCCTCCCGCACTGCCCCTTCTCCTCCCGCACTGCCCCATCTCCTCCTCCCGCACTGCCCCATCTCCTCCTCCCGCACTGCCCCTTCTCCTCCTCCCGCACTGCCCCTTCTCCTCCTCCCACACTGTCCCTTCTCCTCCTCCCACACTGCCCCTTCTCCTCCTCCCGCACTGCCCTTCTCCTCCTCCCGCACTGCCCCTTCTCCTCCTCCCACACTGTCCCTTCTCCTCCTCCCACACTGCCCCTTCTCCTCCTCCCGCACTGCCCTCCTCTCATTTGGGCTCCATTGGCAACTGAAAAAAGAACATTATCAACTGGATAATTATGGATGGAATCCACAACATTTATCAAAGTATACTAATCACCATGGGAATCAAGGGCAAGCTGATATTTCAGGCGGTAACCCTTCATCGATGTAGCAAAAGAGGAAGACTGGTCGGAGCAAAGGTTGATTATAGTGTGCGAATTTTACACATCTGTCCCGCTTGAAAAAAATGAGCGGTTGTGGGATAATTTGAGCGATCGCTCTGGTGCAGCTTGATGTTCCTGTGGATGCTGTTTTTTGGCTCTGAAGGCTAACTGTTATGTCAGTGTGATTGGAATGCTTCAGGTTTTTTAAAAGCGTTGTGAAATTCCCTGGTTAAAGGACCATTGACCTCTGACCTCCCAGTAGGAACATTTGAGTGTTCACAGGGTTACTGTAATACCTGCTCGTTCATAAAGACTACTTTCATCTCAAGACCCAAAAGCAGTGTTCATGTCACAGACGATGTTGACAGTGTGGGCCTCTGCGAATTTTAACTATGGAATCAACGGCACACTCTGCAAGAAGATTTATATCGGTGATGCCGGTGAATACTGTCCAATCACTTCATGTATGAACCAACAGGACCGATTTTTCCAAGCCAGGTGCTTGACTCTTTTCTTGACTTGAATACTCCGTGCACATTTATTCATTCACATGGTAGTTTCCAGTACGTTTCTTCATGCCAGCATCAGACAGTTAGGATCAGCATGCTGGTTCCCCCATTTGGTGAACGAGCGCCATTCATTCACTCAGTGCCCACCTGCTTGATGTATGAACCAACAATACCAATCTCTCAAATCTACCTGGAGTATATTTTTTTGTTGTCCCCCGTCGCACAGCGTAGCGAAAGGGGGACTATGGCTTTCCCCTCAGTCCGTGTGTCCGTCCGTCCGTGCGTGTGTGCGTGCGTGTTTGCGGGCGTGCGTGCGTGCGTGCATAAGCGAAGGACCGCATTCAAATTTGGTGTGTGGGTGCAACCCACGTCAAAATCCAAGATGGCCACCACCATGTATGTCTGATGCCATGTATGTCTGAACCTTGTGAGATGAATATCTTGAAAAATAAGCGAAGTACCAACTTCTAAACTGGTGTGTGAGTGTATCTAGGCATAAGCAAGAACGCTGTTTAAAATTGGGTCACCACGTCAAAATCCAAGATGGCCGCCGCCATGTATGTCTGATGCCATGTATGTCTGAACCTTGTGAGATGAATATCTTGAAAAATAAGCGAAGTACCAACTTCTAATTTGGTGTGGGTGTATCTCGGCATAAGGAAGAACGCTATTGTAAATTGGGTCGCCACGTCAAAATCCAAGATTGCCGCCACCATATATATGTCTGAACTTTGTGAGTGAAATATCTTGAAAAACAAGCGAAGTACCAACTTCTAATCTGGTGTGTGGGTGTATCTAGGCACAAGGAAGAAGGCTATTGAAAATTGGGTCGCCACGTCAAAATCCAAAATGGCCGCCGCCATGTATGTCTGAACCTTGTGAGCGGAATATCTTGAAAAATAAGCGAAGTACCAACTTCTAATCTGGTGTGTGGGTGTATCTAGGCACAAGGAAGAACGCCATTGAAAATTGGGTCGCCACGTCAAAATCCAAGATGGCCGCCTCCATGTATGTCCGAACCTTGTGAGCGAAATATCATATCATAGCATGTTTTCTGCGTCTTCCACTTTGTCAACTCGCATCACTTCACCGACGGGGGACCTAGGCGTAACGCTCGTTTATTCTGTGTTTCCCTATTATTCCCTCTTTTCTCCCAGTACCGGTCCCCTTGACTTTTAACTCCCGAGCCCTGACCCTCATTTTAAAAAGTTGTTAAAATGAGTCATTTTCACCCCATGTGCACCCTGATCTCTGATGCTTTTCACCTCCGATTCACTCCCACCCTATATCGACCTTTGCCCATGTCCTGTCTCCATATTTTACTTTGACGAAAGATTAATGTCCAAAATGTCAGCTTCTCTTTAGGCTTCCCTTAGCACTTTAGGCTCCTGAACCAACAATATGTTGTGTTCGGGTTCGTGTTAGCTTTTTGGCTTTTAGTCTTCCTTCGT
The DNA here is from genome assembly GCF_964187855.1 of Myxine glutinosa. NCBI lineage: Eukaryota > Metazoa > Chordata > Myxini > Myxiniformes > Myxinidae > Myxine > Myxine glutinosa. The sequence continues at coordinate 197,469,281 of NC_136261.1, read as the reverse complement.
GCCCCTTCTCCTCCTCCCCCTTCTCTTCCTCCCACAGTAGTTGTGTAGTATGTTGAAAAAAGAACTGCCCCCCTCCTCCCACACTCCTCCTCCCAGTTATACTAACAACTGACCAGGATTGTGAATAAAATCAAACACATACAATTTAGAACAAAGTACGACAACGATACAGGTTGATTGCACAAAAAGTGCACAAGTAGTAAAAAAAAAAAAGCCTCGTTTGTTGCAAGCATGCAGTAACACCATGTTACCGTTTCAGGGGAGGGAGGGTTGAATCGCTTGAATGAATGAATGAATGATCGTTTTAAGGCCATTTCTCCCCGCTGGAGCGGGGGTTAGCCTTGCGGACCCCATGACAATCATGGTTCCCTGTTTGAGGCAATGTTTTTATGGCCGGATGCCCTTCCTGACGTCAACCCTTGGTCACGCTCTTACGATGCGCAGGGATACGGTGTACCTATTCTAAATCGGGGTACACACCGTGATCATTCATCTCAGCAAGCTGGTACTCAATTTGCCGACCTCGGAAGGATGACAAGCTGAGTCAACCCCCCTGGCGTTAATTCAGCGATCGACCGGGATTCGAACCCAGGATCCTAGGATCCCAAGCCGGCACCCTAACCGCTAAGCCAACACCAGGTTGAATCGATTACAAGGTTATAATTGATTCCCTCCATCAGAACTGGGAATCGAACCCTAAATTCTACAGAGCCGATTAAAAAAAAACAAACAAAAAAACACCTTTAGAGGCCATTTTTTCCCCGCAAGCGGGGGTTGGCCTTTTTCGGGGACCGTGGTTGTTGTTGTTTTTCGGTCCCCTTTTTGAAGCAATGTTTTCCGGCCGGATGCCCTTCCTGACGCCAACCCTTTTTGCCGCCTTTAACGACAAACAGGGAATTACCAGTGAACTGGTACTCAATTTAGCCGACCTCGGAAGGATGACAGGCTGAGTCAACCCCCCTGGCGTTAATTCAGCGATCGACCGGGATTCGAACCCAGGATCCTAGGATCCTAAGCCGGCACCCTAGCCGCTAGCCCAACACCAGGGCTTACAGAGCCGATTACCCCCCCTGAAACGGTTCCAAGTCTCCGGAGGCGATCCTGGCTATGCCTTATCTCACTTTGTCCATCGAGAATCCATTCGTTGTTCAGCAAATTATATTAAAAGTTTATCCTGTCATTATTTTCCAAACAAACAAGGACAACTCCGTTTTTCTGCATCTAGTTTGTTTTAGTTGTGAAGAAAGCGAGCAGCCATGTACTCCCAAACTGTGTACATGTGGGTTGGAGTTCTTCTTCTTCCTGCAGGCGACAGACAACATTAGTCTATTATATCTGTATAGAGTATTGTGAATTCTAAAATCAATCGTATTTATTAACAGCAAATGAAAAAAAATCCGGAGCAATCAAATTACCTGTCTGTTGCCGTGTACACCACCCAGGTAAAATTATTTGATGTAATTGAATAAAATTATTATTTTCCCAGAGCTTTGGATTCATTTGAAGCAACTTTTACTACTTATTTTCTTTCCCAGGAGCATTTCCATGTTTCAGGGTGGGACAGATGGAGACAACGTCATTAACTTTTCTCTGTGACTGCAAAACTAGGAATGGTCATGGACGTGGAGGACCTCCTCGGAATGAAAAATGTGCTTTAAAACCTGGTACATCATGGAACGTGATCTGGAGCCTCTTTTGATTTGAAAATAATCCTGAAAAACCGAGTGAAATTTTAAATCTGAAGCAAGTTTGATGCGTGCTCTGCAGCAAGACGTTGTCTAACTTGTCGAGTACCTCTGATGCATAAGCATCTGAAGTCAATTCATCGAAGTGAAGCTTGTGGTCGTAGAATGGAAAGTCATGCCGAACGTGACCGAGATGAGTTGCCATAATCAGCAAATCGGAAACGATCCACCAAGACCGATTCAGGATCACGCAACTCTCAAACCTGCTCAGTGCTTTCCCGTGAGGGGACGAGTGAAGTCGATTTGCCGACTTGTAATATAAATCATGCCACTGATTTTATTTACTCATGAACATAATTTTTTTGCCGAAGTTATTTTTCGTTATCCCCTCTGCCACTGAGGATGGATGGTTGTCATGTTTTCACCCCTGTTTGTCTGTGTGCAGGATATCTCAAAAAGTTTGCCGGGTTCAGACGAAACTAGTTGAGCAGGTTGGGTGTGTGACAAGGACGAATTCATTAGATGTTGTTGAAGAATCAGAATTGAGACAGTGGTTCAGAATCGGAATCTATTCTCAAATTTTAAGGATCCCTGAAGCCTACTTCCCATGGCAGTTAGCGCAATTTAATGAATTTTCTGTTTATTCCATCTATCGTTCTGCTTGTCTGCTGATGCAGAATGACACCAGCCGTCATGATTAACCGGGGCATCTTAGCCTTTACAAACACTTGCATTGCCGGTGTCAGGTTGGCAACAAAATGTTGAAGCTGTGCATGTTATCGTTTACAAATGATCTGATGTGACATGGCAATGTACTTGCCAACTTTAATCACCAACGCTAGTTCTTCTGAGCAGACCGCCATTGCCTGTAAGGTAAATATGTACCAGGTGTCATGGTCCATATCATCAGTTTACGTTGAATTAACGTTTCAACCAATACACACACCAAAAAAAATTGCTCATCTGTGGGTGACACACCTACGGACACGTTGGAGGCAGGTACCCTGCGAGTACTTTATTATTTAGTAATTTTACATTCAATCAAAAATATGGCTGGTCAATGAAAATAAATAATACAATTTGACATCTTGTGTTGTTGTTTCTCTGGATCTTGATCCCTCCCCACCCCCTTCGGTGTCTCTAAAAAGTAATCGGTGTCTCTAAAACTTTTGTTGCAGGCAGCCAGCCAACTGCCAAAGAAATGTAATTTTTCTTCAGTTTGCTGCAGCCTTGTGTTTTTTTGTTTTTTATAAACCAGGGATTTTCAGGCGCTTCAGCAGGAAGCTTGGCAAAGGGCAAACAGTATTGCTTGCAGGGCTCACAGGATCAGGGAAAACTGCACTTTTTATAAAGGTAAGGGCTTGCACTTAACAAGACTCCAACTCCACAAGTAACTGTGTTTACTGGTTTCGTCTTTCCTTTTTTTCAGCTTTCTGTTCATAGCAATTTGTGCCTCGTTGCTTTTATCCTTCATCCCTTTTGCAGCTTCTCACTGGGAAGTATCAACCAACACAAACCTCAATTGTTGCCAACAAATCTACACTTCCTCTGAATGGAAATAAGGTAAGAAAAGCAAGTTGTTAATTGTATTAATATTGACAATATTCATGGTGGACCATCTGCAGTTATGCCAAATGTAGCTGTTACAAAATTCCATCCAACAATCTATCTGGATTCTAGAAGAATTTCAAAACTAAGTTCAATTTGAAAGTCCTTTCAAATTTCAAATCAAAATGAAGTCCCATCCCGATTTGAAAGGTTGAGAATTTGGAAATATGATCTTCAGCGAAAGCAAAATGTCAGACGTGCTTACGCATGTAACTTGGAGAAACGTTTTCATTTGGTGAAAAATCGTCAAAATACACATGAGATTGCCAAACATAATGATCAAAAACAGTAACAGCAACATCTGAAACAAATATGTAAAATCTTGTGAATCCCTGTAGTAGAAAATCTGTGGGAATTACTTATCAATGGAAATTGTTTGACCAATCGAACATTACAAAGGTGACCATTTTCAATCGCTCGATATAAAACATATGGAAACGTGCGAAGCGAATGCAACTGCTCCTCCACCTCCCCCTGGCCCCCTCTCCCTCACTTGTGTACTTATGCTGATGTGTATATACTGCCATGTCTGTGTTCATCCTTTGTTGACAATCATACATGGACTTGATAATCAAGGTTAATTTAGTTTAGAGTGTCCCCTCCCACGGATCCAATTTCCTTATTTCCACCTGCCGTTTTATTACTTCCCGTGTTTCCACGTTGATCTTGTGGGAAAATACACCACCCAGGTATGCTACAGAAGATTTGCGCTGTGGATATACTTAGCTGGGTGGAGCGTGCTCGGGCCTGCCCCTTTGGAAAAGAGTCTCCGGAAGGAGCTCGCAGAGAGAACACAGGGACAGAGAGTTAGAATCGAGAGAATGGTCGATCTCTCAACCCCAATTAAATGAGGAAGCAGACATTAGGGTTTTATGTGATTCTGAAAGAGCTACGCAGTTTGTGATGACCTTTGCAAATGGAAATATTCTGCAATTCTGCAATGGTCTTCTTTCTCTCCAGCCAGAACTTTCCATTGATCACCTTCTTTTGATTGCTCTCCATTTTCCAGCTGATTGTTCTTCTCTGCTTTGTCAACTGATGACGCATCTTTTTTTCCCATTGCTGTCAGCCATTACTCAACGGATTTTTCACAACAATCAATCTGCTGACTCCGTTTATGTCCTGAGACAGGCAGAGCTAAAAGAAGGGCTCGATTAGAATCGCTGCACATTGCGCATATCTGAGCAAGGAAATGTTCGCAGAATGGAAATATTGTCACACGTGAGAGGAGGTTTCTACCACACTTTAAAAAAATATTCACTGAGCCAATAAGCCACCTCTCGCACTTGATTTTGATCATAGAGAAGTGTTTGTTTATTCTCGAGGTGGATTTGGACTGCCTCCATATTCAGATATTTATCCTGCATGGGGAAGTTAAACAATCGCAAGTTGCCTCTGGAAGCACATGCATTTCTATCACTTGGTTTCATTGTCAGAGATATTGACTTCCTGTTCTTGGCCACCAACTCTAACTATTACTTTGTCCAGACCCTTGTATATGTATTTGTGGAGGTACATCACTGCCTCTACTGAATAGACAACTTCAACATTTATGTACAACTCTATATTGGTGTGCATTGTATCGGAGGAGAAGGTACGGGTTGCAGTGTACCACAAACTGTTGCTGATCGTGACCTCCCTGTTTTTGATGGTCTTGTGTACATGTACGACTTTTAATTGCCAATCTTTGTTAACACAATAACTTACGAGACGCAGAAGGGATTTAAACAACACCTGGCACACGTACAGACTGTGATGCAACGATGAACTGATTCAATTTTGGGTTCAACAAATCAAAGGTCATGTGCCCTTTGAAAATGTCTTTTCAGATCATAACTGGAGTTAGTAACATCTGATGTTTTTTTTTTTTCTCTTGTACTATCTCTCATGGGATCTTTACTTGAAAGAAAACATAATAGTGGGTTGACGTCGAACATGAGCTCCATTTATGGAGTCATGTCCATTGACACATTCACGTCAAATTATATTTTCTCGTTTTTTTTTTTCTGCTCTTCCATCAAACATATCGATTACATTATTTCTTCGTATAATATATTGCATTATTTTAGTGTTTGACGTTTCCTTTGTATTATTCAGATTTAATCTCATACTCATATACATGTGTTTGCATGTGAAGAGAAGAGTTTTGCAGCTGTTTGACTGTCCAGGCAGTGAGAACATTCGTCAGACTCACATGGACAGCGTCAAGTCGTCGCTTCGGTATGAATTATACTGTTGCATACCGTTAACCATCTGAATAATAGTTCTATGCTGAAGTAAGGTTGATAATAAAATAATTAACGTTTACATGCTTACACCAGGATACCATGGAATTGCAGGTGGGAATGGATTGGACCAGTGGTCCCCAACCTTGACTGTCCCTTGGGCAACAATACTTTAAAAAAGCATGCAGTGGGGTGACATCTTCCTTGCTCTCCCTTTCCTCAACACGACACAATTGCAGCAAGCCAAATACAAAACACGTTTCATAAACTAAATAGAATTCAAATTCTTAAAACAGCCTGGTTAAAATGCACTTTTCCGTTTGCTTAGCAACATTTGTAAGTGCCCTTAAAACAAACCATGTCCTGTTACAAGCTGTGTTTTTATGTAGTGTGACAAAGCAGCTTGAGTGGGAGTTTCTTTACTACTTGTGTTCCAGGAATTGGCCAGTCGGGGCCACACAGCACAACATAAAATATGTGCAAGATTGGTCAATCTGACTTAGACACCATGAATGATTATTAAATGGTGGCACAAGCCTTAAAACATATTCCTGTTTTAAATCGCCCATTAAATAATACTAGCAGAGTACCTGCCCTACGGGCGATCTTGTTGTAAGCATGCAACGTACCTTTATTTGAGCAGTATGGGCAACTGACAACTTCGCTCGCTCCCAAAAATAATTATGACCCGTGTTGTGTGCATGAAGCAACAACCTGCCTACTGATTATAATTAAAAACCTCACTGCCATGGAAAACGTGGGGACAGGAATACTGTATGGGCGGAGATTTGTAATACCCTCTCCCAACTGGAGGCGGCACTACACAATACACATTTACATTGAGAAATAATGTCTCCTTCCCTCCTCCCTCTCCACCCCCTCCCTCCCCCATCCTCCAAGATCACTGGCAAAGATAAAAACAGCCCTATGCACTAATTGGAGTCATGCTGATCCTACATAGCAAGTGTGGATGTAAGCGGCCCAGAACTGTAGGAGTACCTCGACAAACGAACATTGTAATTCACAGACCGGTATGTAAGAATTAGTCATACCAAAGACTTTTAATGGTATGTGCTGCTTTCTTGCTTTATGCTCAGCATTGAAAAGGCTAGATCATGGACAAACATTGCTGGGTAGGCAATGGCAAACCACCCACTACAACCCTTGCCAAGAAACTGTCGGTAGCACCAACGCTCTGTAGAGTATGGTATATCAAATACATAAAATTTAGAACACAGTATAACAACGATGCAGGTTGATTGTACAAAAAGTGCACAAGTGTTAAAAAAAAAATCTTAATTATATAACAGTATAGTACAGTACAGTATATAACGAAACTGTTTTACAAGATAAACAAGAAAGAGCAATCAGAGATTGCAGACCCTTGTCAGGATGTGTTTTAGTCGTTTTTAAGGCTTTTGTGTTGAAACAAATATGACGGCCGAACCACATGACGGATGACATCATTATTTTATTTTTTCTCCACCAATTTATCCCGAGATGACACTCAATAAATTTCATCTTGATCGGATGAAGTTTTGTACTTGTCGGAGCATGACGTCATGGAGGCACTGATGACATTATCATTAACTTATTTTATTCTTATCATTAACTTAGGGTTAGGGTTATCATTAGGGTTATCATTAGGGTTATCATTAACTATTAACTTATCATTAACTTTTATGACCTCAATGCCAAACAGGAAATCAGAGCTGTCTCACTTGACATATCACGTGCCTTCGATACAGTCTGGCACCCAGCTCTGCTCACCAAACTCACCTCCTATGGTATTCAGGGAAATCTCCACTCATGGCTTGCGGATTTCCTCTCTGGTCGTAGGCAACGTGTGGCCCTGAATGGATTTCTCTCATCTTCCCTTCCTGTTCTGGCTGGAGTTCCCCAAGGCAGTGTTCTGGGCCCTGTGCTATTTCTGGTCTTCATCAATGACCTCTCCGACTCTCTGGAAAATCCTCTCTATCTCTTTGCTGATGACTCCACTATCTGCCGCTCCATTCCTCATCCCTCAGATCGGCAGTCTGCAGCCTCCTCACTCTCTGCAGACCTGGACAAAATCACAGACTGGTCAAACAAGTGGAACATGTCTTTCAATCCTGACAAATCTCACACTCTTACAATGTCTCTCCGAAAGGACCGACTGGACAACCCTCCCATCTACTTTCTCAACAATCCTCTCCAAGAAGTTCTGTCGCTCAAGCTTTTGGGTCTCACTATCTGCCATGATCTTTCTTGGGAAAACCACATTTCCAAGCTGGCCTCCAAAGCCAGTCGCCGACTGGGCATCCTCCGTCGTGCGAAGTCCTTCCTTGGCACACCTGAGCTCCTCACCACATACAAGGCTTTCATCCGCAGCTCAATGGAATACTGTTCCCCCCTCTGGGCTGGTGCTCCTGCCTCACACCTTGCTCGGCTTCACGCTGTTGAGGCCAAAGCTTTCAGAATCATTGGAATCTCCTGCGATGTAGTCAACTCCGAGGGCCTTTCACTCACTCACCGCAGGCAGGTTGGTGGTCTTTCTGTCTTCTACCGACTCCTCTCTGGCCTTGCTCCCCCAGCTCTCTCTGTGCTCTGTCCCCCAAATATTCCTTCAGGTCGCACAAGATCTGCCTGCAACCCTCTTATGGTTAAACTGCCAAAGTCTAGGCTCTCTGCTCACCTTCACTCTTTCATTCCCCTTTTCTCCCGCCTCTGGAACAAACTCCCCCACTCCATTCAATCCCACTCCTCCCTCCAGGTCTTTAAAACAGCTGTTCACCACCATCTCTTATCTTCCCCCATCGAAAACCTTGATCTTTTCTACCCCCGGTAATTCACCCCAGAGTCCTTGCAGCGTTCATATGTTTTATTCCTCTCCCACTTCCCCCCAAGTCCTCCCGATGTCCCTGCTCTCAAATGTTGTGTTTGTGTCCTTCCCCCTCTCTCCCCATCTTGTCTGCCGCTCCCCTTGTTTTTTTGTGTTTTGTGTGTCGGTTTGTCTTTTTTGTGATTATTGTTAGCTCTTTCACGAGCCTCGATCTTGTATACAAAAAAAAAAAAAAAAAAAAAAATTCCCCATGGAGAGTTCTTTACAATGGTCCATGTCTCAATTTTTTATATGCAGCGCTTTCGGAGATATAGAGGTGCAAAGTTTTTGTTTCCCCCCCCCCCCCCCCAAGATGGCGCCCATACCACGTGACCTATGACATCATAATTATCATTAGAAAGGAGGAGGAACACCTATGTTGAAAATTTCCTGTCAATTGGACCAACGTTTGCAGAGAAAATCGTATTTATTCTGTGCGGACAAACAAGGAGACAAACAAACACACATACAAACGGACTCAAATGCAATACCCTCTCCTCTGGCAAGGTTTAAAAAAAAAAAGAATTGCTTACAATGCAGTACCTGAGAAAAATGTAAATGGCTGAGTATAAAACTTTATCAATTTTAACCCCAGATTCATTGTGTATTAGGCCCACTGAGTTGGCCTAAAATAGTGCATAAACTAGAACGACACTCTTCGACATCACGATGTCGACTGATATGCCTCTGCCCACATTATTACATCATCATACATACCTGTACCAAGTTTTAATTTAAATCCCTTCAGCTGTTCACAAGTTATCACATTTTTACCTGACATGACATCTGCCATTTAGCCTTTGACCTTGGGACACCAAATGCTAATCAGTTAATCTTTACATCGTTATACATACCTGTACCAAGTTTTAATTTGATCACTTCAGAAATTCTCAAGTTATAGACATATTCCAGACTTTGACCTCTGACCTCTTGCCCCCAAAATTTAATCGGTTAATCTTTACATCATTATACACACCTGTACTAAGTTTGAATGAGATCACTTCAGCTGTTCTCAAGTTAGACATTTTACAGACTTTGACCTTTGACCTTTCACCTCTTGACCCCAAAATCTAACAATTTCATCTTTACCTCATTATGCATACTTGCACCAAGTTTGACTGAGATACCTTCAGCCGTTCTCAAGTTGTCGCGGTAACGAAAACCTATCACGGACGGACAGCCGAACGAACAGACAACCTGAAAACAATGCCTCCGGCATCTTCGTCAACGGAGGCATAAAAAACATTTAAGAGAATAACACAATATTTAATTTAAAAGATGTACTTTAAATATAAATTGTTAAATATTCACCTCTGGTGTGAAACTTGACACTGCACAATCCCTGCTAGTTTCTCAAAGTCTGGGCCATACAGAGTTACAGCCAACTTCATGCGATCAGATCATTTATGATGAGCATCAGTTGAGTGTGATGTGTTTGTTGAATTAAGTTATTTCATTGCAGAGAACGCCGTCTCACACAGGTACGTAGATCCGAAGAAAGCACTCGTGAAGATATGCTTCTTTCAAAAGGGGGTACTTTCGTCTCCACTCGTGTCCAAAATGCCTTTTCAGATGATCGAGACTTCAGTTGTAAGTCTTTCTGAAAGGGATTATTTCCATCTCTATGTCGGAATTGTCACATTTCACCACATTTACTATTTTGGCTGCAGTTTCACTGTCTGTGAAAGGGTTCTGAAAGTAAATCGCTGTGGGTTCCACATGCATCAAATCATCTTTCAAAGTCTTCAAATTTTTCAATGTGTTCACCATAGATTTCCTTGTCGAAAGACGCATGTTATTCCTGCCTCTTCTCTCGGCTTGAAAAGTGAGTGTAAACTCCCTTCCTGATTCATGCTGTCCACAATCTCGGCTTGCTTCGGAACACGTTCACTGATCCAATTAGTGTCGGAATTTTGTCCTTGACTTGAATTTCAAGGTTAAATGTTGAGTTTGGAAGTCAAATTGATCAAAAACGCCAAGTCGATGAACCATTGTTGATCGCTGAGCTGCTGTTGGTGTTGATTTCTCTTCCAAAAAATATTTTATTTGTGGAAAGTTTCTGGAAACGCTCCAAAATGTTTTTCTTGCTGAGTCGTCACCCATCTGAATGCAAGATAAATGCTCACCATATTGAGCATCAAGTTCAGATATGAGTGCCTTGCCTCGGATCGAGTTAACAATCTTCAAAATCACACTAATGAGGCACGAGATGCTGAAAATTAAGCACTTTTGCATACAGCCTGCAGATGGATAATGCAGTGATAGATAGGGAAGTCGGGGTCGTTTTGTCACATGGCAATAAAGCCAATATTCTCTCCCGGCATTGTGGGTTCACCACCAGTTGTAATAAGTTTTTGCAGAGGGGCTCCAATCGCTTGCATGGAATGCTTCCAAGCCCGATAAATATCTTCACCACGTGTATTGCCAGTCAGTGGTGCAACTGCCATCGTCTTATTTCACACAATAATCCTCAAAAAGAACCCCAGCAAAAATGTACAACTGAGCCATGTCACACACATCTGCTGATTCCTCAACTTCTATGCTGAAAAATTCACAACACAGCAACTCCTGCCTTGGCATGCAGGTGATATTTTTCGACATTGCTTCTGTTCTCCTCATAACTGCGTTTTCAGATAGCTGAACATCTTTAGTGGCAAACAATTTCTGACTGGTTTTTTAAATCCTGAAATAACGTTTTGGAAGCTGTTTGCAAAGCTTCCTTAATTACCTTACCGTCTTCAAAGGACTTCTTATTATTAGGAAGTAAGTGCGCGATGTTAAATGAAGCAATTGTAGCTGCTTTCGACTTGCTGATGTGTTTCTTAAAAAGAGATTATTGGGAGATCAGGCCTGAGTTCAATTCTTTAACTTTTACCTTCCTTGCATTTATTTTTGGAGGGTACTCACTTGCAACCCTCTTGTGGTGTGTGCTAAAATGTCATTCCATGTTGCATTTCTTTGTAAAGAAATTGAAAAGATTGTAAAGAAAAACTCTTCTTCCCACTCATCTTTAAAGTTGTAAGTAAACGTCTCGACTTCTTTTGTGAGGGTCCTGTCTCACCTTCTGACATTATAAGAATTAAAATAAAACAAATCTCTCCGCAGATAGAAATCGCTCATTGGAGGTCTACTCGTGCGGAAATCGCTTTACCGTGGGGGAGACGAGAACACCGAATGTGATGTTTCGTTTCATATGAGTTATTATGCTGAATTGCATAAATTTCTGTCTCGTGGGGAGGAATGTATAGCTCACAAGAGATTGATAGTGTATGATTTTTCCCCCCCTTTTTTATTCTCGTTTTTACAGAGTTTTTGGAGATAGGAATAAAATATACAGTGGATTGCATACTTCTGGTTTTGGATGAGCCGTTCAAGTTGAGGTTCTAAAGTATTTTCAAGAGATGTCATGGGCAGCAACTGACAGTCTAGCAGGCAACATGTTGCCCACGAGCCACTTGGGAACTTTAGACTGGACAGTGCTCTGAAACTATTTTGTTTTTAGCTCAGTCGATATCGTATGATGTGATCGACCAAACCAGAAGTCATGAAGGACTTGCAGTGGAAACCAACCCAGCATAACCTTTGTTGTCCCCCGTCGCACCGCGGAGCGAAAGGGGGACTATGGTTTTCCCCTCCGTCCGTGTGTCCGTCCGTCCGTGCGTGTGTGCGTAAGCGAAGGACCGCATTCGAATTTGGTGTGGGTGCAACCCACGTCAAAATCCAAGATGGCCACCGCCATGTATGTCTGAACATTGAGCGGAATGTCTTGAAAAATAAGCGAAGTACCAACTTCTAATCTGGTGTGTGGGTGTATCTAGGCACAAGGAAGAACGCTATTGAGAATTGGGTCGCCACGTCAGAATCCAAGATGGCCGCCACCATATATATGTCTGAACCTTGTGAGCGAAATATCTTGAAAAATAAGCGAAGTACCAACTTCTAATCTGGTGTGTGGGTGTATCTAGGCATAAGGAAGAACCCTATTGAAAATTGGGTCGCCACGTCAAAATCCCAGATGGCCGCCGCCATGTATGTCTGAACCTTGTGAGCTGAATATCTTGAAAAATAAGCGAAGTACCAACTTCTAATCTGGTGTGTGGGTGTATCTAGGCATAAGGAAGAACCCTATTGAAAATTGTGTCACCACAGCAAAATCCAAGATGGCCGCCACCATATATATGTCTGAACCTTGTGAGCGAAATATCATATCATGCATGTTTTCTGCGTCTTCCACTTTGTCAACTCACATCACTTCCCTGACGGGGGAACTAGGCGTAACGCTTGTTAAAACCAAATTTTTGTTATTACCTTTGCCATCAAAGGTTATCAGAGGTTGTGTGTTTCACCCCTGTCTGTTTGTCTGTTTGTGAGCAGGATTCTCAAAGTTATGGATGGATTTGGAGTAAATTCGTTGGACAGATTGGAGGTGTGATGAGGATGAATCTACTTGATTTTGGTGAAGATCGGAATCTGGATCAGGATCCAGAAATTTTAAAAATTGATTCTTCATTCTTGAAAGATGGGGCCAAAAACAATATATAGCATGATATTTCAAAAAGTTTTGGATGTATTATCACAAAACTAGGTTTATGAGTTAGTTGGCTAGGTGACAAGAACAAGCTGATTAGATTTTGGTTCAGGTCTGAATCTAGAATAGGTCTGGCCTATTAGTGAGAAAGAAAATGTAAACCATCCAAAACCATCCATCAATGTAAACAATCTTCCCCCACCCAAAACCTTGATCTTTTCTACCCCTGTTAATCCACCCTAAATCCAACTTTTCAAATTCCGTTTTCTTTCCTGTAAGTCCTCGTAGTGTCCATCTTGTTTGTCCCGTATACCCCGCTCCAGCCCATTCCCTCAAACAGATCTCCCGATGTCCCTGTTCTCTTCCGTTGTGCTTTCCCTCTCTCTCCTCCCCCTCTTGTTTCTCTGCTCCCTTTATTATGTGTGTTCGCTCTTACATGAGCCTCAACCTCGTATACAAATATTTTTTTATTTTTTTCTTTACGTCACCCTGGCACAGGTATGCGCTCCATTGAGTGCCGTTCTAGTTTTGAAATTTGGGGAGATATTTGTTGTGGGTTGTTTGTCCGTCCATCCATGCGTCCGTCGGCTTTTTTCTTACTGCAATAACCTGTGTTGATTGAAGGGATTTCAACCAAACTTGGCACAAGTATAGATTGTATTGCCAAGATTAACTGGTTAGTTTATGGATTAAAAGGACAAATGGTGCTAAATATTTATATTCGGCATTTATTTCAAATATTCTATCAATACGCTGAACCAATCGCCAAATAGTAAGTACAGTACAATTTTCCTGAATATTTCCTGTGAGCTTTAAGTGAGATGAAATGTAACAGTGGGTTGATGTCAGTGGGTTGGTTGACAGAGGCATATCCATTTACACATTCATGAATGAATGAATGAATGATCGTTTTTAAGGCCATTTTCCCCGCTAGAGCGGGGGTTAGCCTTGCGGGCCCCATGACAATCATGGTTCCCTGCCTGAGGCAATGTTTTTATGGCCGGATGCCCTTCCTGACGCCAACCCTTAGTCGCCTCTTACGATGCGCAGGGATACGGTGTACCTATTCTAAACCGGGGTACACACCGGGATCATTCATCCCAGCAAGCTGGTACTCAATTTGCCGACCTCGGAAGGATGACAGGCTGAGTCAACCCCCCTGGCGTTAATTCAGCGATCGACCGGGATTCGAACCCAGGATCCTAGGATCCCAAGCCGGCACCCTAACCGCTAAGCCAACACCATTCATGTCAGATTATATTTTCAAGTTTGACTTGCATTTTATTTTATCTTCCAATTTTTTTGTCAAGAAGGAAGGAAAATCTGAAACCTCAAAAGTTAGTTTTTGTACAGAGTTATTTTTTAGCATGCAGGTGGTTCCTGAGTTTTAGCATGCAGGCGATTGTGTTAGCATGGTAGTTTTCTGACATAATACTTTGGTTGTATCGTGATTTGGGTTTTTCATATAATACTAGAACGGCACTCAGTGGAGTGCATACCTCCACCAGGTGAACCGTTTACGTTTTGTATCCTAGAGTAGACCAGAAAATCACAATACAGAATCGCATTTAATCAAAATCATCCGTCCACAACTTTTTGAGATATCCTGCTGCATATCGTGTTTGGCCCTATCTCCCAATTGTGAAGAATTCCCGGTGTGTACCCCGATTTAGAATAGGTACACCGTATCCCTGCGCATCGTAAGAGGCGACCAAGGGTTGGTGTCAGGAAGGGCATCCGGCCATAAAAACATTGCCTCAAACAGGGAACCATGATTGTCATGGGGCCCGCAAGGCTAACCCCCGCTCTAGCGGGGAAAATGGCCTTAAAACGATCATTCATTCATTCATTCATTCATTCCCAATTGTGAAGAATCACTTTAAAAATTCTTCTAGCCGGATCCGGATCTGGATCATCACCAAAATTGAATCGAGTCTTCCTTGTCTCACATACACAACAACCTGTCCACCAAGTTTCATCCAAATCCTACCATAACGTTTTTGAGATATCCTGCTATGTATCGATTTGGCCCTATCTCCCAATGGTGAAGAATAACTTAAAAAATTATAGTAGCTGGATCCAAATCAGGATCTTCATCAAAATCTCATCAATTTGTCCTTGTCACATACGCTACGTCTCTGCCAAATTTCGTCCAAATCCGTCCACAACCTTTTGAGATGCTTTGTTCATAAACAGACAGACAGACAGGGGTAAAAACATAACTTCCATCCACCTTTGGTGGCGGAGGTAAAGATACTGTTGCTATTGTTCGCGTGTTTTTCACAATCCTGGTGTGCTTTTGGTGATGTTTCCTCAGTGCGGTGGTGGTGGTTATAAACAGTGCGGAACTGCTCGCAGAGGTTCGTGACACTGCTGCCCTAATCTACTCACTGCTGGCAGATGCAGAAACCTCTTCAGTGCCATTTCTTTTTATCTGTAACAAGCAAGGTAATTGTCACCACCTAATATTGTGGCTTTCCAAGTGTCATTGCAGGTCGTGATATGAACATTCTGCTATACCTGATGCCAGATATAGTTTATTAATGTTCTAAACCACATTTGTATTTGCAAAATGTCAAACCATACTTATTTATATACCAGCAAAG
Source organism: Myxine glutinosa (assembly GCF_964187855.1). Taxonomy (NCBI): domain Eukaryota; kingdom Metazoa; phylum Chordata; class Myxini; order Myxiniformes; family Myxinidae; genus Myxine; species Myxine glutinosa. Next base: position 197,453,769 of record NC_136261.1, on the reverse strand, counting down.
AAAAGGGTGTATTAACAACAAGCTGGGGTACTTGGCATTGTTTGTTGCTATTCTAATCCTTTTGGCATTTTGAATAAATCGTTTTTTGTTGTGGGAGACCAAAACACTTCCCTGCACCCACTAAGGAATTGGGTTGGGGATCAGTTAATATTGCTTTTCACATACCTGAATTTTGTTGCACCACCCCTTGTGATGGTCATGCTTTTTGTTTTTTGTGATTAAGGCAACCTCTTGTTTATTGACGTGTTTAGTAAAGATAGCTGAACTTTACCTGTGTTCAAATCTTTTTCATTTTCGCATGGAGGATTTCAATGAGTGTCCTTCTAAAGATTTGATAAGTTTCTTTTGATGTTGAGTATACTTATCGATTGACAATGTCACTCATTGAAATGACTGTATATGTACATTAAGAGCTTCTGATATATTTCTTTGGCGTACAAACAGACGTCATTTGGTCTACAAAGACATCTGGTCCATCTCTCTAACATGTTGAATTTTCCTGAATCTTTCAAATGTGCGAGGTTGTTGCTGAAGGTTCACATGTGGGAGTTAAAATCACTGGATCGCTCATGTCTCGAATGTGTCAGGAGAGGTAAATAAACCAAATAGATGCTGTGACTGTGGATGGAAAGAGGAGAAGCCAAATTGAATACTGCATCTAAAATTCGCAATGGTTACCAACCTATATGGCTGTGAATGTCAAGTTATAAAAAGGGGGCTGGAGGTGGAAGAGGATAATGAAGGGAGGAAGAAGAAGATATCTCTATCGCCCTCGCAAATGCATATCTCTCGTTCTCCCAGTACACAGAAGGGAGGATTTTCTGAATACGAATGAGATGACTGAACTCGGGAACCTGCATGCGTGGATGTGTGTACTCCTGGGAGAGGGGGGAAGGTTCACAGTACCATAACATGCATGTATATATATATAGATATATAATCTCTCATCCACCTTAATTCTTGGATTCCTGGAGAATACAAGAATGAGACCCAAATTGCTGCCTTTGATGTGCCTGACCGCTTATAAATGTCTACTGCGTTGTAATGAATGACACAGACAGCTGCCACCAACATGAAACGCAAACATTTTGATGTTCTCTTGCTTGGTTAACTTTTTGTTGAAAACTTTTTGTTTCCTTTCAGACCTTTCCACAGCAAAGGTTGCCTCAATTGTTCGGCAACAGCTGGAGAAGGAAATGTGAGTCACTTGTCTGTCATCAAACTTGAAATGAAAACCTTTGTGATGGTGTGGTAAATATTTAGATTTATTTATTTTATTCTTACATTTAGACTTCTAAATTGTTTAGAATAACCCCATTTAACATGTGACTTTAACGTTTTGTTTTCAAATAATTTTCCAAGTTAATGAAAGTCTTAACTTGTTTGAGATGAGGTTAAAGAACCATGGACCTTTCAACACAAGGTGATCCTTTGATGTAACGAGCTTTGGTAAATTGTAGAAGTGGGTTTAAAGGGACGTTGGACATGTGTTATTTAAACATGATTTGTTACCATGGCAGGTTTATCAAGATTTTGAAATAGGCCATGGGCCACATATGGTCCATGAGCATCCCCCCCACCTCTAAACCAAACCAACTTTTTTTGAAGCCCAGAGGCATACTAAACACGATTCCAAATGTTACCAAGAAAAATTTAGGGATGCAATGCCCATTTCGGCTCAACAAAGTAGGGTACCCTCATAATTATGCCGACGCTCTCCGACGTCGACCGAACTTTGACTACTGATTATAATCTTCCACCAGAGGCCTCAAATAGCTCCTATTTCAATATATGATATACCAAATGAAAGATTATGAGCTGTTCTTTTTGAATATGTGGTAAATGAAACTATTGGGACAACTAGTTAAATAAACAGCTCTGCGGAACACAATAATTCAACCCGCGACTGCTTCTTCAATGAAATATTGGTATTTATTTCACAATCAGATTTTTTAACATTTATTTACATGGAAACTTTTCAATGTTGTATTAATCTCTTCATCGTGTATTACATTTGCTTTCAGGCGATACCTTCATATTTTTTCTAACAAGAGCCAATCTGAAATAACAGCCATTTGAATGTTTTAGATTCAACGTTTTGGAACGTTAACATGTACTATATTAACAATCCAGTTGCACAGCAATACCTATATTACATAACGTTTTTATATGCATATATACTAAACTGATTTTAAATTTCTTTTGTTGAGAATACAAGATACTAAGCAAACATGTTTATTTATTTTAATCAATAGTTGTGACTCTATCCAATATGGCCATCACATAGTGCCAAAAATCGCTTAACCCTCAAAGCTTTGACAAAGAGAATGTACACATATTCTGCTAAACATGTTTGTTACACACACAATACTAAAAAAACCACACACACACACACCCCTAAACACACACACCTACACACACACACACACACACACACACACACACACACACACACACACACACACACACACACACACACACCCACCCACCAATAAGCCGTTTGCCCGGGTGTGGTGCCCACAGCCATCGGCGGTCACAGACACACAGACACACAAAATTTGGCATATCGCTTGATGTGCTCAGTGATGCTCTCGTCAGATAGAACTGCGTTCAGGTTTTCCGCATTTGGCGAATCAATCAAATGTGTTAGTCTATCCCTTGAGTCATCAGGGAGACTGGTCATCAGAAGGTCAGCATTGTCCTGTTTGCTGAACTGTTCCATGAGTAGTCGTTGCAGTGACTCTAACATGACCTTGTGGCAATGCATTGCTCTTTCATAATGTTTTCCAGTCATCACACCTGTCAGTGAACCAGAACCAATCAACCCAGCTTCTAGCAGGATATCAGACAGACCAGAGCCAAACATCTTCTTGCCGATCACTTTCAGATATGCGCAGGCGAGATGAAAGGTTCCAATCAACACGATGTGTCTCTCGTATCGTATTGGGTTGTTCCATATCAGGGGGAATGCCTTCATGCATACCCCCAAGTCGAATGTGGTAATCACATAGTGTTGATCGACTTCACTGGTTGCCTGCTCAGAATACCGAAGGCATTCCTGTACAGTCTTGTACTCTGTTATCGGTTCAGCTATGACTGGGTAATAGTCGATAGTTGTTAGACTTCGAGGAACTGTTCCTGTCTGCGACAGGAAACCATTCCAGCTTGCAACCTGTTGCTCATCTTTGCATCGATTTCTCAGTAACACCCAGAGGGTCTGTAAATTCATTGATTCTTCACGTGCTTGAACAGCACCAGGATATGTAAGCTGGTTGATGACAAGCAATGGACTATTGCGACGTGCCACGTAACAGTCTGCAAGAGAATCCTGTTTCTTCAGCGTCATTGATCGTTGCTTGTTCTTTGGTAGTGCTGGGATTTCTGGTTTTGAACCACCTGTCTCAGATCCTTCGATATCTTGGAGCATGATCCCATGAGCAGTGTGGACAGAGGACTTGCCAGTCATATCATTAAGCAATTGGTCAAAGTTGTCGAATTCTGAGTGAAATACACTGGGTGCTGTGGGTGACCTTACGATCTGACTTGACAGCATTGAGGATGTTTCAGTCACAGCCTCAGCCAATGCTGTCTCGAGCTCCAAAGAAAAGCTGTAACTCTCACAATGACCAAGACGATTTAAGAGTGTTACTAGCTTCTCACTCCGAAACAGGTGCCGAAGAGTCATACACAGAAGTATGTGCTTTGGGTGCTTCCATGATCCATTTGTTGCCGCTCGACAGAGGTCTTGACCTATTGACTGAACAAGTCTATGAACTCTTGCTGATGTATGAACTGCTTTGCCAGTTATCGCATAGAGTAAGAAACGTTCAATTTCTGCTGGAATTACTATCTGGTTGTTGGTAAGGTCTTGAGCTGTTGGTGGCCATTTGACCTCTGTAGAGTTATTGTATGCCTCTTGTATTGACTGGTGCATTTGTGTGCCGACAAGTGCAACTGTGTCTTCTGAAGCTAATTGATAGGCTTTTCGAACAGCTGAATCGACATTAATTTGAGTATTGTATACCAAGTATGATTGGAAATCTCCCATTTGACAAAATCCCAGGCTCCTTTGGTAAGCATCATATTTCTCGAGCTTCTTCTTGAGGTTGGTGCTCCTGAAGTTGGGATTCGGGTGTGGACTGTCCTGAAGCCTATTGGTGTAGACCTTCAGCAAGACAGATAGCTTCATAATTTTCTTCTCAGCAATAATTTCTTTGCCAACCACTTTTGTCACTTCTGCCATTGCCATCTGGTGAGCTTTTTCTACTTCACGCTGTCTCTCTTGTTCATCAAGTCGATCACTTCGCCATTTTTCAGGGTTCTGTGTGTATCTGTTTCGACATGACCTGTGAAACTTTGCTTCACATGCAAAGAGGTCATGCCCACTGATGCGTAAAAGGAGAGTTTCATCATTTCGCACCTCTGCTACATCAATGACATGTTTCCAGCCTTCCCGTTCAAAGTCTATGAGGCCTTCGGTTGTCCAGCTGCCTTGGATTTTTACTTTTTCTTGCTTCTGATCTGCAGAAGATACAATCAGCATGGAAGATAATGTGATCACTAGATGATCGGCGGGTTGATCGGGATTCTGGCAAAGATGATGTTTCTGCTTCTTTTAAGCGGTTCAGATTCATCGTAAAACGTTGATAGCATTCCCGGTGAAAACCATGCACTTCTTCAATAATGTCAGGTAGTTTTCTGCATGATTCTTCAAGTCGATAGGGTGAATCTTGAGGTTCAGCCATTCTTCTACGCTTGATCTCCTTCAACTTTTCCATCTTCAGTTCCGGATCCTTTACATTCGTCATCAGCTGTATTGGTCCATACTTCAGCCCTGGTACGTGTATGATGCAAATGGGTTCCGTGTCAGATGTACAATGCTTTCGCTTCTTGTGGGATGTCGAAGCCATGGTTAGATGCACGGTTCTCCAAGTATAGATGTCAGCATCGCAGTCTAAGTCCTACTCGCATCTGAAAGTACACATAAAATAAGAATTAAAAAAGCAGTTACTATTTTGCTTAAGTTAATAACAGGGGTTATTTATCCATATATCAAGATATCCATTATTTATAATTAGTATAATCTGCAAATAGAAAACTTAAATATGTAAATTGACAGCAGTTAAACTTAATTAATTCAAATGGTTGTTACCTGTTTTCTTCCATATTGAGGAGAGATCTTAACTATGTATTTAAAACATTCATTTGTGGAAAATGAATCTGAAATGCAACTAAAATAGGCATGGGTTACATATTCATTTCTTTTAGTGACAATCCCCATAGTTGTAGGAGAGGGCACTGTCATGTCACTTTTGGTGGCAAATTTGGATTTTGCTAGCTAGTGACAATTTTTCTTGTGATCTAAAAAGTGAATCGATTAATTACAATGCATATAAAAACATTACGGGATCATGCCGATGGGTATTGCCTGCATAACTGGATTCAATATAGTGCATGTTAACGTTCCACAACGTTGAATCTAAAACATTCAAATGGCTGTTATTTCAGATTGGCTCTTGTTAGAAAAAATATGAAGGTATCGCCTGAAAGCAAATGTAATACACGATGAAGAGATTAATACAACATTGAAAAGTTTCCATGTAAATAAATGTTAAAAAATCTGATTGTGAAATAAATACCAATATTTCATTGAAGAAGCAGTCGCGGGTTGAATTATTGTGTTCCGCAGAGCTGTTTATTTAACTAGTTGTCCCAATAGTTTCATTTACCACATATTCAAAAAGAACAGCTCATAATCTTTCATTTGGTATATCATATATTGAAATAGGAGCTATTTGAGGCCTCTGGTGGAAGATTATAATCAGTAGTCAAAGTTCGGTCGACGTCGGAGAGCGTCGGCATAATTATGAGGGTACCCTACTTTGTTGAGCCGAAATGGGCATTGCATCCCTAAATTTTTCTTGGTAACATTTGGAATCGTGTTTAGTATGCCTCTGGGCTTCAAAAAAAGTTGGTTTGGTTTAGAGGTGGGGGGGATGCTCGTGGACCATATGTGGCCCATAAAATACAAATTTTGAATATTTCAAGGGAACGTTGGTTGATTTCAATGCATTGTTGTATTGGTATGCCAGGTGTTTTACTTGGCAAAATGTTTACACACGCGTTCGCCGTTCAATGTAATTTGGGTGGAGGATTGTTTTGATGGAGGTGACAGGTAGCTTTCAAAGCAAACCTTAAGTTTTTGCACCTTTTCTGAAATTGCTGGTCATCACCATCCCATTGCTGAGTTGTTACTCGCCTCCCCCATTTCTAACCCAGCTCAACATTACGTCGTACTCTTCCCTCGGCGCTTTCCCTCCCCGAGAGCGAACAAGCAAGAAAGCCAACATACCTCGACCAAACAAACTCTCCGTTCACCTTCCAGTGCCTTCCTTCACCACCATCGTTTATTGAAACAAGCACTGTTGCTGGAACTGGAATTGCAGATGTATTTAACTGGCTATCACATCTGTAGCAGTATTTTTTTAAATTATGTTTACAACTTTTGAGTAGTTGTGTTTACTGTTGAGCCTTTTCTGTCCCAAAACTTGCATTTGCATGCCGGGTACCTGTGTGGCTGGAGAAGTCTTTTAAAGGGTTATTTTCTCTTGCTCATGTCTGTTCTTGCACACCATGCGTTGTCAGTTTTAAGATTGGCAATAAAAGCAATGTTGGTTGCATTTTCACAACTTTTTACTCCAAAGGTAAAAGCCGGCAAAGCATCTTTTTCATGTAATTTAAGCATCTTTTTTTTCTGTAAAAGTTTTTGTGTTTCTGTTAAGCTTTCTGCAGACCTTACCCAAGCAAAAGCAGCATTTTCCATACATTGTCCCAGTCATTAGGTTCCTGGAATAAACTAAATTCCATCACGTTATAAGATCATGAGTCCATATGTGCTTTGCATGTGACATAGTTTACAAGGTTTAAATGAAAAGTTAGAAATCCACAAACCGGAACAACGATATTGGCACAAGCCATGCAGAACAGAATACATATGGAAGAGAATGCATTATGGGGGAAAGAGCCAGGGAAAACGCGAGCCACATAGACATTACGAGAAAGCAAGCATCTTGTATGTTTAATGTGGAAGATTCTCAACGTGCAGAACAGTCCCGCTTGGCTCCTTCCAAAGTTTAGTCTGCCAACCAGTTTACTTTGAGTCCCCTGTTGTAACTTCAATTTATTTTTCTCTAGCAAAAGTACCTGTCCTCAGTGGCAGGAAAAGCAAGCAGACGTGTCCGTCCCGAACGAAGGGAAGAGTTTAAGTTAATCTGTCAATTGAAATTACTTCATGGACTTTATTGTGCTGTACTCTTGGTTTCACTCAGAGCCAAAGTTCTCAGGTACTTATACCGCCAACTGTGAAATGGTGGTGCATCATTGGGTGGCAGGGGTTCAATTTGTCCAAAAAGAGGGAAAAATATCCTGCTTGTGAAATGAAATATATATATATATATATTGTTACGGACGCGGCTAGGATGTTATTTGCCGAGCGGATGGCCGCCGTGCCCGAACAGTTACCCCGACTAACCCGATTCCTGAACGTTGGCCAAATCGTGCCACAGATATTCAATGGGGAAAAGACAAAGGCGACGCGGATGTGAAGAAGAAGAAGAAGACAAAGGTTTTGCAATACGAATATAATTTATTACTATGTACAGGACCAAAGAAACCAAGGAAGAAGGAAAGATAATAAAATAAAGCAGAAAGAGGGACGGACCAGAAAGACAGTGAAAATACTAGCTTATCTATTAGTCTTAATTAACCCAGGGACAGAACACACAGAACAAACTCACGTACACGAATGGGGAAATTGCAGGCAGGAATGATTGGAGGTGGGTGGCTGGAGGGGAAGGAAGGCACGGAGCTGGCTGGCTGGAGCTTGATCCCGCACGGGACGTCGGGCTGGACCTCGACGGCCGCCGATGCCACCGATCCTGTGGTGTGCGCGGGGTAACGGGTCGGAGCTGCCTGGTGGAGCCAACGCTGCTGGTGGGGGGTCTGGCGTGACGGGTTCTCTCTCAGGACGTTCCTCTCTTGCTTCGCCCTCGTGCGCACTTCTTTTCTCTCTCTTAGTCCAACTACTTCAAGGCTTTCGCGCGCGCTCTTTATAGCGCCTCAGGCGATCAAGCCGCTGGTGTCCAGGACACGCCCATCGGTGAGCTCGCCTCGGCCCTGATTGGTCGGCACGGCCCTCTGGCTCCGCCCTTGATGACGATGGGCGGGCACGCCCAGGAGTCGGCAGCTCCTCCCCCTTCTTCTCCGAGCCGACCTCGTGGCAAATGGAGTCGCGGAGGGAACAGTTGGCAATTGTTGGAAGGGGAATGTGAAGGGAATCTACTCTTATTTCACTTGGTGCAATGGAGTATTTAAATTAATGGAAGACACAGCCTTACACTAATACACATAATAAGGATATAACTACTGAACAGGGATATATGGTGTCCTTCGTGTATGTTTTATGGAATTAATTACGGGAACGCCCTTTGACCTTTATACACAGACTGGAGGCAGGAGGGTCCAGAATAAAGCAATAAAAAACAAAAAAAACACAATCCTCATATCCACAACAATATATATATTGTTACGGATGTGGGACGACGTCGCTCCCCTTGCCAAGGGGGGGTTAACCCCTTGTCCATTATACTGGCCGTCGCCGATCCTGGGGGTCTGTGACGTCACTGGTGGTCAGCGACGACCAGGGTAATCGGGCCAGAGACCCCAAAAAAAGACCCCCCGAATACCTGCTTACCGTGACCTCCCAACCAGCGAGGAGACAGCCCCACCCGAGTCGCGACGGTAATGGACACGCCGAGCAAAGCGAGTCACGACCCAGGCCGTTAACAATTACTAACCCGATTATAGCAGTTTTAATCGTGCCACGCAGACCAATGGAAAGAAAAGACTAAAGCAACTGGATGGAGACGAAACCAAAGCTTGGAGAAGGAACACACATTTATTATAACAAACACCAGAGGAAAAGAAAGATCAAAGCTGTACAAAGATAGATGGATGTAAAAAGACACATGGCAGCCTTATCTATACAGTCTTGCTTATACCCAGGACAGAACAAACAAAGACAGATTCACACGGGGATGATGACAGGAATGGCAGGAGAAGGTCCGTTCAGCTGGCAAAAGTGGCCGGTTCGGCTCGTTCAGCCGTCGAGGTGCCGCACCGACCTCGCGCTGTTGGTTTTGGAGCGAACCCGACAACTGCTGGAACCAACGTGGTTGCGTCGACGCCACGACTCTCCCTCTCTGGGTATAATACTGGGATTTCCCCTCAGGTAAGGCACGATCTCTTTCTGATGCACGCTGGTCTCAAACCTTCTCTCTTCTTGCGCGATCTTCCCAACGCATATATTTAGCGGGGTCGTGACACGCCCTCGGCCGTTTGGGTCCCGCCCCCGTGCTCTGTTGGTAGCCTTATTAGGCAATGGAGCTGAACAGCTCCGCCCTCGCGGCGAGCCACGGTCACGCCTCTTCTCGGCGACCCCGCCCTTCTTGTTCAAACAGAGCACGGAGCACATGTTCAAAATGGCGGCGAACGCCGCTTTCAAACCCAGGCCAGTTGAGAGGGCGCGCACCCCACGCTTGTCGAGCTGCTTTGCAGAGAGAGAGAGTTTGCTGGGTTATGGAATCATTGAAGGGGAGCTATCCTTATTTGTTAATGCAACGTGGTGTCAATCTAGTGGATACAGAGCCTTAAACATAGAATAGGAAATAATTAGCAAGATGATTCTAAGATTAGCTGCGTGTTGCGATGGCCTAGGGTGCGATATTTAATAATTTTAAAAAGGGGATTATATTACAAAGGGGGATATTTACAAGTGAAGGGGGGGTTCCCAAATCTGTAACAATATATATAAACTTCCCTTCCAATGAACTTCAACACAGAAAGAGACCATTGGGCCCATCAGACTTCGCAGTGTTAGTGTGAGAAATCTCTGAGGATATTCTGGAGACTCAATAGCTCAATGGGCTGTCACAGCGTAAGTGATGAGGTCCGTCAGTTCGAGTCCCTGGTTGACTCAGAATTTTTTTAGACTAGCCTCACGCAGGTATCGACTTCCTGTTTATTATATATATATATACGTATATATATATACAGACTTGGCATTTAATATGGAATATTTTTTTTTTCTTGACGGGTTTACTTTCTTAACTAAGTATATCAATCTGGTGAGTTTCTTTTACACTTTGGTGATTTATTTGTTAAAAGAACCATGTCAGTGATTGTCTGTCGCAGCAAGAAGTCAACAACAGGATTATATCACAGGTGGCGTGGCAAAATGTTATGACCGGTGCATTTGATGATTGGCTTCACAGTCGGGTATACAAGGGTTGTTGCGTTCTGTATTCGTGGAAAACAACTGCTGCACGTCTCCAAAAGTTATTGCCGCTTCCTCTGGAGATGGTCCGTCAACTCGACAATGCTGTTTTTCATGGAGTGGTGGCTTTACGAAATTACGGCATGAAACAGCGTGCTATTGCTCGGCAGTATGGCATCACTCAAGGTCAGGTGTCAAAGATCCTGAAACGGAATGCTCAGAGGGGTGTCCCTACTCCAATACCGAGGCCAGGACGTCCCCGCAGAACCACAAGGAGGGATGATCGCCAGCTGCACCGGTTAGTCCGCAATGGCTGTACCAAGTCAGCTAATCGGCTTAGGGCTGAGTGGCAGCAACTGACAAATGTGCCTGTATCCAGAAGGCTAGTCAACCAACGACTGGTTCAAGCAGGCTATCGTGCCAGGCATCCCCTGAGAAAGCCACGCCTGACCAGACAACACCGCCAGCGCCGATTGCAGTGGGCCAGAGAGCACCGTCAATTGCAGCCAGGACACTGGAATCACGTGATCTTCAGTGACGAGTCTAGATGCCTGGTCTATCGTCAAGATGGCCACGTTCGAGTGCGCAGACAAGTGCATGAAGCCTACAACAAAGATTGTATAGTGCCAAGAGTCCAAGCTGGAGGTGGTGGGGTGACCGTTTGGACTGCTTTTCATGCAGGGGGCAAAACTGACCTGGTTGTTCTGAATGGAAACCTGAACCAGTTCAAGTACAGGGCCATTCTGGAAGAAACATTGCTTCCATTTGCTCGTGCAGCCTTTCGAGGAAACTTTGTCTTCCAAGATGACGATGCACGGCCTCATCATGCTCGCATGATCCAACACTTTCTTGCTGACCGTGGTGTAGAGCATATGGAGTGGCCTGCCATGTCCCCGGATATGAATCCGATAGAGAACTTGTGGGCAGAATTAACGCGTCAAATCGCCCACTTGGACCAGCAGCCTACCTCTGTGCCTGAATTGCAGCAGACTATTGTCACTGCATGGCAAGCGATTCCTGTCCAAACCTTGGCAAAGCTCGTGAACAGCATGCCTCGACGTGTACGTGTTCTCCTGAATGCTCGTGGGGGTTACACGAAGTACTGAACTGTAATTTTACTGTCCGTAATCCCAGTCATAATTTAGCTTTTGTTTTTGTTGAATTTTTTTTGGCTAATGTGCAAAATAAAGAGATACTTCTGGAAAACATACAGAAGTTTAACACAGTACTGTCCGTGAATTGAGTTCGATATCAGTTTACATCACTTTCAAGGATCAATTTATTTGCTTCGACATGTAAAATGTGGTTTTTGTTTCTTTTAAAGGTCACATTAACAAAATCTAGAATAATTTCAACATAATTCAAATGAACTTTTGGTTCTAAGTCATCTTGAAAAGTAAGTTCACCCCCACAAAAAAAAAGATTCCATATTAAATGCCAAGTCTGTAGTTATGAATATATATAGTTATATATATAGTTATAAATATATATATGTAGTTATAAATATATATATATTGTTACGTGCTCCTCCCCGACCCCCTGGTCACGGTGTACCTCCGAGCCCCGAGAGGAGTCATGGCAGAAAAATGTGTTATTCTGTATGTCAAAGATCAATGGTGAAACCACACCAATTGTTACAAACCAACAGGTATTGTATTAAGATCACACAAGAATAACAGTACAAAAACAATAGTAATCAATTGTACAACAAATAGTATATCATTCCTATGATGGTACCATCAGGTTCGTACAATATAACTCACTGTGCTCCAAGTGAGCGAAAAGAAGAAGATTCCCAATGTCTCTATTCCCCGGCTCCAAGCCAAAGTCGATCCGCTCCAGCGATCGACAGATCAATGTCCAATCGAGACCAGAATCCCGTTGGGTTGGCAGTTACAGTCTGGCTGCCAAAGCTGTGAAAGGCGCCCTCCAGGCGACTAGGTAATCCAAAGGCGCCCTCCAGGCGACTGGGAAATCACATCCTCGGGTATGGACGTTTCACATCTCGCAGTCGGCAAACCTCAGATTTACCTTCAGGTATATCCGCGTTGCACACACACACACCAGATACGTCTGAAAGCGGTGAAAACGGCTGATGCGAAGCAAAGAAAAACCTTGCATGACGCACAAAGCACGTCGAGTCAAAATGGCCGACGGCCGTACTCGAGACGTAACGGCACGACGATGATTTTCCTTGGAATCAACCGCCAAAACCTGACACGCAGGTTGATCTGTCACAGCGATAACTCTGTTGCAGGAATCCCTTTCCTGGGAAACCCAAAGTTCACTCGTGACTCTTGCTCGCCAACGTTCGCTCCAGACCTCGAAGCGACTATGCTTCTTGTCTGACTCCACTCGCTCCGCCCTCTTTTTCCTCCTCCTCTTCTTCGTCGTCCGGTTCCGGTTTCATTTAAAACTAACTTTTTCACCTTTTGAAAACGGTTCATAAACAATAAACCTTTTGACAACAATAATAGTACATGGAATTGAAAATTTTTACAGTGGATAAAAACCACCACAACGGAAGTGACAAATCCGTAACACTTCCCCCCCTCAAGAAAGAAAGTGAACAGAGTGAAAACTTTCTTTGCAGGCAAAACTCTTTTAACAAAAAAAAAGTAAAACTCACACCCAAATCGATTCACGTGAGCAACAATAATTATTATTTCCCAAAAATAAAGCAACAAAACTTCCAAACAACCTACAGAAATTTCCAAAGTTAGTTCACTCAGGACAAAGCATCAGCAACGATATTGTCCCTGCCCTTTACATGCTCAATTTCCAAGTTGAACTCCTGCAAGGCCAAACTCCTTCTCATCAACCTCTGATTTTTATTTTTCATTTTTTGAATGAAGGTTAAGGGGTTGTGATCAAAAATCCAAAACAAAGCAAATCTTTTGCACTTTTTGAAGGAGGCCGAGCTGAGAGCCAGGTTTCATGATGGTTGGGTGGTGAGGCCTGGAAGTATTCACTACATGGACGCCTTTAGGAACGTGGAGTTCACGGTTAATCCGTGTAGGAATCTTGGCTCGGCTGCTCCGCAGCATTCAGTGCTTCAAACTCTTCCTAACTTTCATAATATTCATGGTTGGAGCGCTTGTCGCTGTAGTCACATGAATAGCGGTCTCCTTCTCGGCCACTACCCTGATAATCATCCCTTCGGGAGCTGCCGTAACTCTGGGAGCCTCCATAGTAATCTCGACTGCGGCCACCACCAAAACTACTACTCCCACCCCGGGAGCCACAGCCACCCCTGAAACTACCTCCACGTTTTCCTCCTCTGTAGCCCCCTCGACGCCCATGGACTGCCTTCTCTACTGTTATGGTCCAACCATCCAAATCCTTGCCATTCAAATCCTTTTCTGCATCTTTGGCGTCCTTTGTGTTTTCAAACGTGACAAAGCCAAACCCTCCCTGTCTTTTATCAGCAACACTTCCAAGAGTGGTCCATATTTGCCGAAGACAGAGTCCAGAACATCTTCCCTTGTGTTGAAGTTCAGTCCACCTACAAAGAGCTTGCCAACATTGTCTCCATTCATGACTTGTGTGTGCTGACACTTAGTTTCAGGGTACTTGACGAGAAGTGTCTGTGCAAAGCGTGACATCAGTACCTTCCTCTTCTCTTCAGAGCACTTCCTACCCATAGCACGAGTCGCGATATAGGATGGAAAGATACCCGGAATCTCCTGCTCTAACTGTGCAGTGTTATTTTCCATACTAGGCTTTTCAACAAACATCGGGTTACCAGAAACTTGACCACCGGCCAAATCATTCCCGATAACAAAAGATATTCCCTCTACAGGAAGAGTGGCTTGTAAACCTACGGTGACCGGTCCTGATACCAAATCAGACTTCAAATGGATGACATGAAGTGGAGCTTTAACATATCCACCAACCCCTGTAAAAGAACACTAACACCAGTTGCCGTCTTCTCTGACAATGGCAAAATGCCTTCAAGCATCAAAGATTGATGTGCTCCTGTGTCCCTCAATACCCTCACAGGTCTCTGGTTAGTCAAGTCTCCATCCAGTGACACAAACCCCTCTGAAATAAATGGCTTGTAACCCTCTTGAACAAGGTCGTCCTGTGATGCCATAACTTTGGCATGGGAACCTTCACAAGGCACTGTCCTCCAAGGACGATTTCTCGCATTTGCATATATTTTCTCGTGGAGACCCTCACCGGCGGGGTAACGGCGGAAAGGGGCTGTTGGGCTGCCATGGGCCAAGGGGTAAAGGGGGGGGGGCGGGGCAAGGAACTTGTAAGTCGGTTGACTTGTTTTTGGGACTGCGGGCACCACAGCCTGAAGCGCCCCCATCATCTTTTTGTGCGGTACCTCCCCGCTGCCTAGTTGAGGAATGCACACACACGAATGACATCAATGCCATGGTCCTGCAGGGGGGGGGGTGAAATAAGTGCTGGTAATGATAAAGTGTAGTAATGAGTTTGGACTGAGAATGAGTGGATAAGGGGTTTATGTTGCATGAGTGTGGGCGAAATCCACCGAGCCATGTCACTCACCTCTAACACAGGGCCCGTGGAAATTTAGGGGTGCATTGGGATGGCCCCGCAGGTAAGGTTGTGTCTTGTGGCATCCACCAGGGGACGTGGTCTGTAGACCGGGGTATGTAAAAATGTATAGAGTTTTTGGAATCTTGTAAGTTGGTTAAGTTAGTTTTTGGTGTGTTGTTTGTTTCCTCCCTCCACAGGAACAATGAAGACCAATGAATGTACATACTTGCATGATTGTTAAGGGGTTTAGAATGTTAAGGAAATGTAGGGAGGTAGTCCGACTCACTTCCCACAGCCCTTCCTGATTTATTTCATAGGTTAATTAAGTGCGTGACAGTAAGTGTTAAGGCTGGAATGGTAGCGCCTGCAGTGAACCTTGCAGGAGCTACGGTTCCAAGGGGGGGGGGGGGGCTGTGTTATGAATTTGGGTAGTGATATATGTAGAGCAGAGTAGATCTGAGTAGGTACCATGCTTCGAGATGTCACGGTAAGGAACACTTCCTGTAATAAGTCATGTGTAGGTGTTTTGTCGGCTAAGATGTATGATTGTGAATCTACCAGGAGATTTGTGTGTTAAGTAGTGTAAGGAATAATGAGTAGAGCTCTTGTATGTCTCACCTGGTTAGCCAAACCTCTGTCCATTTTGGCACTGCACACCACCTAAACACTTGGTTAGGATCCCTTAGTACAACACTAATAACGCCCTCCCCCCTGACATGACCTAGGAAGAAATCAGGCCAGGACACCGCCGATAGTGGCCGCCATCATTTACACCTCCGAGAGGCCTATCCACCTCACATAGCACGTGCTATGACCACGGAGTAGGGGACGGGAGTGAGAGTGGCACAGTGGGCATGCTCCTGGGCGAGTCGGTGGAGGCTCTGATTGGTTGGGAGTGCGCCAAAGCTGACGTCATCGGCCGGAGATATTAGCCGGGGGCCGGACGCCATTTTGGGCAGTGGAGTCCAGAGCAGTTGGTGTTGAGTTGAGAGCCAGTCGAGTTGAGCAGGAGGACTGAGAGTCGAGTTGAGAGAGAGTTGGAAATTGCGAGTTGCCGAACGCCATTGCGCAGTTAAGAAGATCTGATCCCGAGTTCTGAGGTGCGCACGGGCAGAGTTGGCAGTTGATCCAGAGCAGTTGGATTCCTGGCAGTTCGCAGTTCAGCGCAGTTGATCCTGAGCAGTTGGATTCCTGGCAGTTTGCAGTTCAGTGCAGTTGATCCCGAGCAGTTGGATTCCTGGCAGTGCAGTGCAGAGCCCGAGTCTGTTTTGAGCAGTTGGGTTTGAGACGCGGCAGGACTTTGGTCCAAGTCGACCTCGTGTGGAGCCGCTAGCCTGCGTGGGACACATGGCGCTTGGAGCGAGGCCTTGTGGAACTTGGAGCGAAGGACCTCGTGGTGTGCGGTCGGGCCCGGCAGAGCGGTGTTGGACAGCAGCCAAGGAAGACGACGAGACAGATAAGCCTGAGCTCCGCATGCATTTTGCACAAAAGACGTGTTTTTTTCGTAATTCATAATCCCTCGTTTTGTTTCTGAAGTCGGTGTGCGGGATCCCGATTTAGGATATTTATTACCGGCGCGTGCTTTTACTGTCCTTGCTTTTCCCAATAAACCCTTATATTACTTTCTGTACATATACCTGAACGCAGTTTCCTGATTGATTTGATAGTTAAGGCTGCGGGGGCTCTCGCCGTCCCCCTCCATTCCGCGTACTTGGGGCTTTTGGATTTGGAAGCCGCCATTGAGTTTTCGCCTCAGAAGTTAAAGCCTTCGTCCCTTCCGGACAGCGCTAAATAGGGTTTCAGGACCAAATTCGCTGTTACCTAAGTACTAGCGCTGCCCTGGAAGCGAGGAAATAAGCCTCGCACGAACCACGTGTGATGGTGATACGCCGAGCGGTTTGCGTACACGTGATCCGCGCTATTATTGATTACTAGACCCGATTGGAGCGATCTTATTCGTACCACGCTTAGTCAATGGAGAAATCACAAAGGCGATCGAATTGGAAAGGAAAGGAAGATCAAATATGTTTAATTATGATTTGCACATATTTACAGCTCAGGACGAAGAGACACAGGGAAATCCTTAAACAGTCTTACTCTTAATACCCCAGGACAAACGGTCCCGTCTCACACACACACCCACACGGGGATTGCTGATGGGCAGGATGATGTTCACCAACTCCGCGGTGGTCGTACAGGATCGGCTCCGTCTCACTTTCCACGGTCCCCGGCACGTCCCACGAAGATGGAGGTAGGCGAAAGCAGGACCGCGTATCGTGTCGCTCGAACAAGGCGGATAATCTCGGGGCGAACGGTAGAGGGCGGACTGTGCGCGGCTGGCGGTTACTCAGCCGCGTTCACTCGCTTTGGCCGAACCGCGTGAGTTAACAACGCCCTGTCTGCGCCCACGTTTTCCACGTAACAAGGTTCATTCAGCACGGGTGATTCCCGTCAAGCGCGTCTCCTTCCTCCGTACTCAGAAGTCACTTCAGCGCACCTCTCCCATAACCCTGGTACTGCAACTGACGAGCGCCTCTCCCTTCTCATAACTGTTCAAGTCCTCTCCCTTTTCATAACTCGACTCCACGACTCACCAGCGCCTCTCCCTTCTCATAAATCGACTCGACGAGTGCCTCTCCCTTCTCATAACTGGACTCGACGAGTGCCTCTCCCTTCTCATAACTGAGGTGGGGGCTTCACGCAAAGGGTTTTATTGCCATGCCCTGAGCCCGATCGAATGTCCCAACCACGCCCTGTGACGCCACGCTGCTCGCGCTCCGATTGGCTGGTTCATTCTTACCATCCCCACTGCTGCCGCGCTCAACCCTCCTTCACCTTTCGAGGCCCTGCCTCGTGTTAACTTGACTAGTGGACAGCCAAATGGGGCGCGGGATGGATTGCGCCCATAGAGGGAGAATGGAGGTTGGAGCAAAATGATTGGGGGGCCTATTCTCCTGTCTTTACACAACGCAGGTACTAAGAGGGGAAATGGCCTATTCTTACACATACTAAGACATAACTATACGACAAATGGGCCTATATGTTGCTCGTGTGACTAACTATGGGGAGCAAACCTTTAACCTTTATTAACTTTACTGTACAAATCTCAAAACCGCAGCAATATATATATACAGTCACGTGAAAAAGTAAGTACACCCCATGTAAAGTTTTGACTTTTTCAACATATTTCAACATACAGCTGTTTGATCTTCATTTCAACAATATTGATAGATAAAGGTGATATAATTTAACAAATATCATGAAACATTTACATTTTGTAGACCATTGCAGAATTTAAATAAACATAAATGCAAATTTCGCAAGTGGAAAAAGTAAGTACACCCCTACATTTATCACTACTTCAAATACCTAAAATTAGAATCCGGTGCACCAGGTCAGGTGCAAATGATTAGAACATCGTTAGAGAGGATCTTGGAGGAACCTGTCTTATTTTAACCTCAGACATTTAGTTTGGTTTGCTCTTTGTTGTTGAAGTGTGCGGCGTCACCATGCCTAGATCAAAAGAGCTCTCTGAGGCCTTCAAAAACAAGGTTATAGATGCCTACGAGTCTGGGAGGGATTTCAAAAGATCTCCAAACAATTTTAAATCAATCATTCGACTGCCCAGAAGATCATCTACAAGTGGAGAAGATTCCAAACAACTGCCAACTTGTTCAGGCCAGGCCGCCCCGGCAAGTTCAGCCCGAGAGCAGACCGCAAGATGCTGAAAGAAGTCTATAAGAACCCCGGAATGTCATCACGGGACCTACAGGTAGCTCTTGCCACTGTTTATGTCAAAGTGCACGACTCTACCATTAGAAAGAGGCTGCACAAATTTGATCTACATGGGAGGTGTGCCAGGAGGAAACCTTTGCTGTCCAGAAAGAACATCAGGGCAAGACTAAAGTTTGCCAATGCACACGTAGGCAAAGACCAGCACTTCTGGAACAATGTGCTCTGGACAGATGAGTCAAAGGTAGGGCTATTTGGCCACAGTACCAGAAGACAAGTTTGGCGAAAACCAAAGACAGCATTTGACCACAAGAACCTGATACCAACTGTAAAGCATGGTGGTGGAAATATTATGGTTTGGGTCAACTTTGCTACATCAGGGCCTGGGCAGCTCACCATCATAGAATCCACTATGAATTCTTCATTGTACCAGAGGGTGCTTGAGGATAATGTGAGGCCATCTGTCGGAAAGTTGAAGCTCAACCGAAGGTGCACCTTGCAACATGACAATGACCCTGAACATACCAGTAAATCTACCAAGGAATGGCTGAAAATAAAGAAATGGAGGGTTCTGGAATGGCCAAGGCAAAGCCCGGATCTAAATCCCATCGAGATGTTGTGGGGGGTTTGAAACGAGCTGTGCATGCAAGAAACCCCTCAAACATCGCACAGCTGAAAGAATTCTGCATGGAGGAGTGTGCAAAAATTTCTCCCAGTCGATGTCAGAGACTTGTAGAGAGTTATAAGAAACGCCTACTTGAGGTTGTCTCTGCCAAAAGGGGCAATACCACCTATAAGAGCCAAGTGTGTACTTACTTTTTGCACATGCCTAATTTGCATTTATGTTTATTTAAATTATACAATGGACTACAAAATGTCAATGTTTCATGATATTTGTTGTATTATATCACCTTTATCTATCAATATTGTTGAAATGAAGATGAAATAGCTGTATGTTGAAAAAGTCAAAACTTTACATGGGGTGTACTTACTTTTTCACGTGACTGTATATATATATTTATATATATATATTTATATATATATATATATTGTTACTGATCGCGGTTTAGATGTTACTTTGCCGAGCGAAGGCTCCGCGACCGAACAGTTATTCCCCGATTAGAACCCGATTCCACCCAAACGTTGGCCGGATCGCACCGCAGCTATTCAATAGGGAAAAGACAAAGGCGACACGGATGTGAAGAAGAAGAAGAAGAAGACAAAAAGGTTGGAAATACTACTAAATTTATTCCTACTATTTACATGCTCAAAGTAACCAAGGAGAAGGAAAGATAATAAAATAATATACAGAAGAATCAGAGACACAGTGCAATTATTAACTTATACAAGCTTAATTAATACCCAGGGACAAGACACACAGAACAAACTCACGTACACAAGAAGGGTGGAGGAAAGGAATGAATGCTGGAAGGAGGAATGGGAAGGTTCAGCTGGGGCAGATGGTTCGGGCTTGATCCCGCACGGGACGTCGGCTGGACCTCGACGGCCACCGATGCCACCGCTATCTGGTCCCCGCGGGGTAACGGGTTGGAGCTGCCTGGTGGAGTCAACGCTGCTTGTGGAGCCAAAGCTGCTTCCCTGGCTCACCTCAGGGCGCGTCAGCCGTCTCTGGCGCAACTGCTGGTAATTGACCTTGAACCTTCTCTCTCTTGGCCCTGGTGTCTCCTCACCACCGACAACTCAACGCAACCAACGTAACCACTGACCACTCGACGCCACCACTTCTCACCACCGACTTCTTACCGCAACCAACGCAACCACTGACCCTCCACTGACGACCAACTGACGACTCACTCTCCTGCTTCTTGCGTGCGCGCCTTTTATAGCGCCTCCAGCGATCAAGCCGCCGGCCTTCAGGACACGCCCATCGGTGTGCTCACCTCGGCCCTGGTTGGTCACGCGACCCTCTCGCTCCGCCCTTGATGACGACGGGCGGGCACGCCCCTCTTCCCCTCTATGACGAGGTGGAGACACGCCTTTCTTCTCCGACCCTGCCTCGTGGTCAATGGCGGTTTTGGAGGGGAGGTAATTGGCAATCGAGGCTCGGCAATGACGAAAGGGGATGTGAAAGAAATGGGGATTTTGGGGATGGGAATGAAAGGGGATCTATTCTTTTTCACTGGTGCAATGGAGTACTTCAATTAATGGGAGACACAGCCTTACCCTAAAACACAGAATAAGAGATAACTATCAAACAGGGGTATTCTATTATTTGGCTGACGTGTATGCTTGTGGACTAATTATGGGATGCCCTTTCACCTTTACACAGCTCCGGAGGTAGGGGGGCGCAGAATAAACAATAATAATAATAATACAGCACACAATCAAAAAAAATACAGTCCTCATATCCGCAACACTGCACCCTCCTCCTCTTAGGCACGTCCCGGGCCTACAACTTTTATTTAGTGTGACACTTAGGTGTAGTTCCCTCTACTTTTAACCTGACCCTGAGTGCGACAGTTTTAAAACATAAATAAATGTGTCCCGCTGCTCCATTGCACCCTGCCTAACAGACTTACGCCCACAGTTAACCGAATTGCGGAATGGTCTTCAAACTACACACTGACGGTGGGAAGCATTATTTACAATGACGCTATTTTTATTTACAAAACTAACCCAGGACCTGTGATTGTTCTTTCTGGGGGGGAGACAGTCTGCTCTGCATCAATGCACCATGAAAGCACCTAAAAACGCACCAATACAAGCACCAATCGGTGCAGTCACCATTGTTCATCAATAAAAATAAACCAACAACCCCTAACCCTGCAGGTGATCTCTTGCTCTTCGGCTCCCTCTGCTGGTTATTATTATTTGGTCTTCCAGATGTTGTCATTCCTTTTGCTTTGCTTACTGGCGGCCTATTTGTATGAAGTGTGCCCAATGTGTCCTTTTTATTTTCTTTTATTTATGGCCCACAGGGCCGACTACGTGTGCTTCACCTGTGTGGCATCGGTGCCCTGTGGCCAAGGTCCGCCAGCAAGATTTCGGGCCCTCATGGCCGGTTCCAGCAGAGGGGCCATGCCCCAACCCATGGGGTCCATAAGTGGTGCTCGGCCACAGACCTGTGGTCCATAATGTGGTGCATCGATGCAGACAGCTGGTTCTGGGAATTCCGGGCGCACAATGGAGGACTCACGCACGCTCCCCTCGGCGCCCAATGGCGCACAGGTCATGTGGGAGACAAAAGGGGAAAGACAAATGAGCGAGGGGTAAGGTCACAAGGGTACACATCAATAAGGCAATGCAAGGCGAAATGCGTACGGAGGGCGAAGTGAGAAAGCTCGTCCCTACCGTACGTCACCCCCCTGTCACCTACACTACCCTTGCCCTTACCCCATATGTACAAAATCTACCCATTTACAAATTCGTCACTACTGTCACGTCTTCCCCATATTTCCTCTATACCAAATTCGTCACCACAATCCCTCTAACCAAAATTTGCCATCATCCAATTCGTCATCAATCCTCATAAGGAGGGAGAGATGGAATTACGCACAATGTCACACCCATGTCATGATGCGTCTCACAATCCAAACATTTGCATCAATGAAAAATAATAAAACATGGCATGGTGTGGAGTTCCTGTCACCTCAGGTGAGTGGATGCAGATGGTGCGAGGAGACTCCAATCCTAACTATCCTCTAAATGACTTTAACACACTTTACACTACCCGGGGTCTTTCCCTGCCAATCCATTGGCCAACTTACACTATGGGTTCTAAAAACCAATTCCCATTGACCAAACTGTGGTGCTTCTCAATTTGGGGTCTCACTCCCCCGATTCATCTCCCGGTGCCCTCGCACAATTTCTGGGCTGCGACGTGTAGCTCTCCCAGCAGGTCTACCCACCTGCACACCTCCACCACTGCAGTTGCCACCCGAGCTTACCTAGCTCCTCACCCTAACCTAACTAACTGGGGAAGACCCCTCCTGGTTCTGTCACCCCTTGGTGCCCTCTGGCACTGGGCTACCCGGGTCCGTCCTCCGGATCCTCGGGCCCCATCCACAACAACTACTACCGGCTCCCAGAGCCCACCTGCGGCCTCACCTGGCCGACATCCTCACAGTGGTGGAGTGCCCAAACCAACTACACACACTAACAGGCTACACGCCCGGCCATTTCCACAACACTAATGCACCCATCCAATCACCATTCTTCCACCCGCACCAGAGATGCCAATATCCAACCACAATTTACCTATACCCTCTACCTACCACTTACACTACCCGCCCCGGGTATTCGTGATGGGGGTCCATCCTTCCCCCATTCACACCTTCGCACCATCCACTCCACTCCACAATTTCCACCATACTCACTCCACGACCATCCATCCCAATACGCCATATATCCCATACCATTTATTCCACACAACCATTCTCCATACCTGTTGTTGCACACCTGTGCACTCACACCTGGTGCCACCTGCACCCTCCTCCTCTTCCTGGACCATTGGGTCAGCACAATACACAATCACCTTCACTCACTCATACACTGCTCCATACACCTGTTCAGTTGCACACCTGTGCAATCACACCTGTTCAATCACACCTGTTCAATCTTCAAACACACGGCATCATCTCAGCTAACTACTCCCCTCTGAAACTTGCGCTTCCCAGTCGTCCCTTTAAACTATTGCGCTCCCTCGTCATTATCATCCATACTAATCTACCTGCGTCCCCACTACAGGTATCAGTCACTATCTGAACCTTAACGTTACCTAATGTCATCTCCGCTAGATCCCTATCAATATAACCTAACCCACCCGGGCTAGTTTTCACTGCCATACACCCCATAATCTATAGCGCATTTGCCCCCACTTTTTGTGAGGGATGACAGAGTTGCCATCCCACCACATCGGGCATCTCCCACTACCAATTTCGCTCGTCCAAATCCAACAAATCAACAATTTGCCATTTACTGCTAGTCACCGTACCAATCCTCAAATTTTGCTTTTTTTCTAATTTCGGGGCCAAAACACTATCCTCATCACCCGTCTACTTATTAGATCCTCTCGGTGCGCCAATTCCCTTCTAAAGCTCGGCTTCGTACAGCCGAGCAATGAATACGGGTTGTTTTGTGCCAGCGGCTGGATACGTCCCGCATTCGTGGCAGGGACGGGGGCTTACCCGGGCCGAGATCCCACGCACCACCTCGGCGTGGAGCCATCCAATGTCCCGATCTCGACCTGCCGGCACGTCTCAATAGAAAGTGGTCGCCATGACGACCCTTCCTATCGGGCTGCCCGCTCCGCCTAGTGGAGCCCGGACGCGGCCGTTCCAAGCGAGGCACAGCGTGGATCGCGTACGGCGGTTCTTTCGAAACTGCCGTGGTTCGGATCCCCGCTGGTCCTCGCGGCACGCGAAGCTGCCCGACGCGCACCGAGGGCCCGATTCGGCTACAAGTCGTTCTAACCTCTAACCCGGTTACCGTCGATGCTTCACCTGCATGCTTACATGCATACGCTACCCCTTTCTTGCTCATACCTCCAGCTGTTCCCATGCTCCTCGTATCTTTCCTTACACACCTCGGTACACTCATTCCGCCCACAGACTTGGTCACACACCTGACCACCGAACACCTTGGCACACATTCGTCGCTCGCACACCTCACCAACACACCTCTTCGCGCCCCTTCCTCGGTCACCTCCTCTGTGACAATCACAGGTGTGCTCTTACTCGCACACCCAACCACGTGCCTCACGACCAACTCAAGTGTGCATTCCCACACACGCTCTACCATTCCAGGTGTGCATCCTTCCATTCCAGGTGTACATCCTCGCTCACCTGTCACAACCAACTCACGCTCCTTGTCACTCTCACTACTTTCACCTCCATTCTTGACAGCGCACTCACCCTTACTCTCGACAGCACACTCTTTCCTCATGCACCCGTCCGTTACACACCTTTCTCGCGCATCCTCTCGCGCACACTCTTTCGTTACATCCTCTGTAACTCTCACCACAGGCGTGCATTCTCCTTCACTCTTGACAGCGCACTCTTTCCCCATGCACCTGTCCGTTACACACCTTTCTCGCGCATCCTCTGGCGCACACTCTTTCGTTACTTCCTCCGTAACACTCGCCACACCGCGCTTCCATGTGCTCCCTCGCACACGCGCTACGACCGACTCACTCTTGACAGCACACTCACTGGTCGGCGCGCACTTTTTCCTCACACACCCCATGGTCGGACATTCTCGCACACCTCTTTTTTCGCGCGCCAGACCTGTCGCACACTTCACCAACGGCCTTTCACGAACACCCGGATCCAAACCAATCCCCAAGCCGACTGAAGCTTTCCTCACATCATATACATTGCCGAATATTTCGCCACTCACCTTGGCACCTCGTCTCCGCACCTCTTTTGCCACCTGCAAACTCTTTATTTGGTTAGTGAGCATCACATTATGAGTTGAGCACCGACCTTGTACCAATTCCATCACCTCCTCCTGGATTTCTCTTTTAGTTTCTGTCCGTCTTTTCTTAATTTCACTCACCTCTTCTTCCACTTCCTTTAATTTTTGCTTCACCTCTTTTATTTCCCGGTGCGTCTCCTCAAGTTCGTCCTCTAAGGCTACCGTGACCGTCTCTATGTGCATCCTCACCTGCCGGTCCTTTGTCTCCATTATCTCTGTCACCTCGTCCACCCTCATTGTCAGTTCCTCACGTACCATCTGACATTGCCTCTGTGTTGCTATTAATTCGTTTTTAATGTCCTTTTGTGTCGCTTTTAAACCCCCGATGATTGCAGTGTTCTTTTCCACTTGGTCCGCTAGTTCCCTTTGTCCGACTGTCAGCTGTTCTACTCCCTTCGTCAGACCCTCTATGCCCCCCTGTAACCTAGCCGTATTATTCCTCACCTCTTTCTCCATACGCTTCTCACCTCGCTTTACCTCCTCGCGTAGCCCCGAGACCTCCTCACTTACACCTCGTCGTATCTCCTCCATCTCTTTTGTAGATGCCACCCTCATCTGTCCCAATTCATCCCTCTGAGCATCCAGTTTACTTTCTAACCCGATTTGCACCTCCTCTATCTGGTTCCCCATTCGTTTGATTTCCCTGGCAGATTGTTCCCCGATTTCCCGCAATTTGTCCTCCATCCTATTTTCTAACCCCATTAACCCATTTTTCACCTCTTTTATCCCGTTGTCTAACCCCTCAAAATTTTTGTCTAACTTCCCAAATTTCTTGTCTAACCCCTCACCGGTACCCCTCGCTTCGTCCCTCATTACCCCCATTTGGCCCTCCAATCGCTCACCCTGAGCATCCATCCGGTTCCCCATTACCCCCAATTGCTCATTCTGAGCCTCCATCCGGTTCCCCATTACCCCCATTTTTGCTTCTAGCCTCTCCATAAGGGCCCCCATTTGTAACATAAAAAGGTTCGAATCCACCAGCGGCGCTGCTACGGTCGCGGGTGCGGCAAAATTTGGTGCCGCTACACCCACATGCGCGAGGACGCCATTTTGTGCGTCTGATACTCCCTCAACCGCCTCCTCATTGCTCCCCTCCATTTGATCCTGGGTTACTCCTAACCCCTCCTCTAGCTCACCCACCGGCATTCGATCGCCTTGACCAGCCATGGCGCGATTTCAAAATTCGGGTTTTATTTCTTTAAAACACAATTTCGGCAGCTTGTAATTTTGAGCGCGTTAAGCGCGCTTCGGGTCCGATCTCACTTCCCGACACCAATTGTTACTGCCAATAGTACAATTGGTGTCCAAAATTTGGGCTAAATAAATTTAGTCCCAGGTTCGAATCCCACTCCTGACACCAATTGTTACTGATCGCGGTTTAGATGTTACTTTGCCGAGCGAAGGCTCCGCGACCGAACAGTTATTCCCCGATTAGAACCCGATTCCACCCAAACGTTGGCCGGATCGCACCGCAGCTATTCAATAGGGAAAAGACAAGGGCGACACGGATGTGAAGAAGAAGAAGAAGAAGACAAAAAGGTTGGAAATACTACTAAATTTATTCCTACTATTTACATGCTCAAAGTAACCAAGGAGAAGGAAAGATATTAAAATAATATACAGAAGAATCAGAGACACAGTGCAATTATTAACTTATACAAGCTTAATTAATACCCAGGGACAAGACACACAGAACAAACTCACGTACACAAGAAGGGTGGAGGAAAGGAATGAATGCTGGAAGGAGGAATGGGAAGGTTCAGCTGGGGCAGATGGTTCGGGCTTGATCCCGCACGGGACGTCGGTTGGACCTCGACGGCCACCGATGCCACCGCTATCTGGTCCCCGCGGGGTAACGGGTTGGAGCTGCCTGGTGGAGTCAACGCTGCTTGTGGAGCCAAAGCTGCTTCCCTGGCTCACCTCAGGGCGCGTCTGCCGTCTCTGGAGCAACTGCTGGTAATTGACCTTGAACCTTCTCTCTCTTGGCCCTGGTGTCTCCTCACCACCGACAACTCAACGCAACCAACGTAACCACTGACCACTCGACGCCACCACTTCTCACCACCGACTTCTTACCGCAACCAACGCAACCACTGACCCTCCACTGACGACCAACTGACGACTCACTCTCCTGCTTCTTGCGTGCGCGCCTTTTATAGCGCCTCCAGCGATCAAGCCGCCGGCCTTCAGGACACGCCCATCGGTGTGCTCACCTCGGCCCTGGTTGGTCACGCGACCCTCTCGCTCCGCCCTTGATGACGACGGGCGGGCACGCCCCTCTTCCCCTCTATGACGAGGTGGAGACACGCCTTTCTTCTCCGACCCTGCCTCGTGGTCAATGGCGGTTTTGGAGGGGAGGTAATTGGCAATCGAGGCTCGGCAATGACGAAAGGGGATGTGAAAGAAATGGGGATTTTGGGGATGGGAATGAAAGGGGATCTATTCTTTTTCACTGGTGCAATGGAGTACTTCAATTAATGGGAGACACAGCCTTACCCTAAAACACAGAATAAGAGATAACTATCAAACAGGGGTATTCTATTATTTGGCTGACGTGTATGCTTGTGGACTAATTATGGGATGCCCTTTCACCTTTACACAGCTCCGGAGGTAGGGGGGCGCAGAATAAACAATAATAATAATAATACAGCACACAATCAAAAAAAATACAGTCCTCATATCCGCAACAATATATACACATATATATATATATTTATTTATATATTTATTTATTTATATACAGACTTGGCATTTAATATGGAATATATATATTTTTCTTGACGGGTTTACTTTCTGAACTCGGTATATCAATCTGGTGAGTTTATTTTACGCTTCGGTGATTTCTTTGTTAAAAGAACCATGGCACTGATTGTCTGTCGCAGCAAGAAGTCAATAACAGGATTATATCACAGGTGGCGTGACAAAATGTACGGACAGGTACATTTGCCGATTGGCTTCACAATCGGGTATATAAGGGTTGTTGCGTTCTGTATTAGTGGAAAACAACTGCTGCACGTCTACAAAAGTTATTGCCGCTTCCCCTGGAGATGACCCGTCAACTCGACAATGCTGTTTGTCATTTAGTGGTGGCTTTACGAAATTCCGGCATGAAACAGCATGCTATTGCTCGGCAGTATGGCATCACTCAAGGTCAGGTGTCAAAGATCCTGAAACGAAATGCTCAACGGGGTGTCCCTCCTCCGATACCGAGGACAGGACGTCCCCGCAGAACCACAAAGAGGGATGATCGCCAGCTGCACCGGTTAGTCTGCAATGGCCGTACCAAGTCAGCTAATTGGCTTAGGGCTGAGTGGCAGCAACTGACAAATGTGCCTGTATCCAGAAGGCTAGTCAACCAACGACTGGTTCAAGCAGGCTATCGTGCCAGGCGTCCCCTGATAAAGCCACATCTGACCAGACAACACCGCCAGCGCCGATTGCAGTGGGCCAGAGAGCACCGTCAATGGCAGCCAGGACACTGGAATCACGTGATCTTCAGTGCCAAGTCTAGATTTCTGGTCTATCGTCAATATGGCCGCGTCCGAGTGTGCAGGCAAGTGCATGAAGCCTACAACGAAAATTGTATAGTGCCAAGAGTCCAAGCTGGAGGTGGTGGGGTGACCGTTTGGGCTGATTTTCATGCAGGGGGCAAAACTGACCTGGTTGTTCTGAATGGAAACCTGAACCAGTTCAAGCACAGGGCCATTCTGGAAGAAACATTGCTTCCATTTGTTCGTGCAGCCTTTCGAGGAAACTTTGTCTTCCAAGATGACAATGCACGGCCTCATCGTGCTCGCATGATCCAACACTTTCTTGCTGACCGTGGTGTCGAGCATATGGAGTGGCCTGCCATGTCCCTGGATATGAATCCGATCGAGAACTTGTGGGCAGAATTAACGCGTCAAATCGACAACTTGGACCAGCAGCCTGCCTCTGTGCGTGAATTGCAGCAGGCTATTGTAACTGCATGGCAAGCGATTCCTCTCCAAACCTTGGCAAATCTCGTGAACAGCATGCCTCAACGTGTACGTGCTCTCCTGAATGCTTGTGGGGGTTACACGAAGTTCTGAACTGTAATTTTACTGTCCGTAATCCCAGTCGTAATTTAACTTTTGTTTTTGTTAAAAAAAATTTTTGGCTAATGCGCAAAATAAAGAGAGACGTCTGGAAAACGCACAGAAGTTTAACACAGTACTGTCCGTGAATTGAGTTCGATATCAGTTTACATCACTTTCAAGGATCAATTTATTTGCTTCTAAATGTCAAATGTGGTTTTTGTTTCTTTTAAAGGTCACATTAACAAAATCTAGAATAATTTCAACATAATTCCAATGAACTTTTGGGTCTAAGTCATCTTGAAAAGTAAGTTCACCCCCACAAAAAAAATATTCCATATTAAATGCCAAGTCTGTATATATATATATACAGTGTATATATATATATATATATATATATATATATATATATATATATATATATATATATATATATATATATATATATATATATATATATATATGTATATATATGTATATATATGTATATATATTTATATATATATATAAATATATTTATTTATATATATATATATTTATTTATTTATTTATATATATACATATATATATATATTTATTTATATATATATATATATATTTATTTATATATATATATATATATATTTATTTATTTATTTATTTATATATATATTTCTTTATATACTGTATATATATATTTATATATATTTATATATATATATATATATATATTTATATATATATATGTATGTATATATATATATATATATATATATATATATATATATATATATATATATATATATATATATATATATATATATATATATATATATATACAGTGAAACCTTGACTTACGAGTGCACCAACTTACGAGTTTTCCGAGATACGAGCCGTCGCTCGGGCGGTTTATTGCTTTGAGATGCGAGCCGAGATCTGAGTTACGAGCTTTCGCCACCCGCCACCAGGTGGGTTCCGGTCACGTGGTTATCTTGCCGTGCAAGCATCTCTGCCGTATATCGCTGCTGTTTTGTTTTTGCATGTTGGTTATTTTGGAGCTTACGCCACCCGCCACCAGGTGGGTTCTGGTCACGTGGTTATCTTGCCGTGCAAGCATCTCTGCCGTATATCGCTGCTGTTTTGTTTTCGCATTTTGGTTATTTTGGAGCTGCGCCACCCGCCACCAGGTGGGTTCCGGTCACGTGGTTATCTTGCCGTGCAAGCATTTCTGCCGTATATCGCTGCTGTTTTGTTTTCGCATTTTGGTTATTTTGGAGCTGCGCCACCTGCCCCAGGTGGGTTCCGGTCACGTGGTTATCTTGCCGTGCAAGCATTTCTGCCGTATATCGCTGCTGTTTTGTTTTCGCATTTTGGTTATTTTGGAAAATTTCTTAGTTTTAACCATGGGTCCTAAGAAATTGAGTGCCAAGGGCAGTACTGAGAAGAAGAGGATGATGTGCTTGGATATAAAACACGCAATCGTCGAAAAACATGAGCGAGGTGTGCGTGTTGTCGACTTGGTGAGGCGGATGTGAAGGCAGCTGAAGATTTTATTATAACTTTTGCCGAACTGATAGAAGCCGAACGATACAGCCCCCAGCAAATCTTCAACTGCGACGAGACAGGGCTCTTCTGGAGAAAGATGCCGAGGAGGACGTATATAACGGCAGAGGAGAAGAGCATGCCAGGCCACAACTTGTTCAGAGTGTCGGCGATAGCTCGCCTTCTCTTTGTGGAAAACACGGTGAGATCCTTAACATCCAACAACTAATGGGACGCAAACGGGGCGCCCAGTTTAGCGGTACACACATTGATGAATCACCCTGCCTGTGATTCACCCATGACAGGTTATAGCTGGGTCGGGATTCAAACCCAGGCTGGACAGTTTAGAGTCAAGTGTGCGTACCTCCAGTCCAGGCCATCCTGCCAACTTGTATGCTGCATACAGGTGAAATATAAAGCGCGAGATATTTTTATATATATTGTATATTAAAAAAAAATTGGTGTGGTTTTTGGCGGGCTGGAACGGATTAATAGCATTTCAATGCATTTTAATGGGGAAATTTAATTTGAGAAACGAGCAAATTGAGTTACGAGCTCGGTCACAGAACGAATTAAACTCGTAAGTCAAGGTTTCACTGTATATATATATATATATATATATATATATATATATATATATATATATATATATATATACTGTATATATATATATATATATATATATATATATATATATATATATATTTATATATATATATATATATATATTTATATATATTGTAACGATTTTGAGAAGTGTAACGGGTTTTGAGAAGTGTAACGGGTTTTGAGGAGTGTAACAATTTTGGAGGAAGGGTAACGGATGTGAAGAGTATGGTTTTGGTATGGTAACATCCTGGTAATGTAAATAATGGTCGCAGCCGTCCTCCTAATTAATTTCATAGAACATACACGCAGGTCACGATATATCTTTTAAATAGTGTATTTCCTTATTCCATGTAGGCTAAGTATGTGTTTTCCACTAGATTGACTTTGCATTGTATCAAACAAAATAAGCGTAGGCCCTTCCAATTTCCCCAAAACCTCCCTTCCATTTGCCTTCCGCATTTTGGTCGGTTTTTCTCTTCAACCACCATTGGCCACGAGGTAAGGTTGGAGAAGAAAGGCGTGTCTCCACCTCGTCAGAAGAGGGCAGGAGTGAACCGGCCCTAACAGCCAATCAACACCGCGGTGAGTGACCCGGTAGGCGTGCCCTCGGAGCCGGCGGCTTAATTCCGCCGGAGGTGATAAAAGCGAATGTAAGGAACTGCTTTAAGGAGAGGCCTTGAGAGATACGCTGGGGGATGACCTGGAAGAGGAGCGCAATCCACCGCAAGCCCTACCTACCTACCTGCCTGCAATATCCCCTGTCGTTGGAGAGACGCGCTGAACGGAGGGAGACGGCTCCACCCCAGGAAGAGGAGCAGGTGTGCCGAGCCAGCGCGTGACGGCCGCGGATACGCGACGGAGGTTTTCCCGCCAAAACCGCGAGGGGTTGAAAGCTGCTGCCTCCGACCTTGCCTTCCTCTCAAGCAATCAACCTCGAGCCATTACCTGCCTGCAATATCCACCGTGTGAGTGTGAACGTCCTGTCCTACTCGTTTGTCTTGGGGATTAAGTAAATGAAATAGAATAAGTTAACAATGCACTGTGTGACTGCTCTTTTCCATCTATTGCTGTAAATAATATTGGTCGCTCTAAAATATTGCTTGTGTGTGTATAATAAATCTGTTCTTCCTCCAAACTCTGTCTTTCTTCTCTCTTCTTCTCTTTCGGTCGCTTTAGAGGTTTCCCAATTGAATATCTGTAGCGCGATTAGTCAACGTTCGGGTGGAATCGGCTAATCGGGGAGTAACTGTTCGGACGCGGTTAAATACACCACCGCTCGGTAAAATAACATCCAAAAACCGTGTCCGTAACAATTGGTTGTCAGGAGTTGGGATTCGGACCTGGGACTAAATTTGTTAGGCCCAAATTTTGGAACACCAATTGTGTTATAGTAACAATTGGTGTCGGGGAGTGAGATCGACCCGGAGCGCGCTGCACGCGCTCAAAATTATAAAGCGGACGAAATTGTGTTGTTTTATAAAACCCGAATTTTGAGATCGCGCCATGGACAATCAAGGCGATCGGATGTCGGTGGGGGAGATAGACGGGTTAGGGGTAACCCAGGAACCAGGGGAAATGTATGTGGAAGAAAGGGAGGAGGAGAGCAATGAGGAGGCGGTTGAGGGGGTGTCAGACGCGCAAAATGGCGTCCTCGCGCACGTGGGTGTAGCGGCACCAAATTTTGCCACGCCCGCGACCGTGGTAGCGCCCCTGGTGGATTCAAACCTTTTGTTGCTACAAATCGGGGCCCTTATGGACAAAATGAGGGACGAAGCGAGGGCTAATAGTGAGCGATTAGAGGGCCAAATGGGGGTAATGGGAAACCAAATGGGGGTAATGAGGGACGAAGCGAGGGGTACCGGTGAGGGGTTAGACAATAATTTTAAGGAGTTAGACAAGAAATTTGAGGGGTTAGACAATAATTTTAAGGAGTTAGACAAGAAATTTGAGGGATTAGACAATGGGATAGAAGGGGTGAAAAATGGGTTAATGGGGGTAGAAAACAGAATGGCCGCTCAAGAGAATCAGTTAGAGGGGGTGAAAAATGGGTTAATGGGGTTAGAAAATAGGATGGAGGACAAATTGCGGGAAATGGGGGAACAATCCGCCCGGGAAATCGAACAGATGGGGAACCAGATGGAGGAAATACGAAGAGGGATGAGTGAGGAGGTCTCGGGGCTACGCGAGGAGGTAAAGCGAGGCGAAAAGCGTATCGAGAAAGAGGTGAGAAATAATACGGTAAAGTTACAGGGGGGAATAGAAGATCTGACGAAAGGAGTAGAACAGCTGACGGTGGGACAAAAAGAACTAGCGGACCAAGTGGAAAAGAACACTGCAATCATCGGGGGTTTAAAAGCAACACAAAAGGACATTAAAAATGAATTAATAGCGACACAAAAGGAATGTCAAATGGTACATGAGGGATTGACGAAGAGGGTGGAAGAGGTGACAGAAGCAATGGAGACGAAGGACCGGGAGGTAAGGACGCACGTAGAAACGGTCACGGTAGCCTTAGAGGACGAACTTGAGGAGACGCACCGAGAAATAAAAGAGGTTAAACAAAAATTAGAGGAAGTGGGAGAAGAGGTGAGTGAAATTAAGAAGGGACGGACAGAAACTAAGAGGGAGATAAAGGAGGAAGTCATGGAATATGTACAAGGTCTGTGTTCAAATCATGATGTGATGCTCACTAACCAAATAAAAAGTTTGCAGGTGGCAAAGGAGGTGCGGAGACAAAGTACGGAGGTGAGTGGCAATGTACATGATGTGAGGGGAGATTCAGTCGGCTTGGGGATTGGTTTGGATCCGGGTGTTCGTGAAAGGCCGTTGGTGAGGTGTGTGACAGGACAGGTGTGCAAAAAAAGAGGTGTGCGAGAATGTCCGACCATGGGGTGTGTGAGGAAAAAGTGCACGCCGAGGAATGAGTGTGCCGTCAAGAGTGGGTTGGTCGAAGCGCGTGTGCGAGGGGGTACATGGAAGCGCGGTGTGGTGAGTGTTACGGAGGAAGTAACGAGAGAGTGTACACCTGTGGTGAGTGTTACGGAGGAAGTAACGAGAGAGTGTACACCTGTGGTGAGTGTTACAGAGGATGTAACGAGAGAGTGTACACTTGTGGTGAGTGTTACAGAGGATGTAACGAGGAAGTGTACGCCTGTGGTGAGTGTTACAGAGGATGTAACGGGAGGGTGTGCGCGAGAAAGGTGTATAACGGACGGGTGCATGAGGAAAGAGTGTGCCGTCGAAAGTAAGGGTGAGTGCGCTGTCAAGAATGGAGGTGAGAGTATTGAGAGTGACAAGGAGAGTGAGTTGGTTGTGACAGGGGAGCGAGGATGTACACCTGGGATGGAAGGATGCACACCTGGAATGGTAGAGCGTGAGTGGGAATGCACGCTGGAGTTGGTGGTGAGGCACGTGGTTGGGTGTGCGAATGAGGGCACACCTGTGATTGTCACAGAGGAGGTGACCGAGGAGGGGGCGCGAAGCGGTGTATTGGTGAGGTGTGCGAGCAACGAATGTGTGCCAAAGTGTTCGGTGGTCAGGTGTGTGACCAAGTCGGTGAGCGGAGTGAGTGTACCGAGGTGTGAAAGAAAAGGTACGAGGAGAATGGGAACGGCTGCATGTATGAGCAAGAAAGAGGTAGCGTATGCATGTAAGCCTGCAGGTGAAGCGTCGACGGTAACCGGGTTAAAGGTTAGGTCGACTTTTAGCCGGATCGGGCCCTCGGTGCGTGCCGGGCTTCGCGTGCCGCGAGAACCAGCGGAGATCCGAGCCACGGCGGGTTCGAAAGGACCGCCGTGCGCGATCCACGCTGGGCCTCGCGTGGAGCGGCCGCGTCCGGGCTCCACAAGGCGGAGCGGGCAGCTCGATAGGAAGGGTCGTCATGGCGACCACTTTCTATTGAGACGTGCCGGCAGGTCGAGATCGGGACATTGGATGGCTCCACGCCGAAGTGGTGCATGGGATCTCGGCCCGGGTAAGCCTCCGTCCCTGCCCCGAATGCGGGACGTATCCAGCCGCTGGCACAAAACGACCCGCGTTCATTGCTCGGCTGTACGAAGCCGGGCTGTAGATGTGAATTGGCGCACCGAGAGGATGTAATAAGTAGACGGGTGATGGTGATAGTGATAGTAGTGATTTGATACAAAATTTAGAAAAGTGAATAGAATTGGCAGTAAATGGAAAATTTTTGAATTGTTGGATTTGGACGAGCGAAATTGGTAGTGAGAGACCCCCGATGTGGTGGGATGGCAAATCCACCATCCCTCACAGGTGGGGCAAAGGAGCAATAGCTTATGGGGTGTATGGCAGTGAAAACTAGCCCGGGTGGGTTAGGTTATATTGATAGGGCCCTAGAAGATGACATTAGGTAACGTTAAGGTTAGTTAGTGACTGATACCTGTAGTGGGGACGCAGGTAGATTAGTATGGATGATAATGACGTGGGAGCGCAATAGTTTAAAGGGAGGACTGGGAAGCGCAAGTTTCAGAGGGGAGTAGTTAGCTGAGATGATGCCGTGTGTGTGAGGATTGAACGGGTGAGAATGGAACAGGTGTGATTGCACAGGTGTGCAACTGAACAGGTGTGTGGAGCAGTGTATGAGGGAGTAGTGGTGATTGCGTGTTGTGTTGACCAAATGGTCCAGGAAGAAAGGAGGGTGCAGGTGGCACCAGGTATGATTGCACAGGTGTGCAACGACAGGTGAATGAAAGACAGGTGTATGGAATAAATGGTATGGAGTATTGGAATGGATGGTCGTGGAGTGAGTATGGTGGAAATTGTGGAGTGGAGTGGATGGTGCGAAGGTGTGAATGGGGGAAGAGTGGACCCCCATCACGGATACCCGGGGCGGGTAGTGTAAGTGTTAGGTAGAGGGTACAGGTAAATTGTGGTTGGATATTGGCATCTGTGGTGCGGGTGACAGAATGGTATGTGGATGGGTGCGTTGGTGTTGTGGAAATGGCTGGGCGTGTAGCCTGTTAGTGTGTGTAGTTGGTTTGGGCACTCCACCACTGTAAGGATGTCGGCCAGGTGAGGCCGCAGGTGGGCTCTGGGAGCCGGTAGTAGTTGTGTGGATGGGGCCCGAGGATCCGGAGGACGGACCCGGGTAGCCCAGTGCCAGAGGGCACCAAGGGGTGACAGAGCCAGGAGAGGGGCTGCCCCCAGTTAGATAGGTTAGGGTGAGGAGCTAGGTAAGCTCGGGTGGCAACTACAGTGGTGGAGGTGTGCAGGTGGGTAGACCTGTTGGGAGAGCTACACGTCGCGGCCCAGAAATTGTGCGAGGGCACCGGGAGATGAATCGGGGGAGTGAGACCCCAAATTGAAAAGCACCACAGTTTGGCCAATGGGAATTGGTTTTCAGAACCCATAGTGTAAGTTGGCCAATGGATTGGCAGGGAAAGACCCCGGGTAGTGTAAAGTGTGTTAAAGTCATTTAGAGGATAGTTAGGATGAAGGATCTCCTCGCACCATCTGCATCCACTCACCTGAGGTGACAGGTACTCCACACCATGCCATGTTTTGATTATTTTTTATGATGCAAATGTTTGGATTGTGAGACGCATCATGACGTGGGTGTGACATTGTGCTTTGATGTTCCATCTCTGCCTCCTTATGAGGATTGATGATGAATTTGATGATGGCAAATTTTGAAGTAGAGGGATTGTGGTGACGAATTTGGTATAAGGGAAATATGGGGAAGACGTGACAGTAGTGACGAATTTGTAAATGGGTAGATTTTGTAAATATGGGGTAAGAGCAAGGGTAGTGTAGGTGACAGGGGGGTGACGTACGGTAGGGACGAGCTTTCTCACTTCGCCCTCCGTACGCATTTCACCTTGCATTGCCTTGTTTGACGTGTACCCTTGTGACCTTACCCCTCGCTCAATTGTCTTTCTTTTGTCTCCCACATGACCTGTGCGCCATTGGGTGCCGAGGGGAGCGTGCGTGAGGTGGCCATTGTGCGCCCGAGATTCCCAGAACCAGCACGCATTGCGTTGATGTACCACTTTATGGACCGCTGTTCGGCGGCCAAGTACCACTTGATGGACCCCAGGTTCTGGGGCAGAGCACCTCTGTTGGAGACCGGCCATAGTGGCCAGGGAATCTTGCTTGCGGACCTCGGTAAGGTGGCACCTATGCCAAACAGGTGGACCACCCTTAGTTGGCCCCTGAGGCCCTAAATAATAATAAAAAAACGAACACAAGTTGTGCTTTTTATTATGTCCAAATAGGCCGCATGAAGCCAGAAGACGTCAGGAAGAACATCGGCCCAGCAGACAAGGAGAAGACCACCACCAGTTGTTTTGTTGTGTTTATTATGAACCATGGTGACTGCGCACCGAGTGGTGCTTTGTGGTGCTTGTGGTGCTTTTGGGTGCT
The DNA here is from genome assembly GCF_964187855.1 of Myxine glutinosa. Classification (NCBI taxonomy): domain Eukaryota; kingdom Metazoa; phylum Chordata; class Myxini; order Myxiniformes; family Myxinidae; genus Myxine; species Myxine glutinosa. The sequence goes on along the minus strand of NC_136261.1, from coordinate 197,416,194 downwards.
TTTGGGTGCTTTGGTGGTATTGGTACTGGTGCATCGATGCAATGCGTGCTGTCTCCTCCCTCCCAACAGGAATTTCTTTCTCTTGTTCCCTAAAAAGAAAAGAAAAAAACACACAGGTCCTGGGTTGCGTTGTAAATAAGAAATCACGTCATTGTAAATAATGCTCCCCACCGTAAATGTATAGTTTCAGAATAATTCCGTAATTCGGTTAGCTGTGGGCTTGAGTCTGTTAGACAGGATGCAATGCAATAGGGGGACATACTTATTTGTGTTTTAAAATTGTCACACTCAGGGTCAGGTTAATTGTAGAGGGAATTACACCTACATGTCACACTCAGTTAAGTCTAGTAGGCCCGAGGACGTGCCTGAAGAAAGGAGGGTGCAGTGTAACGATTTTGAGAAGTGTAACGGGTTTTGAGAAGTGTAACGGGTTTTGAGGAGTGTAACAATTTTGGAGGAAGGGTAACGGATGTGAAGAGTATGGTTTTGGTATGGTAACATCCTGGTAATGTAAATAATGGTCGCAGCCGTCCTCCTAATTAATTTCATAGAACATACACGCAGGTCACGATATATCTTTTAAATAGTGTATTTCCTTATTCCATGTAGGCTAAGTATGTGTTTTCCACTAGATTGACTTTGCATTGTATCAAACAAAATAAGCGTAGGCCCTTCCAATTTCCCCAAAACCTCCCTTCCATTTGCCTTCCGCATTTTGGTCGGTTTTTCTCTTCAACCACCATTGGCCACGAGGTAAGGTTGGAGAAGAAAGGCGTGTCTCCACCTCGTCAGAAGAGGGCAGGAGTGAACCGGCCCTAACAGCCAATCAACACCGCGGTGAGTGACCCGGTAGGCGTGCCCTCGGAGCCGGCGGCTTAATTCCGCCGGAGGTGATAAAAGCGAATGTAAGGAACTGCTTTAAGGAGAGGCCTTGAGAGATACGCTGGGGGATGACCTGGAAGAGGAGCGCAATCCACCGCAAGCCCTACCTACCTACCTGCCTGCAATATCCCCTGTCGTTGGAGAGACGCGCTGAACGGAGGGAGACGGCTCCACCCCAGGAAGAGGAGCAGGTGTGCCGAGCCAGCGCGTGACGGCCGCGGATACGCGACGGAGGTTTTCCCGCCAAAACCGCGAGGGGTTGAAAGCTGCTGCCTCCGACCTTGCCTTCCTCTCAAGCAATCAACCTCGAGCCATTACCTGCCTGCAATATCCACCGTGTGAGTGTGAACGTCCTGTCCTACTCGTTTGTCTTGGGGATTAAGTAAATGAAATAGAATAAGTTAACAATGCACTGTGTGACTGCTCTTTTCCATCTATTGCTGTAAATAATATTGGTCGCTCTAAAATATTGCTTGTGTGTGTATAATAAATCTGTTCTTCCTCCAAACTCTGTCTTTCTTCTCTCTTCTTCTCTTTCGGTCGCTTTAGAGGTTTCCCAATTGAATATCTGTAGCGCGATTAGTCAACGTTCGGGTGGAATCGGGTTCTAATCGGGGAGTAACTGTTCGGACGCGGTTAAATACACCACCGCTCGGTAAAATAACATCCAAAAACCGTGTCCGTAACAATATATATATTTATATATATATATATATATATATATATATTGTTACGGATCTCTCCGTCGGCCTTTTTCCCCTTAAGAAGGGGGGGATCAATCCCCTTGTCCGCGACTGACCGACGTGAGTCCTGGGGGTCCCAACGCTCCTCCCGGTCGGGAGCAGCCAGGGTATTTGGTCTACAAAAAGTCCCAAGGACCTGAGTGCCACTCCTGACCGCGAGCAGGGGGGGGGGGGGGGGGGGACTCCCGCTCGAACCCCGGTTTTAGATGTTATAATTGCCGAGTGGTGTTAGCAACACGACGTTCGAGCCATTACCAAAGACTAAACCCGATCCTGAAACATTGGCCTTACCAAGGCTTGGCCTTACCAAGATCCTTACCAAGCCATACCCACCGAGCCTGTGGTTGGTCGTTCGGGGCTCCACCCTTGATGACGAGGTGCGGGCTACGCCCGTAAGGTGGCTCCTCCCCCCTTTTCTCCGAGATTACCTCGTGGCTAATGGAGTCTTGCGGCGAAGAACACAACCCCAAAGCAGCAGCGGCGAACGCTCGGCTCGAACGAACGCTTCGGCTCCCGCTCGAACCCCGGTTTTAGATGTTATAATTGCCGAGTGGTGTTAGCAACACGACGTTCGAGCCATTACCAAAGACTAAACCCGATCCTGAAACATTGGCCAAAATCGCGCCACAGGTATTCAATGAGGGAAAAGACAAGGACGAAATGGATGTGAAGAAGAAGAAGAAGGCAAAAGTAGGAAATAACAGGATTTATTACTACTAATTATGTACAAGTCAAAAGAACCAAGGAGAAGGAAGGATACGAAAATAAAGACAGAAAGGATGGAAGGACCAGAAGACACAGTGCAACACTAGCTTATACAGACTTACTTAAACCCCAGGACAACACAGAAGACGGACGACAATCAGACTTACACGGGGCATGAAGGCAGGAATGGCTGGAGGGATGAGCAGGTGGAATCACAGGGCACAGCGAGCAGGTCCACTCCGGGCGGGAAGCGAGGAGCCGGTAGCTCCAAGTATTTGGCTGTACACCGCGCACCGGCAGGTTGGTTCACAGCAGCGCGTCAGGGCTCCGTGCGGTAGGGACTCGGTGGAAGCAGTGTTTTCGGTCGCACCTCACCATGGAACGCTTGGTTCGTGCTCTCTCCCACTCATGTGCTCTTTCACGCTTCTCCTTGGTCCACGCATCTGCCGTGGGGGCGTCCGCCGCGGGTTTTATGCCACGCCTTACCAAGCCATACCCACCGAGCCTGTGGTTGGTCGTTCGGGGCTCCACCCTTGATGACGAGGTGCGGGCTACGCCCGTAAGGTGGCTCCTCCCCCCTTTTCTCCGAGATTACCTCGTGGCTAATGGAGTCTTGCGGCGAAGAACACAACCCCAAAGCAGCAGCGGCGAACGCCGCCTTGCTGGCAGGTTTCGGAGGCCATGGGGATATTTCAGGGGATTCTATCTTATTTGCATTCGGTGCAATGGAGTGTCAACTAATGGGCAACAGAGCCTTAAACTCACATAGAATAAAGAAGTAACTATTTAAAAGGGTATATGGTGGCCTGCGTGTATGTGTATGGAGTAACTAAGAGGACGACCTTTGACCTTTACACACAACACAGAGATATTTACAAGTATTCATTACACTTTACAGAGGGTGATATTTACAACAATTCTCAAATCCACAACACTGCACCCTCATCCTCCAGGCACGCCCTCGGGCCTATAAAACTTACTTAGTGTGACACGTAGGTGTAATTCCCTCCACAATTAACCTGACCCTGAGTGTGACAGTTTTAAAACACAAATAAGTATGTCCCCCTGCTGCATTGCACCCTGCCTAACAGATTTACGCCCACAGCTAACCGAATTGCGGACTTGTCTTCAAACTATACATGAACGGTGGGGAGCATTATTTACAATTGACGCTAATTGTATTTGCAAAACTAACCCAGGACCTGTGATTGTTTCTTTTGGGGGGGGGACAGCCTGCGCTGCATCGATGCACCAGCACCAACAAAAAGCACCATAAAGCACCATAAACGCACCAGTGTGCACAGTCACCACACTTCATAATAAACAAACCCCTGGTGCTGGTCTTCCTCTTCGGCTCCCTCTGCTTGCCATTGTTCTTCCTGATGTTGTCAACTTGTTCTTCTTGGTTGCGGCCTATTTGTGGAAATAAAAAGTGCACAAAATGTGTCCATTTTTATTTATGGCCCACATGGGCCGACTATGAGTGGTTCACCTGTGGGCTTGGTGCCACCTCACCGGGTCCGCAAGCAAGATCCTGGGCCATCGTGGCCGGTTCCAGCAGAGGGGCCATGCCCCAACCCGTGGGGTCCATGAGTGGTGCTCAGCCACAGACATGTGGTCCATAAGTGGTGCATCGATGCAGACAGCTGGTTGCGGGGGTTCTGGAACACAATGGCGGACTCCCGCACGCTCCCCTCGGTGCCCAGAGAGCACGATCCATGGGTCGGGGAAGGAAGACAGAGAGGGCAGGTTAGCGAGGGGTAAGGTCACAAGGGTACACATCAATAAAGGCAATGCAAGGTGAGGTGCGCCTGGAGATCGAGCGGAGAAAAGCTCGTCACTATCGTACGTCACCCCACCCGTCACCTATTCTACCCTTGCCCTTACCCATATTTACAAAAAACCTACACATTTACAAATCCGTCACGACGTCTCGTCCTCCCTATATTTATTTCCCCTATACCAAATTCGTCACAATCCCACTAATCCAAAATTTGCCATCACCAATTCATCATCAATCCTCATAAGGATGGAGAGATGGAACAACAACACAATGTCACACCCACGTCATGATGCGTCTCACAATCCAAAACATTTGCACGCAAAAAAAACAATAACATGGCATGGTGTGGCGTTCTGTCACATCAGGTGAGTGGATGTAGATGGTGTGAGGAGATCTCAATCCTAACTATCCTCTAAATGACATTAACACACTTTACACTACCCAGGGTCTCTCCCTGCCAATCCATTGGCCAACTTACTCTATGCGGTTTTAAGAACCAAATTCCCATTGACCAAACTGTGGTGCTTCATCAATTTGGGGTCTCACTCCCCTGATTCAACTCCCTGTGCCTTTGCACAATTTCAGGACTGGGTCGTGTGGCTCTCCCAGCAGGTCTACCCACCTGCACACCTCCACCACTGCAGTTGCCTCCGAGCTTACCTGCTCCTTACCCGAACCTATCTACCTGGGGAAGGCCCTCTGGCGCTCTCCCCACTCGGTGCCCTCTGGCACTGGGCTACCCGGGTCCGTCCTCCGGATCCTCGGGCCCCATCCACAACTCTACCAGCTCCCAGAGCCCACCTGCGGCCTCACTTGGCCGACATCCTCACAGTGGTGGAGTGCCCATTTAACTACACACACTAACAGGCCACACGCCCAGCCATTTCCACGTCACTAATGCACCCGTCCAAACACCATTCTTCCACACGCACCACAGATGCCAATATCCAACCACAATTTACCTACTCCCTCTACCTAACTCTTAAACTACCCTCCCCGGGTATTTGTGATCGGGGTCCACGTTTCCCCCATTCATACCTTCGCACCATCCACTCCACTCCACCGTTTCCACCATACTCACTCCATACCATCCATTCCATACTCCATATATTCCATACTCCTTGTATTCCACACAACCATTCTCCATACACCTGTATTTGCACACCTGTGCCATCACACCTGGTGCTTCCTGCACCCTCCTTCCTCCCAGGCCCATTTGCTCAACACAACACTCAATCACCATTACTCACTCATACACTGCTCCATACACCTGTTCACTTGCACACCTGTGCAATCACACCTGGTGCCACCTGCACCCTCCTTCCTCCCAGGCTTCTTTAATCACTCAATACAATGCACAACCACAATTGTTCCTCATACACTGCTCCGTACACTTTCACGCTCAATACACACATCTCTCCCGAGCATTGCCTAGCAATTCCTCATTTGCTCGATATCAATACTCTCACACACACGGCATCATCCGATCTACCTGGTGCCCTGCTAAAACTCGCGCTTCCCCGTCGCCCCTTACATTATTGCGCTCCCTCGTCATTATCATCCATTCTAACCTCTCTATGTACCCGACTACCTGTCCAATGTTGCTACTTAAATCTACAGTTACCTATGGTCAATCTTCTCTAGATCCCTATCATTTTATCCTAACCCTCCCGGGCTAGTTTTCACTGCCATAAACCCCATAGCTATTGCTCATGTGCCCCATCTGTGAGGAACGGTGGATTTGCCATCCCACCACATTGGGCATCTTCCACTATAAATTTCGCTCATCAAATTCCAGCCAATCAAAAATTTTCCAATCACAAATTCCCTATCCCTACCAAATGTCCTTTAACTTGAGCCTCGGTGCGTCATTACCTTCGCAAAGCTCAGCTTCGCGAAGCCGAGCAATGCATGCGGGTGGTTCGTTGCCGGCGGTTGGGTCCGTCCGGCATTCGGTGCAGGGAAGGAGGTTTACTCGGGCCGAGATTCCACGCACTATCTCGGCACGGAGCCGTCCGATGGCCCGATCTCGCCCTGCCGGAATGCCTCAACCACAAGGGGTCGCCGTGCCGACCCTTCCGACCGGGCCACCCGCTCCGCCTAGTGGAGCACGGACGCGACCGTTCGGAGCGAGGCCCGGCGTGGATCGCGTACGGCGGTTCTTTCGAACCCGCCGTGGTTACGATCCCCGCTGGTTCCCGCTGCGCAAAAAGCCCGGCATGAACCGAGGGCTCGCTTCGGCTACAAGTCAATCTAACCGCTGCTCCGTTTAACATCGATGCTCCACTTGCATGCTCACACCCCGCGTTCCGTTCCTTGCTCACACATCCAGCTGTCTCCATGCTCTCCGTCATTGCACCTTCTCTTACACACCCCCCAGGTACACTCATAGACTTCGTCACACACCTGACCACCGCACACCTTGGCACACACTCGTCGTTCGTACACCTCACCAACACACCTCTTCACGCCCACTCCTCGGTCACATCCTCTGTGACAACCACGGGTGTGCACTCACCTGCACACCCAATCACGTGCTTCACTACCAACTCAAGTGTGCATTCCCACACGTGCTCGACCATTCCAGGTGTGCATCCTTCCATTCCAGGTGTACATTCTCTCTCACCTGCCACAACCAACTCGTGCTCCGCGTCACTCTCACTACTCTCACCACCACACTCGGTCACGCAGCCACCCTTACTCTCGACAGCGCACTCTGTAATCATGCACCCGTCCATTGCACACCTTTCTCATGCATCCTCTTGTGCACACTCTCCTGTTACGTCCTCCATAACACTCACCACAGGTGTGCACTCTTTCGTTACTTCCCCTGTAACACTCCCCATCACGCGCTTCCATGTGCCCCCCCGCACCTGCGCCACGACCAACTCACTCTCGACAGCACACTCACTCCTCGGCGCGCACTTTTTCCTCACACACCCCATAGTCGGACATCCTCGCAAACCTCCTCCTTCACACTCGGTACCTGTCGCACACTTCACCAGCGGCCTCTCACGAACACCCGGGTCCAAACCAACCCCCAAGCCGACTGAATCTCCCCTCACACCATATACATTTCCGAGTATATCGCCACTCACCTCGGCACCTCGTCTCCGCTCCTCCTCCGCCACCTGCAAACTCTTTATGTGGTTAGTAAGCACATCATCATGATTTGAGCACAGACCTTGTACATATTCCATCACCTCCTCCTTTATCTCCCTCTTAGTTTCCCTCCGTCTCTTCTTAATTTCACTCACCCCCTCTTCCACATTCTCTAATTTTTGCTTCACCTCTTTCATTTCCCGGTGCACCCCCTCAATTTCGTCCTCTAAGGTCACCTTGATCGTTTATATGTGCGTCCTCACCTCCCGTTCTTTCGTCTCCATTGCCTCCGTTACCTCGTCCAACCTCTTTGTCAACCCCTCATGTACCATCTGACATTCCCTCTTCGTCGCTATAAGTTCCTTTTTTATCTCTTTCTGTGTCGCCTTTAACCCCCCGATTACCGCCGTATTCTTCTCCACTTGCTCCACTAATTTATTTTGTCCCACCGTCAGCTGTTCTACTCCCCTCGTCAGATCCTCTATGCCCCCCTGTAACCTGGCCGTCCTATTTCTCACCTCTTTCTCCATACGCTCCTCACCCCGCTTTACCTCCTCGCATACCCCCGAGACCTCCTCGCTCACACCTCGTCTGATTCTCCTCCCCCATTTCCCCCATCTCTTTGGTAGCTGCTGCCCTCATCTGTTCCAAATCATTCCTCTGGGCATCCAATTTGGTTTCTAACCCGATTTTCATCTCCTCTATCTGATCTCCCATTTGTTTAATTTCCCGGGCGGATTGCTCCCCTATTTCCCTCAATTTGCCCTCCATCATGTTTTCTAACCCCCCTAACCCATTCTTCACCCCTTCCATCTGATTCTCCTGGGCAGCCATTCTATTTTCCAACCCCGTTAACTCCTCCTTCATTTCCCAAATTTGATTACCCATGTCTTCTAGTTGGCCCCCCAATTTACCTTCGAGCCCCCCGATTTGGCTTTCTAATCCCCCAAATTTATTGTCTAAACCCTCAAATTTATTTCCCATATTACTTAACCCGTCTCTCAATTGCTCACTGGTACCCCTTGCTTCGTCCCTCATTCTGCTTTCCATCCCTTCGATTTGGTTTACCATGTCATTCCTCAATTCATTTCTCAATCCCATATTCCCCATTTGGATGATTGCCTGCAGCTGCACCATGAGGCCCTGCATGTCAAAGCCCGCTGGTAGAGCAGGCTCGGCTACCGCACCCACGTGCGAGGCACCATTTTGTGCGCCTCCCACCTCATGCGAGGTGCCGCCATCTCGTGTGCCTGAGACCTCCGCTACCACATCCTCATTACTCTCCTCTTCTCTCTCCCCATATAGATTTCCCTGGGGTCCTGGGTCGCTTCTAAACCCTCTAATTCTCCCACCGGCACCCGATCGCCTTGACTATCCATGGCACGATTTTAAATTTAGGATATAAAATAAAATTTTGTACCACTCGTAATTTGAGTGCGCTAATCGCACTTCAGGTCCGAATCTCGCTCCTGACACCAATTGTTACGGATCTTTCCGTCGGCCTTTTTCCCCTTAAGAAGGGGGGGATCAATCCCCTTGTCCGCGACTGACCGACGTGAGTCCTGGGGGTCCCAACGCTCCTCCCGGTCGGGAGCAGCCAGGGTATTTGGTCTACAAAAAGTCCCAAGGACCTGAGTGCCACTCCTGACTGCGAGCAGGGGAGGTACTCCCGCTCGAACCCCGGTTTTAGATGTTATAATTGCCGAGCGGTGTTAGCAACACGACGTTCGAGCCATTACCAAAGACTAAACCCGATCCTGAAACGTTGGCCAAAATCGCGCCACAGGTATTCAATGAGGGAAAAGCCAAGGACGAAACGGATGTGAAGAAGAAGAAGAAGAAGAAGGCAAAAGTAGGAAATAACAGGATTTATTACGACTAATTATGTACAAGTCAAAAGAACCAAGGAGAAGGAAGGATACGAAAATAAAGACAGAAAGGATGGAAGGACCAGAAGACACAGTGCAACACTAGCTTATACAGACTTACTTAAACCCCAGGACAACACAGAAGACGGACGACAATCAGACTTACACGGGGCATGAAGGCAGGTACGGCTGGAGGGATGAGCAGGTGGAATCACAGGGCACAGCGAGCAGGTCCACTCCGGGCGGGAAGCGAGGAGCCGGCAGCTCCAAGTATTTGGCTGTACACCGCGCACCGGCAGGTTGGTTCACAGCAGTGCGTCAGGGCTCCGTGCGGTAGGGACTCGGTGGAAGCAGCGTTTTCGGTCGCACCTCACCATGGAACGCTTGGTTCGTGCTCTCTCCCACTCATGTGCTCTTTCACGCTTCTCCTTGGTCCACGCATCTCCCGCATCTGCCGTGGGGGCGTCCGCCGCGGGTTTTATGCCACGCCTTACCAAGCCATACCCACCGAGCCTGTGGTTGGTCGTTCGGGGCTCCACCCTTGATGACGAGGTGCGGGCTACGCCCGTAAGGTGGCTCCTCCCCCCTTTTCTCCGAGATTACCTCGTGGCTAATGGAGTCTTGCGGCGAAGAACACAACCCCAAAGCAGCAGCGGCGAACGCCGCCTTGCTGGCAGGTTTCGGAGGCCATGGGGATATTTCAGGGGATTCTATCTTATTTGCATTCGGTGCAATGGAGTGTCAACTAATGGGCAACAGAGCCTTAAACTCACATAGAATAAAGAAGTAACTATTTAAAAGGGTATATGGTGACCTGCGTGTATGTGTATGGAGTAACTAAGAGGACGACCTTTGACCTTTACACACAACACAGAGATATTTACAAGTATTCATTACACTTTACAGAGGGTGATATTTACAACAATTCTCAAATCCACAACAATATATATATATATATTTATTTATTTATATACTCCTCCAAGGTGGAGGAGTTTTTGTCAAATCTTGACTCTGAATTCTGCAACTGGACCAGACGGCATCAGCCCACGGGTCCTAAAATCCTGCTCTTCTGCTCTGTCTCACCCTCTCTCTGTTCTTTTCACCCTCTCTTTTGCTCAAGGTCATCTCCCAGCATCTTGGCAATCAGCAAACATTACCACTTTACACAAAAAGGTGCAAAAACAGATCCTTGCAACTACAGCCCAATCAGCCTGCTCCCAATTATCAGCAAAGTCATGGAATCCATCATTGCTTCGGATATCAAATCCTTCCTCTTCTCCAATGGCTTGATCTCCGATCATCAATTTGGATTCAGACCAGGTCATTCTACTCTGGACATGCTGCTTCTGCTGTCTCAACAATGGATGGAGGTCCTCAATGCCAAACAGGAAATCAGAGCCGTCTCCCTTGACATATCACGTGCCTTCGATACGGTCTGGCACCCAGCTCTGCTCACCAAACTCTCCTCCGATGGTATCCATGGAAATCTCCATGCATGGCTTGCGGACTTCCTCTCTGGTCATAGACAACGTGTGGCCCTGAATGGATTTCTCAAATCTCCCCTTCCTGTTCAGGCTGTAGTTCCCCAAGGCAGTGTTCTGGGCCCTGTGCTTTTTCTGGTCTTTATCAATGATCTCTCCGACTCTCTGGAAAATCCTCCCTATCTCTTTGCTGATGACTCCACTCTCTGCCGCTCCATGCCTCTTCCCTCAGATCGGCAGTCTGCAGCCTCCTCACTCTCTGAAGACCTGGACAAAATCACAGACTGGTCAAACAAGTGGAACATGTCTTTCAATCCTGACAAATCTCACACTCTTACTATGTCTCTCCGAAAAGATCGACTGGACAACCCTCCCATCTACTTTCTCAACAATCCTCTCCAAGAAGTTCTGTCGCTCAAGCTTTTGGGTCTCACTATCTGCCATGATCTTTCTTGGGAAAACCACATTTCCAAGCTGGCCTCCAAAGCCAGTCGCCAACTGGGCATCCTCCGTCGTGCGAAGTCCTTCCTCGGCACACCTGAGCTCCTCACCACATACAAGGCTTTCATCCGCAGCTCAATGGAATACTATTCTTCCCTGTGGGCCGGTGCTCTTGCTTCACACCGAGCTCGGCTTCACGCTGTTGAAACCAAAGCTTTCAGAATCATTGGAATCTCCCGTGAGAAGCTATCTCCGAGGGCCTTTCACTCACTCACCGCAGACAGGTAGGTGGTCTTTCTGTCTTCTACCGACTCCTCTCCGGCCTTGCTCCCCCAGCTCTCTCTGTGCTTTGTCCCCCAAATATTCCTACAGGTCGCACAAGATCTGCCAGCAACCCTCTGATGGTTAAACTGCCGAAATCTCGGCTCTCTGCTCACCTTCACTCTTTCATTCCTCTTTTCTCCCACCTCTGGAACAAATTCCCACACTCCCTTCAATCCCACTCCTCCCTCCAGGTCTTTAAAACAGCTGTTCACCACCATCTCTTATCTTTCCCCATCCAAAACCTTGATCTTTTCTACCCCCACTAATTCACCCCAGATCCACCTTGTTTGAAATTCCAACTTCTTTCCTGGAAGTCCCGGCAGTGTCCATATATTTTATACCTCTCCCACCCGCCCCCCTTCCCATGCCTCCCCCCCCCCCAAAGCCCTCTCACTCCCACAGATCTCTCGATGTCCCTGCTCTCAGATGTTGTGTTTGTGTTCCTCCCCCTCTCGCCCCATCTTGTCTACCGCTCCCCATGTTATATGTTTTATGTGTCGGTTTGTCTTTCTGTGTGATTAATGTTAGCTCTTTCACGAGCCTCGATCTTGTGTACAAAAAAAAAAGAAAAAAAAAAGGGTTTAATTATAATTCCCACACGTATATACAGTTCAAGGACGAAGAGACAGATCAATCCTTAAGCAGTCTTAACTTATCCCTGGGACAACGGGCCCGTCTCACACTCACACAGGGAATTGCAGATGAGCAGGTGTTCCCCAACGCGTCCAGAGATGGTCCTCGTCCAGCTCTCCACGGTCCCCGGCACGTCCCGCGAAGATGGTGGCAGGCGAAGGCAGGGACTCATAGCGCGTCGCTCGTACAAACAGATGATGGGGCAGAACGGTAGAGGGCGGACTTTAGCGCGGCTGGCGGTTACTCAGCCTTGTTCACTCGCGAGTCTCAAATGCGCTATATTCGTTATAAGCGCGTATGGCTGCGCCCGCATATCTGTAGCGGCCAACTCCTCTTCTTCAATACACTCCGAGCTGGTGAGCGCACGCGTTCCCGTGCAAGTTCGTCAAGTTCAAGTGTTCCCACGCTAGTCCTTTTATCTCTCTCTCTCTCTCTCTCTCTCTCTCGCAGCAAATCCTATCAGGCAGCAGTCCTCTTGTCTCTCTCTCTCTACTCTGCGAGTCCTATCGAGGGCTTCTTGCGCAGCGGTTCTTATAGCTACGCCCCCCGAACCTTCTGGAACTCACCCGACTCTTCTCACCACGCCCTCTGAAGCCACGCCGCCACCACCACCCTCGAGCTCTGATTGGCGGCTCGTGCTTACCGTAATTGCTTCTGCCGCTCCGCCTCGACTCCGCCCCGATCCTCCTCTGCCTGCCTCGTGTTAACTCGCCCAATATGAACCAACGTTTACGCAAAAGGGATTGAGGCTACAGACGTAGGATGATCGGTGGCAGTAGGGCCTATTTTCCTGGCTCCTACTCAACGCAGAACTAACAAAGGAGAGGAACTAAGCTCACAAATACTAAGACATAACTATACTATCGCGAGGCTACATGTTGCTTGTGTGACTAACTATGGGGGACAACCTTTAACCTTTATTAAACTCACTTGACAGACTCAAAACTGCAACAATATATATATTGTTACAGTTTCGCGCGACCCCCGTTCCCTTTCCAAGGGGAGATTAAGTCCCTTGTTCTTCTTGGGTTGTCGCAACCGCGAGACTCGAGTCGCCACTTCCGGTCGGATGCGGGACAGGGGTTCGGGACGATGTTTGCACGTACCTAAGTACCCATGCCGCCGCGGAGGCGGGGATCAAGTCTCGCACGAACCACGCGTAATTTGAGTGCACCCGAGCGGATGGCGCACCACGTGGCGCACCACGTGCTATTACCTTGTTATTGGAACCTGATTAGAGCGATATAATTCGTACCATGCTTAATCAATAGATGGAAATGACGGGAACGATCAAATAGAAGGAAGAACATAGGTTTATTTACAGCTATACAAGGCGAAGAGACACAGAGCAGGCACTTAAGCAGTCTTAACTTATCACCCCGACAATGGGCCCGTTCACACTCACAGAGGGAATGAAGGAAGGATGGTTCATGCGCTGAACGCGCCGGCTTTGTTGTTCAGGAACACCTCGCCCGGCGTGGCCCCCTGCGGTCACAGCACGTCCCTCGACGAAGGCAGGCAGGCAGGCGGGAGGGATCCTCTCAGCGCGTATCTCGAACAAAGGCAGGCAGGCGAATATGCGCGTCTCTCGCCCGGCTCGGCGGTTCTTCACAGCGCGATTTATGCAACGGCGCGCTTTCACTCTCGCAACTCAATTCAGGATCTGACTCGAGCTCAATTCAACAGAGAACCCCGGCTCATAATTTGGTTCAGCGCACCTCTCCTCAGAACTACTTCAGCCCACCTCTCCTCAGAACTACTTCAGCGCAGCTCTCCTCAGAACTCTTAATTCAACACAGCGCTTCAAACTGATAACTCAAGCTCATCACTCAGCGCAGGTCCTCCTCAAACTTAGTTCAGCGCACCTCTCCTCAGAACTCACAAGCGCCTCTCCCTTCTCATATCTCAGGTGGGGGCTTCGGGCACAGGGTTATATGGTTCCGCCCTGGCCCGCATCGAATGTTCCAAACCACGCCTTTTGCCGCAGTGCTCAGCCACTCCCCTCGAGCCCTGATTGGTGGCTGGTGCTTACCGGTCACTCCTTCCCCGCCTTCCTTCGCCCTTGATCGACGTGTCCAGGCCTGCCTCGTGGCATTTCGCGCCAAAGCCAAAGCATCGAGGCAGCATAAAGCATTGGAAGGGGACCTAACTCTCATTATTCTACTCAACGCAAAACTACACAAAGGAAAGGTCTATGCTTACATTTACTATGAAAAACTGAACTATCGCGAGGCTACATCTTGTAGTGTGACTAAACTATGAGGGGGAAATTAACCTTTATTTGTAAAAACACAGAACTGCAACTATATATATATATATATGACAACTTCCCCTCCAATGAACTTCAACACAGAAAGAGACCATTGGGCCCATCAAACCTATGTTTCCCTACTTATGACATGACTGGTCACTCTACCCTGGCCATGCTGCTTCTGCTTTCTCAACAATGGATGGAGGTCCTCAATGCCAAACAGGAAATTAGAGCTGTCTCCCTTGACATATCAGGTGCCTTCGATACGGTCTGGCACCCCGCTATGCTCACCAAACTCTCCTCCTTTGGTATCCATGGAAATCTCCACGCATGGCTGGCAGACGTCCTCTCTAGTCGTCGTCAACGTGTGGCCCTGAATGGGTTTCTCTCATCTCCTCTTCCTGTTCAGGCTGGAGTTCCCCAAGGCAGTGTTCTGGGCCCTGTGCTTTTTCTGGTCTTCATCAATGATCTCTCTGACTCTCTTGAAAATCCTCTCTATCTCTTTGCTGATGACTCTACTCTCTGTCGCTCCATTCCTCATCCCTCAGATCGGCAGTCTGCAGCCTCCTCACTCTCTGCAGACCTGCACAAAATCACAGACTGGGCAAACAAGTGGAACATGTCTTTCAATCCTGACAAATCTCACACTCTTACGATTTCTCTCTGAAAAGACCGAATGGACAACCCTCCCATCCACTTTCTGAATAACCCTCTCCAAGAAGTTCTGTCACTCAAGCTTTTGGGTCTCACTATCTGCCATGATCTTTCCTGGGAAAACCACATTTCAAATCTGGCCTCCAAAGCCAGTCGCCGACTGGGCATCCTCCGTCGTGCGAAGTCCTTCCTTGGCACACCTGAGCTCCTCACCAGATACAAAGCTTTCATCCGCAGCTCAATGGAATACTGCTCTCCCCTCTGGGCTGGTGCTCCTGCCTCACACCTAGCTCGTCTTCACACTGTTGAAACCAAAGCGTTCAGAATCATTGGAATCTCCCGCGATGAAGCAAACTCCAAGGGCCTTTCACTCACTCACCATATTCGGGTAAGTGGTCTTTCTGTCTTCTACCGACTCCTCTCTGGCCTTGCCCCCCCCCCCCCCCAGCTCTCTCTGGGCTCTGTCCCCCAAATATTCCTACAGGTCGCACAAGATCTGCCTGCAACCCTCTTATGGTTAAACTGCCAAAATCAAGACTCTCTGCTCACCTTCACTCCTTCATTCCTCTTTTCTCCCGCCTCTGGAACAAACTCCCTCACTCTCTTCAATCCCACTCCACCCTCCAGGTCTTTAAAATAGCTGTTCACCACCATCTCTTATCTTCCCCCATCCAAAACCTTGAGCCTTTCTACCCCCGTTAATTTAACCCCAAATCCACCTTTTTGAAATACCAACTTCTGTCCTGGAAGTCCTTGGTGCCCTTGTGTTTTATACTTCTCCCCCCCCCCCCCCTTCCCACGCCTCCTCCCCCCAAGCCCTCTCCCTCCCACACATCTCCCTGCTCTCAAATGTGTTTGAAATGTTGTGTGTTTGTTGTTCCCCATTCTCTCCCCATCTTGTCTTCCGCTCCCTCTCCTTATATATTTTGTTTGTCTGGTTGATTTGTTTGTGAAATAAATGTTAGCTCTTTCACGAGCCTCGATTCAGTATTCAAAAAAAAAAAAAAAAAAAATGCAGGCTCACTAGAACACAAAATGGATCAGGATGAAACAGGACAAAATAAACAGTAGTGAGAGGGTTGGACACCGTTAACGGAGTTGAAGGACAACATAGAAGGAGACTTCGACAAACAATGGAGTGAACAGGGTGGATATAGAAGAAAACTTCTCCCTTCTCCCTCCTCCTCCATATCACCCTCATCTCTCACTGCTCTCCCTCCCCTCTTCTCTCTCCCCCACTCTCCCCCTCAACCTCCCTCCCCTCTCTGTGTTTGTACTCTATGCTTTTTTTGAACATTAAGCGTCAAGCAAAGAAGCAACACACACCATATTTCGTCGTTCATATAACTCTTTACTTGGCCGGGGTTTTAATATGTGCCCTGTGTAATCCTATCTGTGGTGGAACAGCAGCCGGTCGAGACTCCTCTTAAAGCCGTCAGTCGTTTATGCTTGGACGGTGTCCCCAGGATATCCATTCCAAACATTGACCAGCCAGTGTGTCGAAGGCTACTCCTATCCTGCAGCACGCCAAAGGCATTACCAATTTCCAGAAGTGTCCACGAAAGCGACTGTATGTAAGCTAGGCGGTTCTTCAAGTGAGCCGTTGAGTTCCCCACACAGGATTCTGTAAAGAGTGATCAAATCAATTCTTAGCCATCTACAATAAAGTGGAAACAGATCCAGATTAGCAACACGTTGCTCGTAGGAGAAGCATGTTTGCCCCCGTACCATGTGTGTTGCACAGCATTGCACTTTCTCCAGCAAGTTACAATCCCACGTCAAAACGGCCTCCATAGAGGTAGGCTGGTAGACAATACTCCAGAAGTGGTCTAACAAAGTTTGCGTGGATCGTCCGGAAAATTGCAGGTGTAATGGAAACAAAGTAGTCGGAAGCAGTGCATCACTGAGCATGTGTCGCCATATTAATCTGCATTGAAGCTGACAGTGTGAACATTGTATAAACTCTGAAGTCGGTGATACTGTCAATCAGCGCAAGGTCCACTCCACCCAACTGGTATTGCAATGTTGAGGGGACCCGTCCGAGGCGCATAACCCCACATTTGGTCGGGTTCACTTTCATTTGCTACAGCTGGATATTTTCATTTGCCACTGAAACAATCCTATGAAGTCAAATATATTGTTGCGGATCTCTCGAAGCCCGTCGACGTACAGAGAGGGGGGTTAAACCCCTTTTCCCCCTCGGATCTTCGAGTCCACGAGACCGAGTCGCCACTCCCGTAGCGAGCGCGGGAAAGGGTATCGGGTCGACTCCACACGTACCTTTGGGACCCATGCTGCCACGAAAACGGGGACTGGACCTCGCACAAGCCACGCTAATCGAATACGCCGAGCGGTGTGCGTATCACGTGACTCGTGCCGTTACTTTTATTGAACCCGATTCGAGCGGTTCTATTCGTGCAATGCTAGGCCAATAGATGGAACTGACGGGGACAATGAAATAGAAGGCAGAACAGGTTTATTTACAGTTATACAAGGCGAAGAGACACAGAGCAGGCACTTAAGCAGTCTTAACTTAATACCCAGACACGGGCCCACTCACTCGCGCAGGGAAAAGGAGGAAGGACAAGTTCGCGCTCCAAACGTGTCCTGGCGCCGTTCACTCCGGACAGCTCGCCCGGCATGGCCCTCGGTTGTTCACGGCATGTATGCTGGAAGCGCAGGCAGGGAGATCGGGCGTCTGTGGCCCGGAATGGATCATCTTCATGCAGCGCGATCAATACAGGCAGCAGCAGAGCGCAGGGCACAGGGAGAGTTCATGTACAGCGACTATAACAAGCAAGGCACTTTACTCGTGCTGCGACAATGTCTCTTTCTCACTGCTCAATCACCATGAACCAACAACGAACCTCGGGTGCCTCTCTCTCGTTCTGACTGACTCTTGGGGCGACTCTCTCGGGGGGCTCGGGGCAGGGTTTTATATAGCCCCTCCCCGGTCCTACCCGAATGTTCCAAGCCCCGCCTTCCACTGCCGTTGTGAGCCACTCCCCTTAAGCTCCGATTGGCTGCTCGCTGCTTACCGGCCACTCCCCCTGCAGCTCCTCCCTTCGGCCTTGCCAGACTTGTTCCAGGCCGAGCACATGGCATTTCAGCTCAAAGAACACCGAACTCACTGGCCTGCTCAACGCAAACTAACACAGGAAAGGAGACTACGCTTACATTTACTAAGAAATAACTGAACTACAGCGAGGCTACATGTTGTGGTGCAACTATCTACGAGGGGGGGTCATCCTTTATTCACAAAACCGCAACAATATCTACATATATTGCTACGGTTTTGAGATTGGTACAGTAACGCTCAATAAAGGTTATGGGGTTGACCCCCATAGTTAGTCACACGAGCAACATGTAGCCTCATTTGTAGTATAGTTATGTCTTAGTATATGTGAGAGTAGGCCCTTTCCAGTGTTAATCCTGCGTTGTGAAAAGACAGGAGGATAGGCCCTACTTCTACAAACCATTCCACGTCCATAGGCTCGATCCATTGCGGCTAAAACGCCTTGGTTGTGTTGGGCGCGAGTTAACACGAGGTGGGCCTCGGAAGGTGGAGGAGGGTTGAGGTCGGCACAGCGGCGAGGCGATGACGGTAAGAATGAGCCACCAATCAGGGCTCAGCGTGTGGCTGCAGCACTGCGTCACAGGGCGTGGTTGGAACATCGATCGGGCTAAGGGCGTGGCAATAAAACCGATCGCGCGAAGCCCCCACCTCAGTTATGAGGAGGGAGAGGCGCTCGTCAGTTGCAGTACCTCAGTTATGAGAAGGGAGAGGCGCTCGTCACGTTGGGAGAGGTGCGCTGAAAGAAGTCACGAGTTCTGAGCTCTAAGAAAGGAGACGCGCTTGAAGAGGATCACCAGCACTGTATGAACTTGGTTACGAGGAATACGAGGGCGCAGCCAGGTCGGTTATAACTTGCGTGGTTTAGCCAAAGCGAATGAACGTGGCTAAATAACCTCCAGCCGTGCAAAGTCTGCCCTCTACCGTTCGCCCCGAGATTACCCATTTGTTCGAGCGACACGATACGAGTTCCTGCCTTCGCCTACCTCCATCTTCCCGGGATGGGCCAGGGACCATGGAGAGCCGGACGGGGCCGAGCCTGGACGAACACCGCGGCGCTGGAGAACATCATCCTGCCCATCTGCAATCCCCGTGTGAGTGTGAGTGAGACGGGCCCGTTTGTCCTTGGGTAGTAAGAAATAAGACTGTCTAAGCTTCCCTGTGTCTCTTCCTCCTGAGCTGTAAATACGTGCATAATAATTAAACCTATTTGTTCCTCCTTTTCTTCTGAATTCGATCATCTTTGTGATTTCTCCATTGACTAAGCGTGGCACGGGTAAAACCGCTTGAATCGGGTTCCATTATCTATAACCGCGCGGATCACGTGTACGCAAACCGCTCGGCGTATCACCATCACATGTGGTTCATGCGAGGCTTATTTCCTCGCTTCCAGGGCAGTGCTAGTACTTAGGTACGAGCGAATTTGGTCCCGAAACCCTATTTGGCGCTGTCCGGAAGGGACCTAATAGGTCTCGGGTCGCGCCAGGTCAGTAAAGACAAGGGGATTCATCCCCCCTTGATAAGGGGAGAAGGCCGGCGACAGATCCGCAACAATATATATATATATATATATATATATATATATATATATATATATATATATATATATATATATATATATATATATATATATATATATATATATATATATATTGTAACGGTTTTCGGAACCGGCACTTGTAAATAATAATCCATTATAAATAATCCCCTGTAAATATTCCCATCTTCAAAAGGTTAAAGGTCGCACCCTAATTAGTCCATATACAACATGTAGGGCACCATAGGAACTCTAGTTATTTCATTAGTATGTGTTTCAGGTAAGGCTCTGTTTCCAATAGTTTGACTCTGCGTTGCATTAATTAAATAAGGTAGGTCCTTCAACCCTGTGCATTTTGATCTCTCTCTCTCCAAGCTACTCCATCATGTGCACCTACAGGCGGGGGTTGTCTCTCTCTTGCTATTACGCGCCTTAGCGCTTGCTTGCTAGCAGCGTTAGCTGCATCAAACGCCAATGCTCACACGGTCAGGCTGCCGGAGAACGGCGGAGCGCGGGGAGGAGGCTTGCCCCCCCCCCCCCCCCGTCGACTCATTATCAAAGATGGAGCCAGCGAGCCCTCGCCGACCAACCAGGGCTGAGGTAATCTCGCTAGTGGGCATAGCCCTATGAAGGCGGCTTGATTTCAACGCGCGAGATATAAGCGCGAGCGCGAAGCTCTATGAAAAACTGCGCAAGGGGAGGCCATTGTGATAGGACTGCGCGAGGGGCGCAAGGAACAATTGCTTGTATTGAACGGCGCTGAGAGATACGCAGAGATTACGGACTGTGCCAGAGATTTCTGCTGTACTGCAGCACGCTATGAACATTGAGAGAGAGAAAGCCGCATACCTTCCCCGATATATGAACCCCGCTAAGTGAGGTCCGCTCGCGTGCAACAATATACGAGCAGCGCTACCTGCCGGGTTTCGCCACAGAGCTGGAGCGTGGATCGGGACCAGAGCGTGGACCGAGGTGGAGCGTGGATTGGAGCCGGAGCCCACGCCGTCCTTCTGCTTGGACCTTCCTTCCCTGCCACCATTACTCCTTTCGTGTAAGTCTGTTTGTGTTGTCCTGGGCGTGCTAATTAAGACTGTTTAAGATTGCCCTGTGTCTGCTTCTTCCTCTTCCTTGTACATTCCCTTCTTTCGTTTCCTCTTCTAATTGTACAAATTGTTAATAAATTGCCCTGTTCTTTCTGTTTTCTCCTTATTCGATCGTTTTCGTCCTTTCTTTCAATTGAGTACCTGTGGCACGATTTGGCCAATCGCTCAGGATCGGGTTAGTCCTTTTGTTAATGGCTCGGGCTTCAGATTGCTAACCGCTCGGCAAATTCCATCATATCCGTGGCCCGAGTGGAAATTATCTCCCTGCTTTGCGGAGAGATGAGCACTCGGGTATTTGGGACCTCCATTGACCAATCACCCTGGCCAATCTCGACCGCAGAGGAACGTTATAGTTTCCAGGATCGGGGGACAGCCAGCTTAAAAGACAAGGGGATTAACCCCCCCCCCCCCCTTGGTAACGGGAGTGCCGACCCTGAATCCGCAACAATTGGTAGTCAGGAGTTGGGATTTGGAACCTGGGACTAAATTTAGTAGACCAAATTTTGGACACCAATTGTGCTATTGGCTGCAACAATTGGTGTCGGGGAGTGGGATTGGACCCGAACCAAATTTTAATACATCTAAAAAAATTTGTCAAAATTATGAGCGGACAAAATTTTTATTAAAATCCAAATTATAGTCGTGCCATGGATACCCAAGGCGATCGGATGCCGGTGGGGGAAAATGAGGGGGTAGAGGAAGGGTTAGAGTCACCCCAGGACCCCAGGGAACAAGTGGGAGTAATGGAGGAGGAAGGCAAAGAGGGTGCGGTAGCGGGGGTTGCAGGCACACAAAATGGCGGCGCCTCGCACATGGCCGCGGCAGCCGAGCCCGCAGCACCAGTAGACTGGGGCCTATTTGTGACCCACATGATGGCCTTGATGGTCAAAACAGAGGATAGCCTGAAAGGAATTGGGGGACTAGAGAACCAAATTGGGGGATTAGAAAACCAAATTGGGGGATTGAGTTAGGAGATGGGAGAAATGAGGACCGATAGTGAGGGAATGGAAAATAGGATGCGGGAGCAATTGGGAAGCCAAATTGGGGGATTAGAAAATAAATTGGTAGGATTAGAGGGTAAATTAGGGGACCAATTGGAGGACATAAATGGCCAAGCCCGGGGAGTAAATGAGGGGTTGGCGAAGGACAAAGCCACGTATGAGGCAAAATAATTGGAGAGGGAGAGAGACCGCAAGTTGCACGGGAAGAGCACATGGGTACGCGACGAGGTAGCGCGGCTTGAGGAGCACGGGAAAAGTGAAGTGGAGCAAGGCACAGCCGGGTGGACCGGGATAGAAATCGCAACTCGGGGTGTGAAAAACCTGACAGCCGCCGAATTGGACAGGGCAAATTCATATGCACCGGCGGAAAAAGAAAATGAATTAATTATAGTCGAAATTGGGGTTGAAAAGACGACAGAGGCAGTGAATGAATTGAGGGAAGAGATGGAATGCATGCAAAGTCTGTATTCGCATCGTGATGCCGTGCTTAACCCCAATGAAAGTTTGCAGGTGTTGGAGCGAGAAAGAAGAAGCGCCAAGGTGAGTCGGGCTGTATATGGTGCCAAAAGGTTTTGCGGGAGAGTGTTTGGCACGAAAAGATTTTTCGTGCGCTTGGGATGCAGGCATAACCCGGGCGCTCATAGGAGGTCCGTGGTGGGCTGTGTGAATGGCAATGGTGCGCATGTGCGAATGGCGTCGAAGCGCGAGTATGACACGGAGAGTGAGAATGAATACACGACAGAGTGTGATAGTGGGAGTGATTGTGATACAGAGAGTGAGTTGGTTGTGGAGCGTGTGCGAGAATGCACACCTGAGTTGGTTGTGGAGTGCGTGATTGGGTGTGCGACAGGGGATTGCACACCCGTGGGTAGGTGTGCGCTGAGCGGGTGTGCAAGAGAGTGCACACCCGTGAGCATTATGGAGTACGTAATGGGGGAGAGGTGTGCAACCGAGGAGTGGTGTGTAACAGAGTGTACAGAGAGAGAGTGCGGTAAAAGAGTGCGTGGAGTGTATGAGAGGCATGGAGACACCTGGATGTGCGAGTAAGAAACGGAACGAGTGGTGTGAGCATGCGAGCCGGGCATCGACGTTAACCGGGACAGCGTTCAGGCCGACGTATAGCCGACGCGAGCTCTCGGTCCGTGACGGGCTTTGTGTGCTGCGGGGGCCGGTCGACATCGCGGCCATGTCGCTCCTACATGGAGCGCCGTGCACGGTTCGGGCCGGGTCCCGCCCTGTACGGTCGGTACCGCGCTTTGTTAGGCAAAGCGATCGGCCCGGTTCAAGGGGAGGTAGGAGGGGTCGGAGCAGCGCCCCCTTGTGGTGGCGGCGCTCCGGCCAGGCAAGGCTGGGCCATCACGCTTGGGAGCGCAAGGCCTTGCGCCGAGATGGTGCTTGGAGCCTTGGCCCGACAAAACCTCCTCCCCTGAATCTGAATGCCGGACGGACCCAACCTGCAGGAGACCAAACCACCCAAATTCATTGCTCGGCTTTGCGAAGCCGAGCTTTGATAATGTAATGACGTACCGAGAGGCTCAGAGTAGTGGACAGATGATAGTGATAGGGAAATTGATGGCAAATGGTATACGGTGTAGCGGGATGGTAGATCTACCATCCCTCACATCGTATCTTTGGGCAGAGGAGCTATAGGGTTTATGGGGTATTGGCTGTACAAACTAGCCCGGGAGGGTTAGGATAATGTATAGGGAACTAGCTGACCATAGGGACAAGATTTAAGTAGTGACATTGATACCGGTAGAGGGGACGTAGAGAGATTAGTTGGTTGATAACGACGAGGGATGTGCATAGTATAAGGGGGCGGGGAGCACTAACAGTAGAAGGGAGTAGATAGCTTAGAGCCTTAGATGATGCTATGTGTTTGTGGTGAGAGTGATGAAATGAGGAATTGGGATGGAAGTTCTTTGTGGTGAGCATGATGAATGGCATTGTATGGAGTGAATGGCTTGCAAGGTGTGCAATTGAAGTGCAGGTGTATGGAGAATGGTTGTGTGGAATCAATGGTGTGGAGTGTGGAATGAGTAGTGTGGAATGGATGGTGCGAAGGAGTGAGTGGGGGAAGGATGGACCCCCTCACGAGTACCCCGGGGAGGGTAGTTTAAAAGTAGGTAGAGGGAGTAGGTAAATTGTGGTTGTATATTGGCATCTGTGGTGCGAGAGTAGCAGAGTACTGCTTGAGGGGTGCATTAGTGAGATAAATTGGCTGGGCGTGTGGCCTGTTAGTGAGAATGGCTGGTTGGGCACTCCGGCACTGTTAGTCTGTCGGCCAGGTGAGGCCGCAGGTAGGCTCTGGGAGCCAGATAGAGTCCAATGGGGCCCGGGATCCTATGGAGAGGACCCGAGGAGCCAAACGCCAGAGAGGGCGGTAGGGGGTGAGAGAGCCAGAGGGCCTTCCCCCAGGTAGGTTAGGGTGAGGAGCAGGTAAGCTCCGGAGGCAACTGCAGTGGCAGAGGTGCGCAGGTAAGTAGACCTGCTAGGGGAGCCACATGACCCAGCCCTGAAATTGTGTGAGGGCACAGGGAGTAGAATCGGGGGAGTGAGACCCCAAACTGGTGAGCACCACAGTATGTTCGATGGGAATTAGTTTTTAGAACCACATAGTAATGATGGCCAATGGTTTTGCAGGGAAAGACCCTGGGTAGAGGTAAGTGTTAATGTCATTTAGAAGGTAGTTTAGGATTGAAAATCTCTTCGCACCATCCGCATCCACTCACCTGGGTGAGAAGACTCCACACCGATTTTGCAGACATTTGGTTGAAAGACGCATCTCGACGTGGGTGGGGCATTGTTTATTATTCCATCTCTTCTTCCTTAGGAGGGATTGATGACCAATTTGGATTAGGGGAGATATGGGAGACAGGACGTTAGTGACGAATTTGTAATTTGTAAATTGTGTAAATATGGGGTAGGTGCAAGGGTAGAGTAGGTGACATGGGGGGGATGAACGCTAGGGACGAGCTTTCTCCGCTCGCTCTCCAGCACCCTTCATGCTGCATTATCTTGTTCTGATGTGTACCCTTGCGCCCTTGCACCCCGCTAACCCTGCTTTGTCTTCCTTCCCCACTCATGGACCGTGGTCTTTGTGTGCCGAGGGTAAAGTGTGCAGGTGTCGCCGTTGTGCGCCCGCACCCTCGCTGCTTGTCTGCCTGGACCGGAACACCACCTATGGACCACACGTTCTGTGGCCAAGCCCACCATATATGGACCACACGTTCTGTGGCCTGGCCCCTCTGCTGGCGCGAATCATTGCTGCCAGCATCTTGCTTGCAGACCACGGTCAAGGTGGCACCGATGCCAAGCAGGTGGACCACCTTAGTTGGCCCCTGCTGGCCGTAATTTAAAAAAGTGGATGCGGTTTGTGCCCTTTTTATTGATTAAATAGGCCGCAAGAAAGAACATCAAGACGCCAAGAAACATCGGCCCAGCAGCCATCGGCCCAGCGGAGAAGACGCCAGTTTATTTTTGAAATGTGTATGACTGTGCATTTGATGGTGCTTTTTGGTGGTGCTTTTTGTGCTTTTTAGTGCACTTTATTATTTGATTGTGCATTTCTGTGCATGTGGGTATGGTATATCGGTACAGTGCAGTGCATGACCTTTCCTCTTATCAAAAACATCTGCTTTTGTCTTCCCAAAAGACAGGTCCTGGGTTTAGTTGAAAAAATCAAATTAGTAGTAGTGTCTTTGTAAATAATGCTCCCCACAGGTTAAATGTTTAGTTTGAAAATTAATTCCGCATTTCGGTTAGTCTGTGGGTGTGAGTCAGCCAGGTAGAATGCAATGCAGCAGGCGGGACATATCTAGTTTTAAAAATGTCGCACTCAGGGTGAGGTTAATACGAGAGTGTAACTACACCTAAGTGTCACACATAATTGTAAAAGATATCCCTTGTGAAACGGCCCGGGATGGGCCTGGAGAAAGGGAAGGTGCAGTCTAACGGTTTTCGGAACCGGCACTTGTAAATAATAATCCATTATAAATAATCCCCTGTAAATATTCCCATCTTCAAAAGGTTAAAGGTCGCACCCTAATTAGTCCATATACAACACGTAGGGCACCATAGGAACTCTAGTTATTTCATTAGTATGTGTTTTAGGTAAGGCTCTGTTTCCAATAGTTTGACTCTGCGTTGCATTAATTAAATAAGGTAGGTCCTTCAACCCCGTGCATTTTGATCTCTCTCTCTCCAAGCTACTCCATCATGCGCACCTACAGGCGGGGTTTGTCTCTCTCTCTCCAAGCTACTCCATCATGCGCACCTACAGGCAGGGGTTGTCTCTCTCTTGCTATTACGCACCTTAGCGCTTGCTTGCTAGCAGCGTTCGCTGCATCAAACGCCATTACGCACGCGGTCAGGCTGGCAGAGAAGGGCGGAGCGCGGGGAGGAGGCGTGCCCCCCCCCCCCCACGCCCCGTCGACTCATCATCAAAGGTGGAGCCAGCGAGCCCTCGCCGACCAACCAGGGCTGAGGTAAGCTCGCTAGTGGCATAGCCCTATGAAGGCGGCTTGATTTCAATGCGCGAGACATAAGCGCGAGCGCGAAGCTCTATGGAAAGCTGCGCGAGGGGAGGCCATTGTGATAGGACTGCGCGAGGGGAGGCCATTGTGATCGTACTGCACAAGGAACCATTGCTTGTATTGAACGGCACTGAGAGATACGCGGAGATTACGGACTGCGCCGGAGATTTCTGCTGTACTGCAGCGCGCTATGATCATTGAGAGAGAGAAAGCCGTATACCTTCCCCGATATATGAACCCCGCTAAGTAAGGTCCGCTCGTGTGCAACAATATACGAGCAGCGCTACCTGCCGGGTTTCGCCGCAGAGCTGGAGCGTGGATCGGGACCGGAGCGTGGACCGAGGTGGAGCGTGGATTGGAGCCGGAGCCCACGCCGTCCTTCTGCTTGGACCTTCCTTCCCTGCCACCATTACTCCTTTCGTGTAAGTCTGTTTGTGTTGTCCTGGGCGTGCTAATTAAGACTGTTTAAGATTGCCCTGTGTCTGCTTCTTCCTCTTCCTTGTACATTCCCTTCTTTCGTTTCCTCTTCTAATTGTACAAATTGTTAATAAATTGCCCTGTTCTTTCTGTTTTCTCCTTATTCGATCGTCTTCGTCCTTTCTTCCAATTGAGTACCTGTGGCACGATTTGGCCAATCACTCAGGATCGGGTTAGTCCTTTTGTTAATGGCTCGGGCTTCGGATTGCTAACCGCTCGGCAAATTCCATCATATCCGTGGCCCGAGCGAAAATTATCTCGCTGCTTTGCGGAGATTGGCACTCAGGTATTTGGGCCCTCCATTGACCAATCACCCTGGCCAATCTCGACCGCAGAGGAGCGTTATAATTTCCAGGATCGGTGGACAGCCAGCTTAAAAGACAAGGGGATTAACCCCCCCCCCCCCCCCCCTTGGTAACGGGAGTGCCGACCCCGAATCCGCAACAATATACAGTCACGTGAAAAAGTAAGTACACCCCATGTAAAGTTTTGACTTTTTCAACATATTTCAACACACAGCTATTTGATCTTCATTTCAACAATATTGATAGATAAAGGTGATATAATATAACAAATATCATGAAACATTTACATTTTGTTGTTCATTGTATAATTTAAAAAACATAAATGCAAATTTCGCACGTGGAAAAAGTAAGTACACCCTTGGCTCTAATAGGTGGTATTGCCCCCTTTGGCAGAAACAACCTCAAGTAGGCGTTTCTTATAACTGTCTACTAGTCTCTGACATCGACTGGGAGAAATTATTGCCCACTCCTCCATGCAGAATTCTTTCAGCTGTGCGATGTTTGAGGGGTTTCTCGCATGCACAGCTCGTTTCAAATCCCCCCACAACATCTCGATGGGATTTAGATCCGGGCCTTGACTTGGCCATTCCAGAACCCTCCATTTCTTTATTTTCAGCCATTCCTTGGTGGATTTACTGGTTTGTTTAGGGTCATTGTCATGTTGCAAGGTCCACCTTCGGTTGAGCTTCAATTTTCGACAGATGGCCTCACATTATCCTCAAGCACCCTCTGGTACAATGAAGAATTCATAGTGGATTCTATGATGGTGAGCTGCCCAGGCCCTGATGCAGCAAAGCTGCCCCAAACCATAATATTTCCACCACCATGCTTTACAGTTGGTATCAGGTTCTCGTGGTCAAATGCTGTCTTTGGTTTTCGCCAAACATGTCTTCTGGTACTGTGGCCAAATAGCTCTACCTTTGACTCATCTGTCCAGAGCGCATTGTTCCAGAAGTGCTGGTCTTTGCCTCGGTGTTCATTGGCAAACTTTAGTCTTGCCCTGATGTTCTTTCTGGACAGCAAAGGTTTCCTCCTGGCACACCTCCCATGTCGATCAAATTAGTGCAGCCTCTTTCTAATGGTAGACTCGTGCACTTTGACATCAACAGTGGCAAGAGCTACCTGTAGGTCCCGTAATGACATTCTGGGGTTCTTCGAGACTTCTTTCAGCATATTGCGGTCTGCTCTCGGGCTGAACTTGCTGGGGCGGCCTGGCCGGATCTTCACGAAACTTCTCCACTTGAAGATGATCTTCCGGACAGTCGAATGATTGATTTCAAATTGTTTGGAGATCTTTTTAAATCCCTTCCCAGACTCGGAGGCATCTATAATCTTCTTTCTGAAGGCCTCAGAGAGCTCTTTTGATCTCGGCATGGTGAGGCCGCACACTTCAACAACAAAGAGCAAACCAAACTAAATGTCTGAGGTTTAAATAAGACAGGTTCCTCCAAGATCCTCTCAAACGATGTTCTAATCATTTTCACCTGAGCTGGTGCACCTGATTCTAATTTTAGATATTTGGAGTAATGATAAATGTAGGGGTGTACTTACTTTTTCCACATGCGAAATTTGCATTTACGTTTATTTAAATTATACAATTGACTACAAAATTTAAATGTTTCATGATATTTGTTATATTATATTGTGGCGGACACGAAAGCCCACTGGCGTGGTGACATCGTTCCGCGCACCAAGTGGGCGGCGGCCTCGCCCGAGGGGTAGGCGTGGCCTGAGGATATACACGGGGTGCGCAGCCCGGAGCGCGCTAGTGTTACAGTGAGCTCCTGAAATAAAGACGCTTATAAGTTACCGCTTGTCCGCTTCCTCCTTGCTCACAAGCAGCGCGCGTAACGCCGCGCTTTACTGGTGACCCTCGACGTTGGATCTGCCGGAGCGATCCTTCCACACACGACGCCATTGCCATGGCCGACAACGCAATGTCGATTAAACTTCCTGAATTTTGGGAGGCCCAGGCCAAAGTCTGGTTCGTCCAAGGTGCAGCCCAATTTCAGCTTCGGCGCCTCACCGGCGACGACACGCGCTACTGCCACGTCGTCGCCTCCCTCGGGCCCGGCACGGCCGCTCGAGTTGTGTCCGTCCTTCGCCACCCACCGGACGGCCACAAGTACGAGGCACTCAAGCGGCTACTCCTAGCCATGTTCGGCCTCACGGACGACGCACGGGCCGACCGCCTCCTGGATCTCCCCGAGCTCGGCGACACGTGCCCGTCGGTCCGAATGAACCATATGCTGTCACTGTTGGGCGACGAAGCCCCCGGTTCTCTATTCCGGGCGCTTTTCCGTCGCCACCTTCCAGCGCAGGTTCGCCTCGCGTTGGCCAGGACCGTGCTAACGGATCCCCGGCCATTGGCCGCTGAGGCGGACAGGTACTTCGCGGCTTCGGAGACGCGGGCGAGAGTCGGTGCGGCCGTCACGGACCTCGAGGCTGATGCTGCTGATGATGCTGATCCACAGCATCAGCTTCCACAGCATACGCAGCATGCTGATACGCCCCTCGTGACCGCCGCCACGCCCCGCCCACCACCGCGGCAAAAACCGCCACCGCGGGGAAACCCGCCAACTCCACCGGCCTGGCGGAGCCTGCCGCACCCCTCCAGCTCCACCACCTGGTGCTGGTTCCACGCCAAGTTCGGCCACGAGGCTCGGCAATGTCATCCGCCATGCTCCTTCAACAGGTCGGGAAATGCCCGGGCCGGCGCTCAATAGTGGCGATGAGCACCGGCCGTTCGACCAGCCTGCTGTTCATAACGGACACCTTATCCGGGCACCGTTACCTGTGCGACACGGGAGCGCAGGTGAGTGTCGTTCCCGCTGGTACGTCAGACAAGCACGCCGCGGGCGGGGGCCCCGCGCTGCTTGCCGCGAACGGGACGGCCATCCGTACGTACGGAAAATGCTGCCTCTCTCTGCGGTTCGGAGGGCAGGTTTTCTGATGGACGTTCGTCACCGCCGACGTGCCCATGGCACTGCTTGGCGCGGACTTCCTGTGCGCTAATGGGCTCCTGGTCGACGTAAAGCGCAGACGTCTTGTCCAGGCCGAGACGTTCAGCTCGCTCGCTTGTGCGCTGCCCAGCTCGTCGAGCAGCTCAACGAGCGGCTCGCCGAGCGGCTTGCCAAGCGGCTTGCCGAACGGTTCGGTTCCGGCCACGTTGATCTGTACGCTTCCGGCAGCGGACGCATTCACCTGCCTCCTCGCCGGCTTCCCGGCCCTCACGCGGCCCACCTTCTCGGCGGGGACCGTCAAGCACGGGGTGGCCCATCACATCCCCACCGTCTGGCCACCGGTCTACGCCCGGGCACGCCGCCTCGAGCCGACGAAGCTGGCGGTGGCAAAAGCGGCGTTCGCTACCCTGGAGCGACTCTGCATCGTTCGGCGCTCGGAGAGTGCTTGGGCGTTGCCGCTGCACATCGTGCCGAAGCCCAGCGGGGGATGGTGACCGTGCGGGGACTATCGCCGTCTCAATGACGCCACCACTCCCGACCGCTACCCCGTCCCCCACATTAAGGACTTTTCCGCCCGTTTGGCGGGCCTGTCCTTCTTCTCAAAGGTGGACCTCATACGCGGCTACCATCAGGTCCCCGTCAGGCCAGAGGATGTCCCGAAGACGGTGGTCATCACGCCATTCGGACTCTTCGAGTTCCTGCGGATGCCCTTCGGTCTGAAGAATGCGGCTCAGGCGTTCCAGCGACTGATGGACAGCGTCCTGCGTGACTTGGATTTTGTCTACGTCTACCTGGACGATATCCTCGTCGCCAGCGCGTCCCGCGAAGAGCACCTACGCCACCTCCGCACGTTCTTCGAATGCCTGGGCCAGCATGGCCTGATTGTGAACCCCGCAAAGTGCCGGTTTGGCATCGCCATAATCGATTTTCTGGGGCACCGTGTCACCAGGCACGGAGCCGACCCCCTGCCGGCCAAGGTGGAGGCGGTGAAGGGGTTTCCGCGCCCCCGCACGATCAGAGGGCTGCAGGAGTTCCTGGGCATGGTGAACTTTTACCATCGGTTCCTGCCCCGTATCGCCCAGCTCCTGCGCCCCCTGCACGAAGCTCTCCGAGGTAAGCCGGGCAAAGGCGACGTTACTTGGACTGAGCAGATGGACACGGCGTTCACGGGCACGAAGCTCGCCTTGGCTAACGCCACCATGCTCGCGCACCCGGCGCCCGATGCACCGATCACCCTCACCACCGACGCCTACGCGGTGGGCGCGGTGCACGAGCAATGGGTGCGTGGAGCTTGGCAACCGCTGGCGTTCTTTAGCCGGCAGCTTCGCCCGCCCGAACGCCGTTACAGTACCTTCGACCGCGAGTTGCTCGGGCTTCACTTGGCGGTCAGGCACTTCCACCATCTGCTCGAGGGCCATGCGTTCACGGCCTTCGTCGACCACAAGCCGCTGATCTTCGCGATGGGCAAGGTCACTGAGCCGTGGTCGGCCCGGCAGCAGCGTCACCTTTCGGCCGTGTCCGAGTACACGACGGACATCCGGCACGTCGCGGGGAAGGACAACCCGGTGGCAGATTGCCTTTCCCGGGCCGTCGCCCACGCAGTCCACCTCGGCATCGACTATGCCCGGATGGCAGCGGACCAGGCCGCTGACCCCGACGTCCAGGCCCTGCGGACCGCCATCACGGGCCTCCGCGTCACCGAGGTGCCATTCGACGGCGCGGGCGCGGCCCCCTTGTGCGACGTCTCCCTCCTGCGGCCTCGCCCCATCGTGCCCGTGGGCTGGCAGCGCCAGGTGTTTGACGCCATCCACGGCCTGTCCCACCCGGGCGCGAGGGCCTCCCAAAGGTTGATCGCCGACAAGTTCGTCTGGCATGGCCTCCGGAAGGGCGTCCGCGGCTGGGCCAGGACGTGCCTCGCGTTCCAGCGCGCCAAGGTGCACCGGCACACCCAGGCCCCGTTGGCCCCGTTTCACGGTGCAAGAACGCCGGTTTGACCACGTCCACGTGGACCTGGTGGGACCTCTGCCCCCCTCGCGGGGTTTCACCCACGTCCTCACCATGGTGGACCGCACCACCCGGTAGCCGGAGGCCGTGCCCTTGGCGTCGACGACGGCGGCTTTCATCGCCATCTGGGTCGCCCGGTTCGGCGCCCCCTCAGACACCGAACCACGGCCTACCACCCCCAGGCTAACGGCCTGTGTGAGCGATTTCACCACTCATTGAAGGCCGCGCTCCGGGCCACCCTCCGTGACGGCGGCTGGGTCGACAGGCTCCCCTGGGTCCTGCTGGGACTCCGGACGGCGCCCAAGGAGGACCTGCGCGCATCCGCGGCAGAGTTGGTCTTCGGGCAACCGCTGCGGGTGCCGGGCGAGTTCCTCCCCGACTCCACGGCACCATGGTCCGCGGCACAGCAGCGCTCCGCTCTGCAAGAGACCGCCCAGAGGTTCGCCCCGGTGCCAACGGCATGCCACGGGCACCCACCGACGCACGTCGCCCCGGAGCTTCGCACGGCGGAGTACGTCTTCGTCCGCCACGATGCCCACCGGACACCACTGCGGCCCCCGTACGACGGGCCTTTCCGTGTGCTGGAGACCGGGGCGAAGCACTTCACCCTGGACATCGGCGGTACTCCTGACCGCGTTTCTGTAGACCGCCTCAAGCCGGCCCACCTCGACGTGGACCATCCACCGCCAGTGGCCCGACCGCTGCGTCGGGGCCGCCCCCCTGCGGGCAGACCCCCGGCACCGCCCAGCCCCGCCGCCACGCCGCCCCCCGGTCCTGCACCCATCCCAGGGGCAGCCAGGGGCATCCCACCTGGCATCCCTGCACCCCGGACGCCGCCGATCGCCAGGGGGCGCTTCGGCCGGGTCATCCGTTTGCCCCGCAAACTGGCCCTCCAGGTGCGCGGGAATTCTGGGGGGGCGCGTGTGGCGGACACGAAAGCCCACTGGCGTGGTGACATCATTCTGCGCACCAAGTGGGCGGCGGCCACGCCCGAGGGGTAGGCGTGGCCTGAGGATATACACGGGGCGCGCAGCCCGGAGCGCGCTAGTGTTACAGTGAGCTCCTGAAATAAAGACGCTTATAAGTTACCGCTTGTCCGCTTCCTCCTTGCTCACAAGCAGCGCGCGTAACGCCGCGCTTTAATATCACCTTTATCTATCAATATTGTTGAAATGAAGATCTAATAGCTGTATGTTGAAATATGTTGAAAAGGTCAAAACTTGACATGGGGTGTACTTATTTTTCACATGACTGTATATATATATATATATATATATATATATATATATATATATATATATATATATATATATATATATATATATATATATATATATATATATATATATATATATATATATACAGTATATATATATATATATATATATATATATATATATATATATATATATATATATATATATATATATATATATATATATATATATATATATATATACTGTATATATATATATATATATATACAGACTTGGCATTTAATATGGAATATTTTTTTTTTCTTGACTTGGGTTTACTTTCTTAACTCAGTATATCAAACTGGTGAGTTTCTTTTACACTTTGGTGATTTATTTGTTAAAAGAACCATGTCACTGATTGTCTGTCGCAGCAAGAAGTCAACAACAGGATTATATCACAGGTGGCGTGGCAAAATGTACGGACAGGTGCATTTGACGATTGGCTTCACAGTCGGGTATACAACGGTTGTTGCGTTCTGTATTAGTGGAAAACAACTGCTGCACATCTCTAAAAGTTATTGCCGCTTCCTCTGGAGATGGTCTGTCAACTCGACAATGCTGTTTGTCATGGTGTGGTGGCTTTACGAAATTACGACATGACAAGAGCGTGCTATTGTTCGGCAGTATGGCATCACTCAAGGTCAGGTGTCAAAGATCCTGAAACGAAATGCTCAGAGGGGTGTCCCTACTCCAATACCGAGGCCAGGACGTCCCCGCAGAACCACAATGAGGGATGATCACCAGCTGCACCAGTTAGTCCACAATGGCCGTACCAAGTCAGCTAATCGGCTTAGGGCTGAGGGGCAGCAACTGACAAATGTGCCTGTATCCAGAAGGCTAGTCAACCAACGACTGGTTCAAGCAGGCTATCGTGCCAGGCGTCCCCTGAGAAATCCACGCCTGACCAGACAACACCGCCAGCGCCGATTGCAGTGGGCCAGAGAGCACCGTCAATGGCAGCCAGGACACTGGAATCACGTGATCTTCAGTGACGAGTCTAGATTTCTGGTCTATCGTCAAGATGGCCACGTCCGAGTGCGCAGACAAGTGCATGAAGCCTACAACAAAGATTGTATAGTGCCAAGAGTCCAAGCTGGAGGTGGTGGGGTGACCGTTTGGGTTGCTTTTCATGCAGGGGGCAAAACTGACCTGGTTGTTCTGAATGGAAACCTGAACCAGTTCAAGTACAGGGCCATTCTGGAAGAAACATTGCTTCCATTTTCTCGTGCAGCCTTTCGAGGAAACTTTGTCTTCCAAGATGACAATGCACGGCCTCATCGTGCTCGCATGATCCAACACTTTCTTGCTGACCGTGGTGTCGAGCAAATGGAGTGGCCTGCCATGTCCCCGGATATGAATCCGATAGAGAACTTGTGGGCAGAATTAACGTGTCAAATCGACAACTTGGACCAGCAGCCGACCTCTGTGCGTGAATTGCAGCAGGCTATTGTCACTGCATGGCAAGCGATTCCTGTCCAAACCTCGGCAAATCTCGTGAACAGCATGCCTCAACGTGTACGTGCTCTCCTGAATGCTCGTGGGGGTTACACGAAGTACTGAACTGTAATTTTACTGTCCATAATCCCAGTCGTAATTTAACTTTTGTTTTTGTTTAAAAAATTTTGGGCTAATGTGCAAAATAAAGAGATACTTCTCGAAAACGTACAGAAGTTTAACACAGTACTGTCCATGAATTGAGTTCGATATCAGTTTACATCACTTTCAAGGATCAATTTATTTGTTTCGAAATGTCAAATGTGGTTTTTGTTTCTTTTAAAGGTCACATTAACCAAATCTAGAATAATTTCAACATAATTCCAATGAAATTTTGGTTCTAAGACATCTTGAAAAGTAAGTTCACCCCCACAAAAAAAATATTCCATATTAAATGCCAAGTCTGTATATATCAGAAACAGCACTGGTCTGACCACAGGGCCCTGAGGCACTCCACTGTGAACCTCGACCCAGGGAGAAAGCGAACCATTTAGCGACAGTCGTTGGTGGCATCCAGTCCGGAAGTTATAGTAAGCAAAGTCAGAAGTGGAGGCTGCAGGCCTCAGGCTTTGAGTTTCCGAACAAGATGTTCAACTTTGTGATAATCCTCATGCTCTGTCACAGAGTGGTGGTGCTGACAAAGCAGCTTCCTGAGCAAGGGTTATGCTGGGTGGTTTGCCGTTGCCTTCTCAGCTGTAGTTCGGGTAGGAGCGATAGATCGCCTACTCTTCGCATTAGACACCATGGGGATCTTTAACGTCCACCAACTTGATGGGACTCCCAGTTTAACGTCCATTCGAGGAACGGCACTCACGGCGCACACACTGATGAATCATCCTGCCTGTGAAACACCGGGATGACAGTTTATAGCTGGGTCGGGATTTGAACCCATAGTCAGGTTCACTATGTTAACAAATATAATTTCGTTCAAAATTTTGGGATTAGCAAACCTGTACATTTTTAGAATCATCAGAGCATGGAGAATCCGAAAATCAATGTCGGCATTTGCACAGACACCTGCATGGCCGCCATTTTGGA
This sequence comes from Myxine glutinosa, assembly GCF_964187855.1. NCBI lineage: Eukaryota > Metazoa > Chordata > Myxini > Myxiniformes > Myxinidae > Myxine > Myxine glutinosa. Next base: position 197,380,541 of record NC_136261.1, on the reverse strand, counting down.
TTTTCAAAATGGCCGCCATAAAATACATATTTTGCGCTATCTCGGCTTCTAGTCAACTTAGAAACTTAATTAAATATGCTAATCCTATGTTTTCTGGGTCACGGAATCCAATAAATGCCTCAAAATAGTGTTCAGGATTATAGAAAAGCAACAAACAAAGGTAATTGAAAACCATTGTCTTGAAGGAACTGCGCTCCAACGCGAGTCGAAAGAATTGACGCGACCAAAGACGGAATTCGTCCGAGTTGCTTTATTGAAACAAAACAGCTCAGGTATTCTGACAAGCCCGTTTTTCGGGCAACAATATATATACACATTTATGTCGGGAAGTTTGCCCGGCAAAAGCTATACCGGGCATGCCCGGGTATCAAGGGCGAGCCTTGGAAAGGCGAGTCTGGACCTGCCCGGGCGTGTTTGGCTGCGGCCTGGCAAGTCGAGGCTGGGCGTGCCCGGGCGCTCTGGGCGAGCACTGGAAAGGCGATAGCGGGCATGCCCGGACGCTCTGGGCGAGCCCTGGAAAGGCGATAGCGGGCATGCCCGGACGCTCTGGGCGTGCCCTGGAAAGGCGATAGCGGGCACGCCCGGACGCTCTGGGCGAGCCCTGGAAAGGCGATAGCGGGCATGCCCGGACGCTCTGGGCGAGCCCTGGAAAGGCGAGAGCGGGCATGCCCGGGAAAGACGAGACCGGGTGTGCCCGGGAGGTTCGGGCGTGCCCGGGAACAGTGAGTTCGGGCATGCCCGGGAGAGGCGCGTCTGGCCGTGTTCTGGCCGGTGCAAGGCGATTATGTACATCCAGCGGTAACCGCTACACACGCCCCTCCAGAATCGACCTGCACCGGCAGGGTCAATTTAAGGGGGGTCCGGATGACCCGGCCGAAGCGACCCCTGGAGGGTCGTGGGGAGGGGTCTGACGTGGTGGTGGGTGGTCGAGCGGGGGGAACTGTGGACGGGGGGCGGCCTCGCCGCGGAGGAAGGGCCAACCGTGGTGGTCGGTCGACGTCCATGTGCGCCGGTTTGAGGCGGTCCACAGAAATCCGGTCCGGCCGGCCGCCGAAGTCGACGATGAAAGACTTGTCGCCCCGTCGCAGGACCCGGAAGGGCCCGTCGTACGGCGGCCGGAGTGGCCCCCGGTGCGTGTCATGACGCACAAAGACGTACTCCGCTGTGCGAAGCGCCGGGGGGACGTAGGACTGGGGGCCACCGTGGCGGGACGTCGGCACGGGGGCAAATCGTCGGGCGGCCTCCTGGAGGTCCGAGCGCTGGCGAGCGGCGGACCAGGGACTGGTAGCGTCAGGCACGAATTCGCCCGGGACGCGGAGTGGCTGGCCGTAGACGAGCTCGGCGGCGGACGCCTGGAGGTCTTCCTTGGGGGCTGTGCGAAGGCCCAAAAGGACCCACGGCAGCCGGTCGGCCCAACCGTCGTCCTGAAGGCCGGCCATGAGTGCGGCCTTCATGGAGCGGTGAAACCGCTCGCACAACCCATTGGCTTGGGGGTGGTAGGCCGTGGTGCGGTGCAGCGTGACCCCCAACGAACGGGCGACCGCGCCCCAAAGCTCAGACGTGAACTGTGGGCCGCGGTCGGACGAGATGTCCGCTGGTGCGCCGAAGCGCGCGACCCAGGTGGCGATGAACGCCTGCGCCACGTCGGCGGTGGTGGTGGAGGTGAGGGGCACGGCCTCCGGCCACCTGGTGGTCCTGTCCACCATAGTGAGCAGGTGGGTGAACCCCCGCGAGGGGGGCAGGGGACCCACCAGGTCCACGTGGACGTGGTCGAAACGCCGTTCAGGCACGGCGAAAGGTGCCAGCGGGGCCTGGGTGTGGCGGTGGACCTTGGCTCGCTGGCAGGCCGTGCAGGCGTTGGCCCAGTCGCGGATGTTTCGTCGAAGGCCGTGCCAGACGAAACGCGCCGACACCAGCTTCTGAGAAGCTTTTCGGCCCGGGTGAGAAAGGCCGTGGATGGAGGCGAAGATGCGGCGCTGCCAGGAAACGGGCACGATGGGGCGAGGCTGGCCCTGGGAGACGTCGCAGAGCAGGACGGTGCCCGCGAAGGGGATGTCGGCCAGGCGGAGGCCCGTGTCCGCCACGCGGAGTGCCTGCACCGAGGCGTCGGTGGTCTGGTCGGCCGCCATGAGCGTGAAGTCCACGCCGAGGTGGACCGCGTTCGCGCTGGCCCGCGAAAGGCAGTCGGCCACGGCGTTGTCTTTGCCGGCGACGTGCTGGATGTCCGTGGTGAACTCCGACACGGCGGAGAGGTGGCGCTGCTGGCGGGCCGACCACGGCTCCGTGACCTTAGCCATTGCGTAGACCAACGGCTTGTGGTCGACGAAAGCCGTGAACGGGCGGCCCTCCAGGAGGTGTCGGACATGGCGAACGGCCAGGAATAGCCCGAGCAGCTCGCGGTCGAACGTGCTGTAGTTTAACTCGTTCGGCCGGAGTTGCCGGCTGAAAAAAGCGAGTGGCTGCCAAACCCCGTCCACCCATTGCTCATGGACGGCGCCCACCGCATAGTTGGAGGCGTCCGTAGTGAGGGCGATGGGCGCGTTGAGCACCGGGTGAGCCAGCAGCGTTGCGTCGGCGAGGGCCCGTTTGGCACTGGCGAAGGCCGCGTCCATGGCCGTGGACCAAACAATGTCATGCTTGGCCGGCTTGCCCCGGAGGGCCTCGTAAAGGGGCCGCATGAGCTGAGCAGCGCGGGGCACGAATCGGTGATAAAAATTCACCATGCTGAGGAACTCTTGGAGGGCCTTGATGGAACGGGGACGCGGGAACGTGGTGATGGCCTCGACCTTGGTCGGCAGCGGCACGGCCCCGGTCTTGGTGATGCGGTGGCCCAAAAAGTCAACCGTCGTCGCGCCGAAGTGGCATTTGACCGGGTTGACAATTAAGCCATGCTCGCTGAGGCGACCGAACAGTGTTCGGGGGTGGAGGAGGTGCTCGGCGCGGGACGTGCTGGCGACGAGGATGTCGTCCAGATAGACGAAAAGAAACGGCAGGTCGCGCAGCACGCCGTCCATCAAGCGCTGGAACGCCTGGGCCGCGTTCTTGAGGCCAAACGGCATCCGCAAAAATTCGAACAGGCCGAACGGCGTGATGACGGCCGTCTTCGGGACGTCGGCCGCCCGGACAGGTACCTGGTGGTAGCCCCGTATCAGGTCAATTTTCGAAAAGATGACCCGTCCCGCCAAACGGGCGGAAAAGTCCTGAATATGCGGGATCGGGTACCTGTCGGGGGTGGTAGCGTCATTGAGACGGCGGTAGTCGCCACACGGGCGCCATCCACCCCCCGGCTTTGGCATGATGTGCAGTGGTGAGGCCCACGCGCTATCGGAGCGCCGCACGATGCCGAGGTGCTCCAACGCGTCTAATTCGGCCTTTGCCACGGCGAGCTTGGCTGGGTCGAGGCGGCGGGCCCTGGCGTAGACCGGCGGGCCCGTAGTGGGTATGTGGTGCTCGATCCCGTGCCGCACCGCGACGGCCGAAAACGTCGGCCGCGTGAGGGCCGGGAATTCCACGAGCAGGCGAGCGAACTCGTTAGTTGCCGGGAGGGCGCACGCCAGTTCGGTCGGCGCGGAGCTGCTCATTGTGCACGCCAGGGAGCTGAAGGTCTCGGCGTGGACAAGGCGACGTCATTTGACGTCGACCAGCAGCCCGTGCGCGCAGAGGAAATCGGCGCCCAGCAAAGCCACGGGGACGCTGGCGGTAACAAAAGTCCATTGAAAGCGCTGGCTGCCGAAGCAGAGGGTGACGACGCGTGGGCCGAAAGTGCGTATGGCCGAGCCATTAGCAGCGACCAAAGAGGGGCCGCAAACTGCGTCCAGCCTGTCCTGCTCGGAGGCAGGTATGACGCTCAGTTGGGCGCCGGTGTCGCACAGGAAACGCCGTCCAGACGCTTTGTCCCGAATAAACAGCAAGTTGCCCGAGTGGCCGGCGCTCATGGCTGGGAATGAATGCCGGCCCGGCCGTTTCCCGACCTGCCGAAAGTGCACGGGGGCCGGCACGTCCGAGCCTTGTGTCCGAACCTGGCGTGGTAATAACACCACGCCCGGTCAGGTGGAGGCCCCGGCCGTCGTGTCGGAAGCGGGCGGTGCGGCGTGGCGGCCGCCAGTTGCACCGGCAGTTCGGCCTCCAACCGCGCAGGGCGCTCGGGCGTCGTGGGCGTCGCCTCGGACGGCGGCGGGCTCCAGGTAACCGCGCCGATGTGCTGGCCCGCCGAGGAGATCTTATCGGCTTCCCTGGTGAGGGCACGGGAATCCGTGATCAACGTGCCAGCCAGGGCGAGGCGTACCGGGTTAGGCAGCTGACGGAGGAACAGCTCCCGGAACAGGAATGCCGGAGAGTGCTCGCCGAGCAACGAGAGCATATAGTCCATGCGCTCGGACGGGCGCGTGTCGCCGAGCTCGGGCAGGTCAAGCAGGCGCCGTGCGCGTGCTGCCGGTGAGAGGGCGAAAGCGCCGAGGAGGAGCGTCTTCAGCGCGTCGTATTTGTCAGCAGCCGGCGGGTGCTGGAGGAGGCTCAAGGCGCGGGCCGCGGTGGCGGAGCCGAGCGCCGCCACAACATGGTGGAAGCGGGTGTCGTCCGCGGTGATGCCTCGCAGGGCGAACTGGGAGTCCGCCTGGGCGAACCAAACAGCCGCGTGAGTCTCCCAGAAGGTAGGCAGTTTAAGCGTCACTGCCGTATCCATGTCGGTAGGTCACCAATGAAGGAACTGCGCTCCAACGCGAGTCAAAAGAATTGACGCGACCAAAGACGGAATTCGTCCGAGTTGCTTTATTGAAACAAAACAGCTCAGGTATTCTGACAAGCCCGTTTTTCGGGCAACAATATATATACACATTTATGTCGGGAAGTTTGCCCGGCAAAAGCTATACCGGGCATGCCCGGGTATCAAGGGCGAGTCTGGACCTGCCCGGGCGTGTTTGGCTGCGGCCTGGCAAGTCGAGGCTGGGCGTGCCCGGGCGCTCTGGGCGAGCACTGGAAAGGCGATAGCGGGCATGCCCGGACGCTCTGGGCGAGCCCTGGAAAGGCGATAGCGGGCATGCCCGGACGCTCTGGGCGTGCCCTGGAAAGGCGATAGCGGGCATGCCCGGACGCTCTGGGCGAGCCCTGGAAAGGCGATAGCAGGCATGCCCGGACGCTCTGGGCGAGCCCTGGAAAGGCGAGAGCGGGCATGCCCGGGAAAGACGAGACCGGGTGTGCCCGGGAGGTTCGGGCGTGCCCGGGAACAGTGAGTCCGGGCATGCCCGGGAGAGGCGCGTCTGGCCGTGTTCTGGCCGGTGCAAGGCGATTATGTACATCCAGCGGTAACCGCTACAGTCTTTATATTTGTGATATAACTGTATTACATAATACATGATATTGCAAGTCCTTTGAAGTTATAGGTTGTTATAGGAAGTTATAGGTAGTATCAGATTGAACTATAAGTCCTATACACAGGATCTACGAGGTCTATACCATTCAGGAATATGCTTTTAGAGATCTTCATCACTGTCCTGAGTGTCATTTTCGCAAAGGTGTCTACGCAAATGCCAACATCAATTTTTGGATTCCCCATGCTCTGAATATTCCAAAAATGTGTAGTTTTGCTAATCTCCAAAATTTTTGAACGAAAAAACATTGTGAACCTGACTACCAGGCGAGACAGCTTATAAGCGAGTGTGCGTACCTGAGGCCATCCTGTCAGCCCAGGTCGTATCTTATCACACTGTTAATAAACAAACTGCGATTCCATGTTGTATTTACACATTTAAAATATATCTCGTTCGGTATCATGCATTTCTTTGGGTTGAATGTTGAGCTTTGCCTTTGTGCGGAGTTTTCAAACGCAGCATGGGAAGCGGCCACCGTAAACGGGAGACAGAAGAACGCACGGACAGACGCCACACTTCGCATTATGCAATAGATTGTGAAATGTTTTGATGATTTGTTGTCCAAAAGTACGTTTTTGTTTGCTTGCTGTTTGTAATTTGTTGTATTTTTCTTCCCAGTATAGGCCACATGCGAGACTTGGTTACCATCCTTGTTTTCGGTCCTGATCTCTCTGCTTTCTTTCGTATTCCATCAAATCAAAGCTGTTCTTTAAAGTTTCTCTTAATGTTGTACCTTATGTCCATTATGACTTCGTATATTCTGTTGTTTTAATCGTTCGTCTTTAAAGAGGAAAATAAAATAATTTGCCTCCCTTCATCTCTTATTTATTAATTCCTTCTTCCATTCCTTGTTACCCTTGCCAGAGGAGAGGGTATTGCATTTGAGTCCGTTTGTCTGCACAGAATAAAGATGATTTTCACTGCAACCATTGGTCCAATTGACAGGACAGGTTGTGTTTTCACCCCTGTCTGACTGTGAACATTATATCTCAAAAAGTTGTGGACGGAGTCGGACGACATTTTGCAGAGAGGTAACATATGTGACAAAGACGAAATGATTAGATTTTGGTGAAGATCCGGATTCGGATCCGGCTACTAGAATTTTTGAAGCGATTCTTCACCATTGGGAGATAGCACCAAAAACGATACATAGCAGGATATCTCAAAAGGTTATGGACGGATTTGGACGAAACTTGGTGGATCGGTTGAATGAATGATCGTTTTAAGGCCATTTTCCCCGCTACAGCGGGGGTCAGCCTTGCGGGTCCCATGACAATCAAGCTTCCCTGTTTGAGGCAATGTTTTTATGGCCGGATGCCCTTCCTGGCGCCAACCCTTGGTCATCTCTTACGATGTGCAGGGATACAGTGTACCTATTCTAAGCCGGGGTACACACCGGGATCAAAATCATCCCAGCAAGCTGGTACTCAATTTGCCGACCTCGGAAGGATGAACAGGCTGAGTCAACCCCCCTGGCGGTAATTCAGCGATCGACCGAGATTCGAACCCAGAATCCTAGGATCCCAAGCTGGCACCATAACCGCTAAGCCAACACCAGGCTCAATCATCAGGTGTCTGATAAGAACTAATCGATTCGATGTTGGTGAAGATCTGAATATGGATTCGGATATGAGTTATTTCATTTTTAAGTGATTCTTCACCATTGAGAGATCGGGTGAAAAGTGATATATATATATATATATATATATATATATATATATATATATATATATATATATATATATATATATATATATATATATATATAATCGTTAGATTAAATAAGACCCGGACGTAGCTTCAGGACGTCGATCTTTAATTGTCGACAAGCTTTCGACCAACAAAGGTCTTCTCCTGACTCTACAAAAACAGTATGCATGTATATCAGTCAAGTATGTATGGTGATATGTGTGTGAGATGTGTGATGTGTGTAGAAAATGCATACAGAAGGAAGAGTCACGCCAAAGTTCACTCACCAGCCCCAAGTTCAACGGAAGTGACCGTTTGCGTTACAGTTAGGGTGCACGTGCATATACAAATATAGAGATATACATACATAAACACACAAGCATATATTCATATCCCATTTATATTCATATAATATATTTATATATTTATATAAATGACATATAAAGGTAGAATGAATGAATGAATGAATGATGAATGAATGAATGAATGGGTTACGGTTAACAATTTGATTGGGTTGATGTGGGAACATGCTTTAGTCATCAAAATTTATGCCATGAGGGACTTTTGTCCGAAGTTTGTGTATCCAAAAGGACTCACGTTTCAGAATCGTGGTGTGTGATCGATTTGTGATTGATTCAATGGCAGAGATCTGAATGTCATTTATAGAGTGATCCGGTTGATTAAAGTGTATCGTGTAAGGTAGAGATTTGCCCTGACTGGTGTGAAAGTTATTGATTTCTGACCGGGTGTTATTAAATCGTGTGTAGAGTGTATTTTCAGTTTTTCCAACATATTGTTTGGTGCACTTTTGGCAAGTGATTAGGTATATGACCCATGTAGATTTGCAGTTCTTTTCGGAGGTGATGGGGAATTTTTGTCCAGTGCTAGAACTACAGAATTTGTTTCCTTCTAGTAAATGTTTGTGAATAATACATTTGTTTGCTGTGCATTTGTAGAAGCCAGGGATCCTAGTTTCTTTGTTGTGGGGCTGTGGGTGCTTTGCTTTTACCAAGAGGTCCCTGAGTGTCCGACCACGTCGAAATGATGTTAGTGGAGGTTGAGGAAACGTGGTGCCGAGTGTTTCTGATTGATGGAGGAGAGGAAGGGCCTTATTCAGAATACTTGGCAATTGGGATGAGGTAGCAGAGTAGGTGGTTACCAGTGGGACACGGTTAGTTGCAGGTTTGGGTTTGGAAATCAGAAGGTCTGCTCTCGGTATGTGTTTTGCTCGGGTTATTGCTTCTTGCACAGAGTGAGGGTCATAGTTTCTTGCAATGAAGTGTTTTTCTAATTGGCAGAGAGAAGTTTCTTCTGCCATTTTTGTTGAGCAAATGCGTCTTACTCTGAGTGCTTGACTGTATGGTATGCTTGCAATTGTATGTTTAGGATGAGATGAAGAAGGGAGAAGGTAAGAGTGGGTGTCTGTTGGTTTGGTGTATAGTTCTGTTTCGAGTCTGTTATTTTGAAGCGTGAGTGATGTGTCTAGAAAGTGAACTTCGGACTGTGAGCTGTCGAATGTGAACTTGATGGTCGGATGAATCAAATTTAATTCATTTTGGAATTGTGTGAGACTACGGGGGGATTTTGACCAGATGAACTGGATGTCATCAATATAACGTACCCAGGATTTTTCCAAGAAAAGGAGAGGGGGGAAGAGGGAGGGGAGGGGGGAAGAGAGAGGGAGGGGGGAAGAGGGAGGGGAGGGGGGAAGAGGGAGGGAGGGGAGGGGGGAAGAGGCAGGAGAGGAAGGGGGTTCATATATATATATGCTGGTGGGTGAATGTGGCGTTCATCTCGTTTCTGAGTTAAGTGGGATGCCGAAGAAGAAGAAGCCATACTACTAACTTCGTACACTGTTTTTGTAGACTCAGAAGAAGACCTTTGTTGGTCGAAAGCTTGTCGACAATTAAAGATCGACGTCCTGAAGCTACGTCCGCGTCTTATTTAATCTAACGATTATTTATTCAATACAAATGAGACGCCCTGCTCGTACTTTGGAGTTTCTACTATTTCTTACAGTTATTTATATATATATATATATATATATATACAGTATATATATATATATATATATATATAATGGTATCTGTAATCTGGTTCTCCAACCTAATGAGCGAACGTCATGACCTCATCGCCATGCATGTCCACATTGCCTGCAAAGCTCCAGGGGAACCATCTAGCAGTGCGTCATTATGGATTATAAATTCAGATACTGTCACAAGTGCATGCAAAACTCACAGTTTATACTGTATATATACTATATACAGTATAACTCACAAAACTCACTCATATATATATATATATATATATATATATATATATATATATATATATATATATATACTGTATATATATATACTGTATATATATATATATATATATATTCTTGCGGATATGGGATTTGCATCCATCCATATCCGCTTGTAAATATTCCCCTATTTCCTCAATACTTCCCAACTATCCCCAATCCCCCATTCCCTAGTCCCATTTTCTGTAAACAACACTCTGTAGACCCGACCTCCCCCTATTTCCCCCATTAAATGTCGTGCCCAGGTTCACCGCATCTCATGTAAGACAACTATAGGACATCTTGCTAGTTATTCTTAGTCTGTCAGTTAAGGACTCGTTCCCATTAATTCTGACCCTTCGTTGCACCAGAATGTGATTGTATGGCACCGTTAGGAAGTTTAGGACCTCCCAATACCTCCCCGCAGCTCTTCCTCACGGTTCAGCAACAACAACAACAACAACAACAGCAACGGCGGCGGCGTGCACAGGGAGTGCGCGTCCTCACTCCGGCTTGGCTGGTAGGGGGTGTTGGGAGGGCATGAGGCCTTCCCAGCGAGCCGCCATCGAACATGTGCTCGACGGGGTTACCAAATAGGGGCTCCCTGTCAGCTCCTCGTCAAGGGCGGAGCCCGGTAACCCCCGCACCCAATGGAAGTGGCGGACCGGTCCCATCTGGGGCGGAGCCAACCAGCCGAGGGCGTGTCACTCCCCGCTGAGCATGCGCAGGAAGAGGGAGGTGACGTCCGATGCGCGCTGAGCTTGGAGCAAGCAAGACCTACCCTCCGAGCGCTGTGAGGCCTCCCTGCATCTCTTGGACCGTGCTTGATCCTGTCCCCGAGCCAAGGTGCACCTTGTGCTATCGAACTACCTGTCCTTCCCTGCCATCAATCCCTGTGTAAGTCAGCCTTGTTCCATTTGTCTGTGGTCTGTCTGGGCTAAGATAAGACTGTAATTAAGTGCCTATCTCTTCTGTGTCTTTACCTCACTACCTTGTAATCTACCCCTTTTCTCCACCACTGTAATTATATCCTCCTCCGGAGGTCTTGAGAACTGTACCCCTTGCGTCGTTTCATCTATCCCAGTCGTTGTGTCCTTTCCATCATTGATTTAGCATAGCGCGATTTGGTCAACGTCTGGGTGGAATCGGGGTCTAGTCGGGGAATAACTGTTAGGTCGTGGTAATACACCACCGCTCGGTCAAAATAACATCTAAACCGCGTCCGTAACAATATATAAACACTAGCAGAAGCACCTGGCATTGCCGGGTGGGGGAGTGGGAGGGGTGTAGGGGATTGGGGAGGGGAGTGGGCGAGCAGGGGGGGAGAGAAGGGAGGGGAAGAGGGAGGGAGGGGAAGAGGGAGGGAGGGGAAGAGGGAGGGAGGAGAGGGGGGAAGAGGGAGGGGAGGGGGGAAGAGGGAGGGGAGGGGGGAAGAGGGAGGAAGGGGGGAAGAGGGAGGGGAGGGGGGAAGAGGGAGGGAGGGGAGGGGGGAAGAGGGAGGGAGGGGAGGGGGGAAGAGGCAGGAGAGGAAGGGGGTTCATATATATATGCTGGTGGGTGAATGTGGCGTTCATCTCGTTTCTGAGTTAAGTGGGATGCCGAAGAAGAAGAAGCCATACTACTAACTTCGTACACTTCCGGAATTGTTTGATTTATTTGTATTCAAATGTCTGGTGATTGTTTTGTATTTATTTATGCGAATGTGTACTTGTATACAACTGTCATTAATTTTAAAAAGCTTAGGCACTATCAAGCGTTTTTTTTTTTTTAACTCCAAAAAAATTATTATTTTTGCCCTAAAACACTCCCAGGCACTCACTGATGAACCTCTGCAAGTTTGCCGAAGATCCATTCAGCCATCTTTGAGAAAAATGGTGATACAGACAGACAGACATCTTTCTTATATAGTAGATACAACAACAACAACAACAACAGGCATTTTAAGGCCATTCCCCCTGTTAGAGCAAGGGTTAGCCTCGTGGTCCCCATGACAATCTTCTCCATTTTGCCCTATTTTCTGCATCTCCCCTTGTTAACCCCCTTGCCTGCATTTCTTCTTCCACCATCTTTAGCCAAGTCTTTCTCGGTCTTCCCCGTCCTCTACTTCCTTCTTCATTCATTTCCATCACTCTTCTCAACCATTCATTTTCATCCTTCCTCAACACATGACCAAACCATCTCAACCTGTTCCTCTTCACAGCAATTCATCATTTGTCTTCCTCTCTCTCAACGATACTCTGCACATCCACCGAACCATTCGCATTTCCACCCTTTCCAGCCTTCGTTGCTGCTCTACGTTCATTACCCATGTCTCGCTCCCATATAGATCTCATATCGTAGCTGATATTCAATCGTAACTCGTAACTCGTCCATAAAAAATTATGGACGAGTTATGACTAAACCTGGTGGATGAGTTGGTTAGTTGGCAAGAACAAACCAATTAGATTTTGGTTCAGGTCAGTATCCAGTATGACCTTTCAGTAGGACACAAAACATAAACTGTTCAGCCTGGTGGAGGTGTGCTCTCTACTGAGTGCCGTTATAGTTTTTTCTGCAACCGTTGGTCCGATTGACAGGAAATTTTCATCATAAGTGCACCTCCTCCTGTAGAATGTTGTAATGATAATTATGACGTCATAGCTCACGTGGTGCGGGCGCAATCTTGGAAAAAACGAAAAACTTTGCACCTCTATATCTCCAAAAGCACTGCATAGAAAAAATTGAGACATGGCCTATTGCAAAAAACTCTCCATGGGGAATAAAATATGTTAATGAAGATGTCACAGGTTCCTCCATTACGATGTCATAATTCGACAAGTACAAAACTTCATCTGATCAAGATGAAATTTCTTGAGCATCATCTATGGATAAATTGGGGGAGAAAATAATAATAATAATGCGTCATATTTGCTTTAATACAAATGCTTTCAAAACCACAAAAAACACGTGCTGGCTGGGGTCTGTAATCCTCGATTGCTCTTCCTTGTATTTATCTATGTATTTGTGTGGTTCTCTGTGCAATAAGGATGTAATTAGAAATTTGGAATATTTTTCTTTCTTTCTTTCTCTCCTCTGCATCAGCTTTTCCTATCCCTCCATTCTATCCTCCAAAGCCGTTGTCTTTTTCCTTTTAGGCTTTCAAAGGGAGAATCAAGACATTTCATATCCTCTGTATTTGTCCACAATCTTTTCTGTACCTGGTTGTCCTCCAGTACCATGTGTACTTTTATCTAGCCACCCCTCTGGTCGTGTCTGATCCATTTGAGTTCTTACCAGCCAAGGTGTATGCACGTACACACACCATGTAAAAAAAATTTTTACACTTCAGTTGTTTATTTTTTGTTCTTCTTATTCATGAATTCCATATGCTCAGTAAGGAGCACAAACAAGTAGTGTATCTTGGCTCATTCATTGACAAATTATATCTTCAAGTAAATGTTGGATGGCAGTTTTATCAAGAAGATTAGTCAAACAGCATCCTCAGGCGCTTCTTCACGATCTCGATCATATCACTGGGGAGATCGCTGGAATTCACTATCTGCTCCACATTCTGCAGGCGGGCATTCACGTCCTGCAGAAGCTCGTCTCCAAGTACTTCCTCCACACGGCAGAGCCAAGCTTCCAACTGCGGCTTCCCGGCGAGCGTGTCGTAGCCTACCGCTTTGGGCTGTGGGTGAGATCATGTCAATGTTTACATGTGAATGTACCTTGTTTCAAAGTGCTGCAGAATGGGTAATGCTCATATTGTTTAAATGCCAGCTGGTATGTTCCGTTACCTGCTGAAGGTGGCAGTAGGCGAGCAGATCGGCAATGGAAATCTGTGAGCCACACAGAAAACTTTTTTCCTGCAAAAACTTTGATTGTAAAACTCCCACTGTCAACTCCAAGTTTTCTTTCATCTCTTGAACCTTCTTCTCAGCAACTGGCTTCCCAGATATTTTGGGAATGAGAGTCTTTCAGGGAGAGAAAAACGGGTATTATTGGTATCATGCATTTCTTTGGTTTGTATGAATTGTCAAATGAATCCTTGTCAATCTTAACTCCCAGCAGATTATACTGTATATCATACCTGAAGTCCAGTAGCAGAACCAATGGTTTAATTATGGCTGTTATATATAGCAACAAATAGTCCCATCCCTTCCACACATTTGTCATTTAACTCTACCATGGGCCTTGGCCCTCCTAAAAAGAAAAAGAAAAAGGTTTTCCCATTTTAAATAATTTCAAGCACATATATTTTATTATGCAGAATTAGTCCTGTGAACAGTATTGTGTTTTAATTTAATAGAACACATTACCCTGCGCTGTCTTGGGTAACAAGGACATGGGCAGTGTGTTCAAGTGGCAAATTTGATTGGTCGTGATGACGCAAAATGACATTTTGTCCAAATACTGTTAAACGGAAGGGGTTTGAAAGTGTCAAAAAGGTGATTTGTGTTCTCGTGTTCAAGTATATAATTCAATTGAAATAAAAATAAAGATTTTATAGGTTTTCAAAAAAAATTCTGGAAGTTTACCGCCGTTGATGCAGCGTCTTTTACACCACCTTATTTAACACATTTAGTTCTTCATGCCTCTTGTTTGTTGTTTACGACATCCCTAAAAAGAGGAAATAATGCTTCTTCTTCACAAACTATGTATCCATATGTCATTGTGAAGTTTAAATATAATCAACAAAATCTCTTTCTAGAACTGATCATGATCATTCCACAAACTTCTCACTCTACTTGTTATGCCAACCCTTCTGTCTAAGAGCATTCACATATGGCATGCAGTACACAGCAAAGTCGGCCATTTTGTGATACCCAATCCCATTACTGTACTGTGCACTGACTACCAAGTGCTTGTGAACAACAAATTCAAGATGATTTCTTTTTTTATTTGTTCTCTTTGATAGTTTTTAAGTCTGCTATAAACATTACAATTATTTAATTATGGCTTCAGCCCTGGTGTGTATTTCCTCAACCGGTCATGTGTGTTTTTAAATATTTTAGTGGTGAACTGAACAGAGATATTCAGCTTCATGGTTGGGTTGTGGTACATGTGAGAGGAAGTATGGGACAATGTTCATCCACAAACTGCAGTGCTGCCAGGCAAAGTACTCGTCCACAAGCGCGCGTGCCTGTGGCTCCTTGGGATACCAGTGTTCAGCAACAGGGTACATAGCTGCCAGGTACTTTAGGATAGCAACGCTAGGAAGAGGAAAACAAAAACAGAATGAACAGAGAAGGAATATTGTAAAATAAGAAATTACTGGAGCTGGATAGTCTTGCTGCTTTACCTCTCAGTAAGCTTGAAACCATCATGACAGATCACTGGCACCTTTTGAAGAGGATTTACTTGAAAAAATTCATCTTTCAATTGGTCTCCTGGTACACACACACACACACACACATTAAAAAGTTCCCCACTTGATAAAATAATCTCCAAACCCGAAGGTTCCCATTTTTGCAATGAAAATGATATGTGGGACAGGGAGCACGAGGCTCGATCGAGTGTGGGGGGTTCAAGAGGTGTCTGACAGTGCCATGTTGGCTCTAGCGTGGCATGGCTGGAAGCACCAGGGCAGTGTGCTAGTGGCGACAAGGCACATGCCTTACATTTTACCCACTGCTTCCATGTTGTTTCCAACCAGAAGCACCAGGCCAGGAATGAGGCAAGGTCGGACCAAAATACAGGGAGTGCTGTGCCTGGGCCCAAGAGCGCTAGTTGTCAGGTCCCACAAACGATTAAGCTTACACCTAATCTCTACCAGCACATCTATATCACATCTCCACTTTTTAGGGTCTCCATTTTTTTTCCTTGCATAGGTACTTGTAAAAGCAGGTCTGCTGGAACTGTGCAGGCCTTGTGTGACTAGTATGATGTCATAGCTATCATGTTCACTGTTCACTTGCAATCTTTATTCTCTCCTCTTTACACCATCTTTTCTCATTAAGTTTCAATAGCTCAGCATGTAAGATAGTTGCTCCAAGTGTTTCGTTAACTGGCTGTCCAGGCCTGATGTTTGGCTGAAGCCAACTCAAATTTGTTTAGCTGGTGCTGATGTTAACTCTCCTACTGTCAAATGACACTGTTGGACATTTCACATGTGTGAGCCAATGCCAGCAGATGGGTCCCCAGATACAAGGGACAACATGTGTACTTTTGTGCAATCTGGTAGTTTAAAGTTAGGACTGATAAATATCAATCCCAGACTAGGCAATTCATGTTAGGCCTGCACCGTCCTATCAGGTGACATTTTTGACTGCACTGCTCATCAACATCCCACAAGCATTGTCTGCTGAAATGTAGACCACTGTAACAATTCACCTTTCACCAGTAAATACAACAAAAGATAGTGTAAAGGTCCCTATACAAATATATTTTGGTAAACCATGCAACTTTATAACGAATTCACCCTTTTTGAATCACATGGTTTATAATGTCTAAATCGTTTTTTTTTATTTAAGTTTCAGCAGCCACAATTTTCCTTGGTTTCAGAAAACAAAAGGTGTAAGAATAAAAGGTTGATAACATAAGCTTTGGTCCATTCTGATACATCTATTGATGATCTATAACTTTTAGCAGTATGTGAATAACTGCTCATGTGCGATTGATAACATTTTTATATCCAAGACAAAAGCAGACAACAGTTTAATACAATATGAGATAGAACAGCACTCGGTAGAGCGCATACTCCACCAGGCGGAACAGTTTACGTTTTGTATCCCACTGATAGGCCGGATCTGGATTCGGATCTGAACCAAAATCTAATCGCCTTGTTCTTGTCACCTAACCAACTCATTCACCTATTTTTGTCAGAATTTGTCAACAGATTTTTTAAATATCATGTTATATATCGCTTTTCGCCCGATCTCTCAATGGTGAAGAATCACTTAAAAAATTAAATAATTATTGTATCCAAATCCATATTCAGATTCAGATCTTCACCAAAATGGAAGCAATTCGGTCTTGTTTGCCGACACACCCAACCTGTCTCCCAAGTTTCGGCCGAATCTGTCCACAACTTTTTGAGATATCCTGCTATACAGTCGGACCCCGCTATTCGCAGGTTCCGCGTATTCGCAGTTGATAAAATGCGACCTGTTTCTCTTCGCGGAAAAGTGTCCCGCAAATTTGCAGTTTTTTTTTTCTATTCGCGCCCATGTTCCACAAAATCACGGGGGGTTTTTTCTTATTCACGGCTGTGTTCTGCCAATTTGCGGTTTTTCAGGGGTGCAAAAAAAATATTTCACGAGTCGTTAGATTGGCACATTTATAAAAACCCATCTTTCACCAGCCATGCATAAAGCAGCTGGACATACGCAAAAAAAAACATCATGAGCCGCGAACATGATGGTGTTGTGGTTTTTTGTTTTGTTTCATGATGCGATATGGTTAAGCAGGTTCAGCACTTTTAATAAACTGTAAGCCCATTCCTTCAATAAATTGGAAATGGAACCTAGTGTTGACATTTTAAAAAATTTGTAAGCATTTTTTAATAAAACTGTAATCATGTGCATTTGCGGTCGAAAATATTTTAAACTTTAAAATTTTTCCTCTATGAATCAGGAACCGCTAGGAACCCATAACGTATCGCCATTTTCCCCATTGAAACAATGCCGTGGGCGTACATTTGCTGGATTTTCATCGACCTTCGCGGATTGTCGTCGACATTCTCGGGATTTGCCTCACCATTCGCGGAATTTTGCCTCGCCATTCACGGATTTTCGCGACTCAGGAAGCTATCCCCCCTTTTTCCATTGAACCAATGCCCAGCTATTCATGGTTTCACAATTCGTGGCATTTTCCAGGAATGTATCCCCCGCTAATAGCAGGGTCCCAGAGCATATTGTTTTTGACCCTATCTCTCAATGGTGAAGAATCACTTTAAAATCCTCAGGTTCAGATCCGGATCTGCATCTTCACCAAAATCGAATCATTTCTTCCAAGTCACACACCCAACCTCTCCACCAAATTTTGGCCGAATCCGTCCACAACTTTTTTAGATATCCTGTTCACAAAAAGAAAGACAGGGGTGAAAACATAAGATCCCACCACATTTGGTGGTGAAGGTAATAACCACCATGATGCATCAGTAATTCATACAAGCATAGATTTACAAGGTATTTACAAGCATAGATTTTGTACAATAATTTTGAAAGGTACCCTTAAAGAGGTCCAGGGTCTTCTCGGTGTATGGGATGTTGTTTTTCTGAGCCATAAACACAACAGCACGGCACGGAGGTGACATCAGATCCACGTATATGTCCAGGCTCATGATTGAGATATATAAGATGTTTTCTGCACAAGACATTGCATTTTGAATGCCAATGTGTTTACGTGAAGTTAAATGTAATCCACAGATGTATGCATTTTAGTTTGTGGAATATTTTGTGAACAGAGTAATTGCCAAACCACGCTTCACCTCTTGTCTCACAAAATTGCTCACAATGAGGCGTGATCACACTTACCCGAGGTTCACGGAAGAGCGATGTGACAGCATAGAACGAAAATGAACTGACAGTGGAGCAACATTTGGACACAGTAAGCAAGAGGATGAATGAACAGGAAAACAATGGAAACACAGTAACCCACAAATAGGATGGTGGGGTTAGGTTGAGTGGGGTTAATGTGGGTAGAAAGGATTGTGGTTTGTTGCCGTTTTCATATGGAGCCTGTGGCTGCTGGTTGCATCATTTCCCTGGAAGTGCGTTTGTGCTGCTGATGCACTGCTCATCAATCCCCAATTACCAGTGAGCTGGTACTCAATTTGCCGACCTCAGAAGGATGACAGGCTGAGTCAACCCCCCTCGTGTTAATTCAACGATCAACCGGGATTCGAACTCAGGATCCTGGGATCCCAAGCCGGTACCCTAACCGCTAAGCCAACACCAGGCCAGTTTGTGGGTAAGCATTGGGGATGACATGAGATGTTAATGCATTTCCCTGGAGTTAAGAGTGGGATTGAGCAACCTCTTGAAGGTGGATCCACAAACAGGAGAAAATTAATAAAATAACTTTATGAGGTGTGCAGTTAGCCTGGTTTACCAGGAGGGGGTTACTAGAAAAATGCACGTATCCTGGGGGAGCTCGGGATTTCCTGGATTGAAAAACATGTTCCATTTCTCAAACCAGCATCTAATCGATGCCAGATCAGCAGAGTGACATAGCTGCTGTTTGTGTGTCAGTGCGATTGGGTATTGTATGACAATGTGAAGTCATCCCACAAAAAGAATAGAGGTTTTCCAGAGCATTGGAAAGATCATTTATGTAAATAGTGCCTTGAGGAACTTCAGCCTTCATTGGGAGAGATGAGAAAATTGCATTTAAAGCTGCATGCTGACTGTGGAAATGCAGGAAGTTGGAAGGCCAGGTAAAAGTTGGCCTTCTATGCCACAGGCAGCAAGCTTAGCAGAATGCCAGATCATGTCCAATGGCGAAGAAATAAGCAGGGAGACCATCCTGACCTGTTTTATTTTTATTTTTGCATCGATGATTGAGCTGTGTGGAAGAGACTAGAGCAGAAATGAAGGGAACAAAATGGAAAGAGGGAAACATTAACAGCAGGGTAGAAGTGAGAGAGAGAGAGACCAGGGGAAGGGGGATGGACACATGGGGTGAACAAGCTGCACACAAGCTGATAGAAACAGCAGAGGAATGGGAACGTGGGAATGAAACAGAGAAGGAACAAACCAATTGACCATTAACAAACGAAAGGAGATGAGGAAGAGGGGGGGGGGTCTAAAAACAATTGGACATATTGTGGGAATCGGACAGAGTTGGGGGGGAAAAACAATAACGAAAAAAAAGGGTAGGCCCAAAACTATCCGAGCCTGAGACAAATGATTGAAATAAATACTGTAGTGTGAGCTTCAAAAAATACATAGAGTGAGCACTCAGTATGAAGGACAATCAACACAAAGGACATAAAATATATGGCAGCACAGATAAATTCAGAACGTTCACTTAGCTTTTCAAGAGAAGATATCTGGGAAGATCAAGAGATGCAACCATGCACCAGGTAACCGGAAACACAAGTGACTGGAACCTTATTTCATGTTTGTTTAAGCCTTCCAACCATTGCTGAGAGGAGCAACAGCATGCACAGACCCGAGTGACTGGGCCAGAGTCCAAATTGATGGTCAGAGGTCAAGCTGCTTGAAAAGAGGAAATCCACCAGCAGCAATGATGGATTCCATGGCTTTGTTTATAATATTCAAACTAAGTGTATCAATTGGTCGATAGTTGAAAGGATTTGTTTTTGCGTTCTTCTTGTAAACTGGAGTGTTCTTCAGGAGCAGAGAAGACATCAGGATTAGTTGTAGAATGTAGATGTTGGCATATTGTTCAGAAAGGATGAAGGATTCTGTGAGGAAGGTCAGAGGATGACTCTCGAACAGATGCGAGACAACCAAATGAGGACAGGCTGGAGAGCACAGACAGAGTAGCAAAAGCAGCAGCAGCATAGGATTTAAGATAGGCCATTGATGCCATCGGGATGCACTACCGAAGCAGGTTTTAGCCTAGACACAACTTTATCTTCTCGAAACGGATACAAAGTCCAGTAGACAGTGGGTGCAAGGGGGTAAAATGATCAGGGGGGGATCGAGATGGGTTGGCAACAGGTTTTGGAAGCAAACACCAATTTGTGCCATTCTTCATCTCAGGCAGAGCCTGTATTTATGTCATTCGAGGGGATACAGAGGAAGCATACACCACCGGTGTACTTGACAAGGTGCCACCACCGTTTTGAAAAAAAAAAGACACTGATTTGAGAATTCGGCCTTGAGATTTGCAAGATGATGCTTTATGGCTTGCCTAAAGATAAACACACTTGCTGTGAGCCTTACAGGGTGACCTAAAGTTACCCTCAACCAGTTAACCTTCCATGTGAAGAAAACAACAAGCTTCTATCTTATCTTTTTCCTTACAAACACAACTTGCCTGCGAGCCTCGTTCTCAGTTAAAAATTGGTCACGTGTTCATTTGTACTGCAACGATCATCAGTTTCCCATTGGAGCAGAGTTCAATAGTGTTGTACAGTTTTCAAAATTTGCATTGATAAATATTTGCAGGGAATTTCTGAAACTTCGGCAAGCATGAAGTCTCTGTCCGAGAATTATGAAACACAAGGAACATCTCTCAAAACACACGCAAGACTTGAAGGCAAATGTGAGTTTCAACATTTGGTGAAGATTAACTCACCATAAAGAACAAAGACAATAAAAAATATATTTACGTATCGGATTGCTTTGGGATAACACTCCCATCAAAAATTATCTCGTAGTAGAGCAGATGCCATGATTCCGGTAGGGGTACGCGGAATTATCGATACATCAGCACAATGCGCTGTTTTGAAACGACATGTATTGCAGTGCAACCATAGGTAATCTATTGCAGTGTTTCTCAACCTTTTACAACGTCTTTCATCCTAATCACGTGGTTCAAACAACTTACTCACCTTATCGCAAAGCAATGGATTCAATCACAGCGATTTGAAAACTAAATAGTAGGAAATACTGACCTTTTGATGATGAAATTAGGATACCAGAACCTTTATTTTCATACTAATGAACACGCTGTCGTGCCAGAACAATATACAAGTCAAGAATAGGCCTACACACCTCGTCGTCATCATTTTCATGTCTACACTTCGATCGAGCCACATTTGGAGGATGAGAATCAAGGCAATCCTCTGACCTTCCTCACAGAATCCTGCATCCTTTCTGAACAATATGCCAACATCTACATTCTACAACTAATCCCGATGTCTGCTCTGCTCCTGAATTTGGTCAGCGATGGCATCATAGCAAGGAGTGATGGATGTTTCCATGGCTCCCCGCATCAGAGGATCAAGGTATAACAGCCTCTTCGTTTGGATCGCAATTAATTCTGGGCATCCCTTTGAAAGTATGTGGTGGCCATGCAAACAAGGATGGACATGGCTTAATCTGCCAGGGCCATGTATTCAGGAAATTGAATCAGAGATACCCAGAAGCCCCGTATTAGTCGAATGCAGTGAAGGAAGATTTCTGCACGAAATCCGTTTGCAAATCAAGAAGTGACTCCATGAGTTTACCCAGTTGAGCCATTTTCATGTGCTCGGATACAAATGGATTCACGATCCACATCGTTTTCTTCAGAGATTCAGCCTCATTTTCTGGAAAGTGCAGTCTCAGATTTTCCCCCAGCAGCTCAAGATGAATGAGGACGAGGTCCTTCACCTTTTCTTCCAAAGGAGGAGCTCTTTCCTCGCACTCACTTTGCTTCAGGAAGTTGTCCAGGAGGGGATAAAGTCGGCAAAGTTCTTCTCCTTGACATGACTTTTCCAAAAATCAATTCCCAGTTTGAAGCCTTCGATCTTCAATTTAAACGATGTCTCCACCTTTCCCCTGGATCGACAGGTTCAGCTTGTTCAAGTGTTCGCATATCGAGGACAAATAATTCAGTATGGCAAGCCAATAGTCATCCTGAAAGTATGAGGCCTTCTCCCTGTCCTCTTCAAAGAACGCAGCCAATTAGTCTTTCAGAGCCAGAACTCAGGAAAGCACTTTGCCTCTTAACAGCCATTGGACTTCTGCAAGAAACAGCAGCTTCATATATATAGCATCCTTATCTTTGGACAGCTGTGAGAACAAATGGAATTTGCACATCAGGTAATTAGCCATATGCAATCAGCTGAGCCTCATTGCCCACACAAGTTGTCTCGTCAAATTACAGTCTGAAGCAAGAAGCTTCCCTTAGCCTTACGAGCAATTGATATTTTAAGTTGTCCGCAATTGACGTACATGTCTTCAATGTACTATTGGATAGAGGAATTGTCTTCACTTTGTCCACTGCCTTCTTTCCTCCATGGAGATACTCAGCAGCAACTTCCAGACGTGGTTCTGCCATATTCAACATCTGCAGCTGATGTCTCTCCCTCTTATAAGACTACGGTAACCTTCTCATTTTCCTCCGTCACTGTTCTCTTCAAGTACAGAGACATTGCAAGAAAGGCACGATCTCACGAGATATGTGGAATGACGTGTTACGTAATTTTTGAACGGCCCCATATTGGGGTTAAACAATCCGTGACTTTGTGACAAATCAGCTCGTTCTGATATTACCGTGGTGGAGGGTGACATGGATGAGAGGTGTCAAGTTACTTTTTTAATGGCGCATTAAATGCGTTTCCCAATCGGCCGGCTACCGGATTTTGCCGCAGGTTGTGACCACAGTGCTGTCTTTCTTGTTCCTCCATCATACACCTCACTTTTTTCAATATGAACAAGTAGTAGATTCTACTATGAGTAATAAATACATTCACTCAGGTTGAGAGGCACTATTGTTAAATCAAACTGCCAGAGTTCCCTATTTCTTAAAATGAAACCATGCTGGGCGATTTCTTTTCACATTCTTCTGCTTCTGCCAAGTTGGCTTGTAATTGTGTTGTAGCTAGGAATGTAGCTCATCCTCCACACACGTCCCAAGGAAGCAATGCAGACGTCGATTTGGAAGTTGTGAAAATATTAAAAGGAAAGTCGGATGAATGGCTCAACGTTTGGGTTTTAAACGTACAACTGATTAAACGGGCAAATAAGTTATCGTTGCTTGTTATCATCAGTTCACCAATACCAGCATAATGGTTAGAGATCGAGTCTGGGAGGTCTGGTTCAAATTCCGACCGAGTCATACCAAAGACTAAAAATGGTACCTACGCAGCAGGGTGTGTCGAATTTTTCAACTTTCAAATTCCAAATATGATGGGTGCTAAAAAGTTGCAGCATGACTTGGGAATTCTAAAGATATTTTTGTTAATTTAATATAATTTAGTTTTGCTTGGTAAAAAGCTACATAAAAATAATAACTTTTTGGACGTTTTTGTGGAATTTTCGATAATTTTGAACATGCCTTTTTAAATACTTCTTTATGAAAAAATATCTTGCCTGAAATTATTGTGTGTAAAATTGCCTGAAAATCATAAAAAAATGATTGCCAAGTACTTGCTGTTATAATATATATTATAATATGTAGATTTCATGAAGGAGAAGGGCATTGATAAAAGCCTGCAGGCCATTGGAGGTGATTCTACAAATGCTAACACTGGCTGGGACGTAGGTTCCATGCATTGGGTAGAGGTGAAGCTTTGCCGTAAGCTGATCTGGTTGGTTTGTACCCTCCACACTAACGAGTTACCCCTGCGACACTTGATCATAGCACTGGATGGGAAGACCTTGTCTAACAACAAGTGGACAGGTAACATTGGCAAGATGCTAGACACTGCAACAGAACTTGAAATTGATCCTTCATTCACCAAACTCTCAATTGGAGAGCCTCTTATTTCACTGAGTGACAATGTGGTAACGGATCTCTCTACTGATCAAGCGTACGGGTATAGGTTCACACAGGCCATAAGGAGAGGAGAACTTCCCACAGATCTGGCCCTTCTTGACATTGGTCCAGTGAGCCATTCAAGGTGGCTGACAACAGCAAACAGGCTTTGTCGCATATGGGTTTCAAAACATGGCCTTAAAGGCAAAACCCTCAACAATTTAAGACTGATAGTGTAATACATTGTTGGTATGTACTACCCCTGTTGGTTCAACATCAAAGTAAAACACTCTTGGGTGGAAGGCCCGCGCCACATCTTATTTCAGCTGCGGCTAGTTAGGCTGCAAGAGAAGGCTGTAGTGGATGTTGTTTTGCCAACCATCAAGCGCTCAGCATGGTATGCATTCAGCGAAATGATAATCCAGACACTCGTGCTCAGATGACAGAGAGGAGAGGAGAGCTGGTGTCCAAAAGATTGTTGACATGAGGGGCGGAGATGATGACACACTTGGAGATCTTTCTGTACGTCCCAGGAAGACACCTTCCATCAACCCCAGGGCTTCTTCCCTGTTGGAGCTGATAGACTGGTCTGACGGGGTATATGAACCTCCTTTGACATGTAAACTGCCCACAGCGAAAGTAAAGAAGTTCTTTGATAAGCCGATGCAAGTTCCACAGTGGCCCTCTCATACTCAGTCAATAGAGAGGTGTGTGAATCAAGTCACAGAGGCAGCAGGCAGGGTGTATGCACATGAGAAACGTGAGGGCTATATCAGAGGCCAATAAGCAAGTCAGCAGCTGATGTCCACGAACGATTCAAAGCAGATTTGATGAAACTTGTTGTTTAATTTTTTTTTTAAACTGATGCCATTACTTTCTAATGTTGTTTTATGATTACAAGGATATGTTTTATGCAGAGAAACTAAAATTTTTTATAGCATTACCTGACATTTTGAGAAGCTAAAATTAATAAATATTGTTTTCCGAGAGCAATTTATGTGCTTTTTAATCAAACGTAGATTTGCCAAGCTAAATGTTGTCCAATCACAAAAATAATAGCAGATTTGAATTCTTCACATCCAAAAACATGTTTTTTAAACCCCTCACTGAAGAAATTTCCAAAAATTAATTTTCACCTCCCAAATTGACACGTCCTAGCACTACTGCAGTCCTTCCCTGACACTCAGGATTTTAAAATATAAAGCAGGGACAAACACCCATAGGTTGGCAACCATAACACAAGCTTTTATGGACCAAATGGCCACTCTGCATCTGCGTTGGAGTTCATTGTAAGGGAACTTGTAACGCGTTAATGAAAAGTGCAGGACAAACATGGCAGACACCAATGTGCTTTAATGTCCACGGACATCAATTGTTGGCTACTTTGACATGAACCACAAGAACATTAGTAGACAATGGGCAAATAACATGGGAGTTAAAGCTTGGTTCCCTGCACCGTGAGAACGGGATTCAGATGGGAACATTCATAAACAAACACAATTGTATCTCAGAGTTGCACAATTTACCAACGTGAACACACCACAATGGAACACACACAAACAAACTCACTTGTATCTCGGAGTTGCACATTTTACCAACATGAACACACAATGATGGAACACACACAAACAAACTCAGTTGTATCTCGGAGTTGCACAATTTACCAACATGAACACACCACGATCAAACACACACAAACAAACACACTTGTATCTCGGAGTTGCACAATTTACCAACGTGAACACACCACAATGGAACAAACAAATAAACAAACTCACTTGTATCTCCGAGTTGCACAATTTACCAACATGAACACACCATGATGGAACACACACACAAACAAACTCACTTGTATCTCGGAGTTGCACAATTTACCAACGTGAACACACCATGATGGAACACACACACAAACAAACTCACTTGTGTCTCGGAGTTGCACAATTTACACACATGAACACACCATGATGAAACACAACCAAACTCACTTGTATCTCGGAGTTGCACAATTTACCAACACTAGGGCATGCCCGTACGTGGGTGCAATGCCCGTACGTGGGTACGTGGGTACGTGGGTGCGAGTACGGTGACAATCCCCCCCCCCTCTATTTACATGAAATGGTTTGGTTCATGAAATGTTTTGGTCCATTCGCAACGCCAAAGCGAACGGCGAACGCTTTACATGAAATGGTTTGGTTCATGAAATGTTTTGGTTCATTCGCAACGCCAAAGCGAACGGCGAACGGCTTGCGAGTACAGTGACAATCCCCCCCCCCCCCCCCCCCTCTATTTACATGAAATGGTTTTAATTAGTTTTAAAACATAGTTTAACGCCAACATAGCGGCAACATAGTTTGCCAACGTGAAATAAATGAATACGCTCTCAAATGTGCCGTCCGAGGCAGAGTGTGTTCGCCACGTTCGGCACACGCGATAGCTCGCTGCTCTCTGATTGGTTGAATCGTTTTTTGGACATAGCTCGGTAAGTAATTGTCCGATTAATATGAAACCTTGAAAAGGCACATCCTCGGGTCCCCAGCAATATACCTGGCAAGTTTCAAGTATATCGGACCGGTAGTTGTCGAGAAACAGCGGTCGCATACACACACACACACAGACAGAGATTAGTGGAATTATAGATAGATGACCACACCATGATGGGACACACACACAAACAAACTCACTTGTATCTCGGAATTGCACAATTTACCAACATGAACACACCATGATGGAACACACACACAAACAAACTCACTTGTGTCTCGGAGTTGCACAATTTACCAACGTGAACACACCACAATGGAACACACACAAACAAACTCACTTGTATCTCGGAGTTGCACATTTTACCAACATGAACACACAATGATGGAACACACACAAACAAACTCAGTTGTATCTCGGAGTTGCACAATTTACCAACATGAACACACCACAATCAAACACACACAAACAAACACACTTGGATCTCGGAATTGCACAATTTACCAATATGAACACACCACGATCAAACACACACACAAACAAACTCACTTGCACCTCGGAATTGCACAATTTACCAATATGAACACACCACAATGGAACACACACAAACAAACTCACTTGTATCTCGGAGTTGCACAATTTACCAACATGAACACACCATGATGGAACGCACACACAAACAAACCCACTTGTATCTCGGAATTGCACAATTTACCAACATGAACACACCATGATGGAACACACACACAAACAAACTCACTTGTATCTCGGAGTTGCACAATTTACCAACATGAACACACCATGATGGAACACACACACAAACAAACTCACTTGTGTCTCGGAGTTGCACAATTTACCAACGTGAACACACCACAATGGAACACACACAAACAAACTCACTTGTATCTCGGAGTTGCACATTTTACCAACATGAACACACAATGATGGAACACACACAAACAAACTCAGTTGTATCTCGGAGTTGCACAATTTACCAACATGAACACACCACGATCAAACACACACAAACAAACACACTTGTATCTCGGAGTTGCACAATTTACCAACGTGAACAGACCACAATGGAACACACAAATAAACAAACTCACTTGTATCTCCGAGTTGCACAATTTACCAACATGAACACACCATGATGGAACACACACACAAACAAACTCACTTGTATCTCGGAGTTGCACAATTTACCAACGTGAACACACCATGATGGAACACACACACAAACAAACTCACTTGTATCTCGGAGTTGCACAATTTACCAACGTGAACACACCATGATGGAACACACACACAAACAAACTCACTTGTGTCTCGGAGTTGCACAATTTACACACATGAACACACCATGATGAAACACAACCAAACTCACTTGTATCTCGGAGTTGCACAATTTACCAACATGAACACACCATGATGGGACACACACACAAACAAATTCACTTGTATCTAGGAGTTGCACAATTTACCAACATGACCACCCCATGATGGGAC
Organism: Myxine glutinosa; assembly: GCF_964187855.1. NCBI lineage: Eukaryota > Metazoa > Chordata > Myxini > Myxiniformes > Myxinidae > Myxine > Myxine glutinosa. The sequence continues at coordinate 197,352,911 of NC_136261.1, read as the reverse complement.
ACACACACAAACAAACTCACTTGTATCTCGGAATTGCACAATTTACCAACATGAACACACCATGATGGAACACACACACAAACAAATTAACTTGTATCTAGGAGTTGCACAATTTACCAACATGAACACACACACAAACAAAACTCACTTGTGTCTCGGAGTTGCACAATTTACGAACATGAACACACCATGATGAAACACAACCAAACTCACTTGTATCTCGGAGTTGCACAATTTACCAACATGAACACACCACAATGGAACACACACAAACAAACTCACTTGTATCTCGGAGTTGCACAATTTACCAACATGAACACACCATGATGGAACGCACACACAAACAAACCCACTTGTATCTCGGAATTGCACAATTTACCAACATGAACACACCATGATGGAACACACACACAAACAAACTCACTTGTATCTCGGAGTTGCACAATTTACCAACATGAACACACCATGATGGAACACACACACAAACAAACTCACTTGTGTCTCGGAGTTGCACAATTTACCAATACTAGGGCATGCCCGTACTATATCTATATCTAAAATTATATCCCCCCCCCCTCTATTTACATGAAATGGTTTGGTCCAAAGCGAACGGCTTGCGAGTGGTGACAATCCCCCCCCTCTATTTACATGCAATGGTTTGGTCCAAAGCGAACGGCTTCCGGAGTTTGGTAAAGAAATCGCCATCGCGTGCACATTGCACAAACGCGCAGGAAAGCGAATGAATCGCAAATTCGTTTTTATTAGTTGTAAAACATAGTTTAACGCCAACATAGTTTGCAAACGTGAAATAAATGAATACGCTCTCAAATGTGCCATCCGAGGCAGAGTGTGCCCGCCACGTTCGGCACACGCGATCGTTCGCTGCTCTCTGATTGGTTGAATCGTTTTTTGGACATAGCTCGGTAAGTAATTGTCCGATTAATATGAAACCTTGAAAAGGCACATCCTCGGGTCCCCAGCAATATACCTGGCAAGTTAAAAGTATATCGGACCCGTGGTTGTCGAGAAACAGCGGTCACAGACAAACGTACAGACGTACAGACAGACAGACAGAGATTACTGGAATTATAGATAGACTAGGGCATGCCCGTACTATATATATATCTAAAATTATATCCCCCCCCCCCCCTCTATTTACATGAAATGGTTTGGTCCATTCGCAAAGCCAAAGCGAACGGCTTGCGAGTACGGTGACAATCCCCCCCCCCCCCCTCTATTTACATGAAATGGTTTGGTCCAAAGCGAACGGCTTGCGAGTACGGTGACAATCACCCCCCTCTATTTACATGAAATGGTTTGGTCCAAAGCGAACGGCTTGCGGAGTTTGGTAAAGAAATCGCCATAGCATGCACAAACGCGCAGGAAAGCGAAAGAATCGCAAATTAGTTTTAATTAGTTTTAAAACATAGTTTAACGCCAACATAGCGGCAACATAGTTTGCCAACGTGAAATAAATGAATACGCTCTCAAATGTGCCGTCCGAGGCAGAGTCTGTTCGGCACGTTCGGCACACGTGATAGCTCGCTGCTCTCTGATTGGTTGAATCGTTTTTTGGACATAGCTCGGTAACTACTTCTCTGATTAATATGAAACCTTGAAAAGGCACATCCTCGGGTCCCCAGCAATATACCTGGCAAGTTTCAAGTATATCGGACCGGTAGTTGTCGAGAAACAGCGGTCACAGACAAACACACAGACACACAGACACACAGACATTCACACAGAGATTACTGGAATTATAGATAGATGAACACACCCTGATGAAACACAACCAAACTCACTTGTATCTCGGAGTTGCACAATTTACCAACATGAACACACGATGATGGAACACACACACACACAAACAAACTCAATTGTATCTCGGAATTGCACAATTTACCAATATGAACATACCATGATGGAACACACACACACAAACAAACTCACTTTTATCTCGGAATTGCACAATTTACCAACATGAACACACCATGATGGAACACACACACAAACAAACTCACTTGTATCTAGGAGTTGCACAATTTACCAACATAAACACACCATGATGGAACGCACACACACACACACACACACACACACACACAAACAAACTCACTTGTATCTCGGAGTTGCACAATTTACTAACATGAACACACCATGATGGACCACACACACAAACAAACTCACTTGTATCTAGGAGTTGCACAATTTACCAACATGAACACACCATGATGGAACACACACACAAACAAACTCACTTGTATCTCGGAGTTGCACAATTTACCAATATGAACACACCACGATCAAACTCACACACAAACAAACTCACTTGTGTCTCGGAGTTGCACAATTTACCAACATGAACACACCATGATGGAAAACACACACAAACAAACTCACTTGTATCTCGGAGTTGCACAATTTACCAACATGAACACACCATGATGGAACACACACAAGCTTGTATCTCGGAGTTGCACAATTTACCAATATGACCACACCATGATGGAACACACACACAAGCAAACTCACTTGTATCTCGGAGTTGCACAATTTACCAACATGAACACACCATAATGGAACACACACAAACAAACACACTTGTATCTCGGAATTGCACAATTTACCAATATGAACACACCACGATCAAACTCACACACAAACAAACTCACTTGTGTCTCGGAGTTGCACAATTTACCAACATGAACACACCATGATGGAACACACACAAACAAACTCACTTGTATCTCGGAGTTGCACAATTTACCAACATGAACACACCATGATGGAACACACACACAAACAAACTCACCTGTGTCTCGGAGTTGCACAATTTACCAACATGAACATACCATGATGGAACACACACACAAACAAACTCACCTGTGTCTCGGAGTTGCACAATTTACCAATATGAACACACCATGATGGAACACACACACAAACAAACACACTTGTATCTCGGAGTTGCACATTTTACCATCATGAACACACCACGATGAACCCCATCTATCGTTACGGGATTGAAGATATTTGGCCGACTCCCATTGCCATTACAATCCCCATTCCAAACGCGAATCTTCCGCTCTCATCAATGAGAAACAGATATGTCGTGTTTTCAACGTTTGTAAAGAGTTTATAAGTAAAATCAGCAACATTGTTAAATCAGTGTCCATTCAGTAATCATACACGACCATCCAACACAAATGTCGCACATACTCACACTAAGTTGTAGTAACTCAAACAAACAAGGAGAGAGAGACACAAACTTTCCTCCGTGATGAATAAATAGCGCTGGAGCATGTGACCGCTCCTCCCCCACATGACGTAATCTGCATAAATTACGTATTAAGTCGACATTCAAACTGATCGGATTCAGTGACTCCACGGCGTGCAATAAAACTTTAGTTAAATCAAAACAAACAATAAAACTTACGAAGTTATGATATACCAACGTATACATGGCACGAGTAATAGTAAGCAAGAAGCCGACACATCAATATTCTAAAGACGAAATGAAAAACTAAATTATACTTACAGCGCCATGTATTGAGCTTATGCATTGACGTCACGAAGCACCTAACAACCAATCGCGACGCCATCTTAGAGGGCAAACAAAGGCCTTGACCGTTCATGTGTGAGTCAACTGCGATCGCTCAGCTATGGCTGCCTGGCCTGCGCCGCTGCCCCGAACGCCCGAATTGAAAAAACATTTATTATCCAAGAAGCACATGTTGAAGTCTTTTTCACTAATTCCACATGGTGAATGAATCATAAAAATTATTTTTTGGTGAAGTAACAATGGATATAGTAATGTTTGAAATGTTTCTGTAGAAATTTATACACTACATATTTTCTGTGAACAATAAATGAAGCTGCACATGATATGTGTACATATTGTTACGGTTTTCCGCCGCCCTTCTTACCCTTACCAAGGGGGGATTAAGCCCCTTATTCTTTCTGGGCCTGGCGTAACCGAAAGACTTGAAGCGCCTCTTCCGGGCAAACGCAAGGTAGGGTTTCGGGACCAAGTCTCGCTCGTACCTAAATACCTGCGCCGCCACGGAAGCAGGGAACGAAACCACATGAGCCACATGTAATTTGAGTACACCGAGCGGATTGCGTACCACGTGGTCCGTGCAGTCACCGTTAATATTGGACCCCGATTAGAGTGGTTCTATTCGTACCACGCTTAGTCAATGATGGAAATCACAAAAGCGGTAGAATCAAAGGAAGAACACAGGTTTAATTATTATTTACACTTATGTACAATTTGGTAGAAAGCAGACACAGAGCAGAACTTAATCAGTCTTATCCTTAAAGCCCAGACTCGGGCCCGGTCACACTCACACAGGGAATTGCAGGCAGGATGATGTTCAGGCCAAACGCGCCGACTTGGTCGTCCAGGAATGGCCCTGTCCGGCTCTCCTCGGTCACAGCACGTCCCGCGATGATGGCAAGCAGGCGGTGGAAGGATCTTCGTAGCGCGTCTCGCGGACAAAAGGGCAGCAGATGAGGCAGGAAGGAAATGTACGTGTCTCTCAGTGCGGCTGGGCGGTTCTACAGCGCATTTAGTAACCAGCGCGCTATCACTCACGTAACCCAATGCAATAGCGGCTCGGCTTCAAGCTCAACCGAGCGCCACTTTAATATGAGCGCTTTTTCCCCGGTTCATGCGCGTCTTTCTCCGATCTCGTAACTCTATACTCTGCCGCGCTCTTCAATGCCAACTGCTCGATGCTCTCCAAATGCCAACAACTCGAGAGTCCTTTTTACTGCTCAAACTAAACTGCTGACCACGCTCCTTCAACTCGAGAGTCCTTACTCAACTGCTCTTGGGGGCTTTGTGCAGCGGGTTATATTTGCCACGCCCTGAGCCTTCTCGAACGTTCCAACCATGCCCTGTGACGCCTTGCCGCAGCCACTCCCTTTGAGCCCTGATTGGCGGCTTGCGCTTACCGTCAGCTTCTTCACTGCCCTCATTCGGCCCCGACTCGACCTGCTAGGCCTGCCTCGTGTTAATTCGTGCCAAAAAGACAAAGGCAGCATAAGGAGGCGTAAGACGCATAAGGCAATGGAAGTATGAAAAGGCCCTACTCTCATTATTCTAGTCAACGCAAGACTAACACAGGAAAAGGACTATTCTCACACATACTATGAAATAACTGAACTATCGCGAAGTTAAATGTTGTTTGTGTGACTAACTATGAGGGGGAAATTTAACCTTTATTGTACAAAACTCAAAACCGCAACACTACCCCTATCCCTCGTCAGACTCATCCCCGAGTCGAAGCTAACAGAAATTGGAACGACCGGTTTTGAGAATGATCGGGAAATTAACTTTTACTTTTACATGTGACATATAGATGTGGTTCCCTCTAACATTTACTCTAACCCGTGGGCGCGACAGTTTTAAAACACTAAATATGTCCCACCTATTGCGTTGAGTAGCTACTCTAACAGAATCACGCCCACAATTAACCGAATCCGGAATTTGTCAAACTAAACATACAGCCGCAGCATTTTTATATACAAGCACAAAAAACCTTAATTTATTTACAGTTCTATGACCCAGGACCTGTCCTTTTTGGAAAGAAGATTGGAGGGGAGAGAAAGCATAGCAAAGCACAAAAACACACTCAAAATCATCATATTTGCTGCTTGCTTCTTGCATCTTGCATCTTCTGTGTGCATATATCAAACCGGCTAGCTCCCAGACCGGCATACAGGCCATTCCTGCTCTTCAGGGCTAATTAAATTTACAAATCTTCTCGTCCCTAGCACACCACAATAAAAAATGCACAAAACATATGTTTATTGTATTTCTTTGCCAAGCAGGGCCAACCCTATGTGGTCCGACTGCGTGACATTCATGCCACTCAAAACAAGTGGTCCGAAGACGCAAGGTGAATTTGCAGCAAGGGGCTGCACAGCAGAGGTGCAAGGACACAAGACCTGTGGTCCATCGTGTAATAATGTGCAGCAAAGTGTTTGTGGCAGCAAAGTGCTGCACAGGTGCAGCAAAGTTACACAAAAGGATATGGCAGCAAATGCTGCGGCGTTTGGCTGCACATATGTAGCAAAGTGCAGCAGGGATGCTGCACAGATGTAGAAAAGTGCAGCAAGATGCTGCACAGGTCGATGGTGCTGCACGGTTCCACCTCTAAAATGGTCCTGGGGTGGGGGAAAAGACAAAGCACGACCAGCAAAGTGGAAAGGGCACAAAGGTACACAGCAAACAAGGTAATGCAGCACAAGGGGCGCGGAAGAGCGAGCAGAGCAGGCTCGTCCCTAGCCGTCCGTACCCCCCATCGTCGGCTTACACTACCCTAGCCCTTCCTTGTATTTACAAATTCGTCTCTATGTCCTGTCTCCCATATCCCCCTCTAATCCAAATTCGTCTCCCAATCCCTCCCAGGAAGGAAGGGATGGAACAAACACAATGTATCATTACGTCATGATGCGTCTCACTTACTCTCAATCAGTCCACAAAGCCTGGGGGTGGAGCGTCGTCCTCCTTGGTGAATGGCTGTGGATGATGCGAAGGGGGTTTCTCTTCCTAACTACACTAATGGCATTAACTCATTTACACTACCCAGGGTTGTACCCTGCCAATCGGCCATCTTTAAACTATGTGGTTCTAAAAACCGAATTCCCATTGTCCACTCTGCGGTGCCCTTGAAATTTGGGTCTCACTCCCACAAAAATTTTTTTGTGACATTTACTGTGCCCTTGCACAATTTCGGGGCTGGGTTGTGTGGCTCCACTAGCAGGTCCAACTACCTGCGCACCTCCGCCACTGAAGTCGCCTCCCGAGCTTACCTGCTCCTGCGACTACCTAAACTGGGGAAGGCCCCTCCTGGCTCTTTACCCCCTGATGCCCACCTTGGCATTGGGCAACCCGGGTCCTTCCCTCGGATCCTCGGGCCCCACTGAACAACTCACAACTACCCTAACTGGCTCCCAGAGCCTACCTGCGGCCTCACCTGGCCGACAAACTACCAGTGGCGGAGTGCCCCAATAACCATACGCAGGAATTAAACCACATGCCCAGCCATGTCACTGACTCATGCACCCTCCAAAGCACTACTTTGCCACTACCTGCACCACAGGTGCCAATATCCATACAAATTTTGCCTATGCCCTCTACCTGGCCCTACACTAACCCCCCCGGGCTTTTGCGAATGGGGTCCATCTCCCCCCATTCCCTCCTTCGCACCATGCATTCCACACCTTTTATTCCCACACCAAGCATTCCACACCATTTATTTCGCACACCACTTTTCTCACACACCAAATATCTTGCACACCTTTTGTGCACACACACCTTTTTCCATACACCTCGACACAATTCCCTTTGTCTCAACACGCAATTCCTCACACACACAGCATCATCTATCTACCTGCTTTTCCCCTAAAACTCGTGCTTCCCCGTCATCCCATTAAACTATGCACTCCCTTCGTCATTATCATCCATCTAATCTCTCTACATCCCCACTACAGTACAGTGTCACTACCTAATTATTGTCCCTACTGTCTTCTAATTCCCTATCAATTATCCTAGCCCTCCCTCGGCTAGCTTCGGTGGCCCACGGAGGTAACCATCGCTGGCCCCCCATGTACCTGTCACTGTCATCCCCTTAAACTAATGCTCATGGGCCCCGACAGTGTGAGGAATGGTCAAACTACCATTCCCCCATGTAGGTTACACTATCCTCATTCTTCCACTACACCTGAGCCTCTCCGTGTGGGAATACGTCGTCATCATGGCTCGGCTTCGAAAGACCGAACGATCCATGCGGTTGGTTAGTCTACTGTATGGAGTGTCCATCCGGCATTTTCGATCCAGGGGAGGAGGGCATGGATGGGCCGAGGTTCAGGGGCCCATCTCTGCGCGGGGCCTCATGTCATTCAGGGTCCCATGCACGATGGCCCAACCGCCCACGGTCGGAGCATCGCACCCGCCAGAGCGCGCGGCTCTGAAATCTCCGACCTCCCCTTGAACCCCGCTGTTCGCCTTTGCCGCCACGGCGCGGCACCAACCATACAGGGCGGGGGCCGGCACGAATCGTGCACATCGGTCCTTGTGACACGGCCGTGGCATCGATCCCCGCCGGTCCCTGCCGCACACAACTCCACTCACGGCTCACGTCGGCTATCCGTCGCGCTAAATGCTACCCCGGTCGGTGTCGATGCTTGAGCCGCGTTCTCACCACTCGCGACCCACTCTGCACTCGCACACCTCGGCGTCCCTGCACCTCCCATACATTCTGTTACCGCACACTCTCCTTCCACATACTCTGGTGTGCATTCTCCCTCTCACACCGTACTCGCACCTGCAAACCTGGGCGCACTCATACCTTCCACACAATCCGTTACACACTCTTCCCGCACACAGTCTGTAACACCCATGGGTGTGCACTCTCCTGTTGCACACCCAATCCTCGCACACTTTTTCTCCACGCTCTCGGGTGTGCACTCTCGCTCATACTTCCATGTGCATTCTCTCTCACACTCTGTAACACACTCTCTTGTTACACTCCCCGTCACCGCACACTCTGGCGCACACTTTTCTCTCTCAAACCCGCGCTCCGGTGCACACTTTTCTCTCACACGCGCGCCAGTCGCCCTCGTACACCGCACAATGGACCTTCCACGACCGCCCGGGTTTCGTTTCTTTCCCAAGCGTGCCAAACACATTCGCGCCATTATTTCTACTCAACTTGGGGACCACTTTTCCCGTCAGCACCTGCAAACCTTCCATTTGGTTAGCGAGCCCGACATCACGATGCAAATACAAACCTTGTGCAAATCCTATTTCCTTCTCCCGTGATATATTTTCTGTTTCTGCCATCTCTTCGGCCCCAATTGTTTCTTTAATCTCCATTATTTCTTCGACGACCACCGGCGCGCATGAATTTTCCCTGTCCAATCTGCCAAACCATTCGTAGCAGGGTGTCCTGGGGGCAGTCAGGGTATGTTTAATGTAATTTGTCGTGAGAAACTCTTGGAACTCGGTGCTGGTAAATTGGCTACCGTTATCAGTCACAAGGTGTTCCGGCAGACCAAAAACACTGAAAACATGTCGAAGGCTTTGAATAATGGTCGTGGCAGTGGTGTTCTCCAAGGGAATTATTTCTAAGTACTTTAAATAAGCATCCACCAGAACAAAAAAACCTTTTCCCTTTAAAAGGGCCCGTAAGGTCTAGATGAAGTCGTTTCCAGGGACCGGCAGGCCAAGACCACGATGCGGGCTGGCTCCCCGGCGGAGCCTTCGCATTCTCCTGACACATTACACACGATGTCATGGTGCTTTCAATATCCTTATCGATATTTGGCCACCACAGGTATCCCCTGGCCATTTGCTTCATTTTTACCATGCCTGCATGTTCAGCATGTAAATCAGTGAGTATAATCTGCCGAAGCGGTGGGAATAACCACCCAAGAGTCCCACTACAATATTGTCTTCCACAGAAAGTTCCAGCCTTTTGTTGTGATAAGGCCGAATCACAACCTCTGGATTCTCAATCCAACCATGTTTTGTGAAATTAAGTACCTTGAAGAGAACTGGACCCTTCTTTGTTACAGCCGCGACGACAGCGGCATTCACAATTTCATCATTTTTCATCAGAAGTACCTCCACAGTCACTCGTTCAGGCTTTGTAGGATGACCCGGTACGGGTTTTCTTGAGAGGAAATCCGCATAAACGTTTTTCTTGCCTGTGATGAACTGTATGGTGTGGTCGTAAGCTGCCAACAGTAAGGACCATCTCTTTATCATTGCTGATGCTAACTGTGACATGGGTTTGTGCTCGTTAAACAGAGTTATCAGAGGCTTATGATTGGTCACTAGCGTGAAATGTCTCCCCAGGAGGTATTGGCGAAACTTTGTCACTCCAAAAACTATTCCCAATGACTCCTTCTCAATCTGGAAGTAATTTTTTTCCGCGTCGTTCAGAGTTCTCGATGCGTAGGCCACCGGCTCTAACTCATCCTCTGGACTGTGTTAAAGTAGGACTGCCCCTACACCCACGGAGGACACGTCCGCCTGAAGGACCAAGCAGGCATGAGGGTTGTAATGACGTAGTACGTGAATGGAGCACAAAGCAGCTTTAATTTTTTCAAATGAGTTACCCTCAGCCTTTCCCCATTTCCATTTCACCTCCTTTTTTAGTAGCTTGTACAAAAGAGACATGATTTCGGCAAAATCTGGAACAAAACGACGAAGGAAATTTGCGAGGCCAATGAATGACTGTAATTCACCCACTTTTCGGGGACCCCTGCCTGTTGGATAACTTCAAGCTTCTGTTTTGTCGGGAATACCCCCGCAGCTGAAATAACAAATCCAACATACTCGATCTCGTCCAGCATGAGGTGGAACTTGTCACGTTTTAATGTAATTCCGTTTTCCTCCAGCCTTTTCAAAACCATGTGAAGGTTTTTAAAATGGTTGTCATCACTATCTCCCGTCACCAGGATATCATCAATGTACACGCAGCATCCGGGAAGGTATTTTAGCAAATTCTCCATGGTACGTTGAAAAACTGGAACGGCTGTGTTTACCCCAAATTAGAGCCTTCGGTACTGCTACAGGCCTCGGTGTGTATTTATCGTAGTATATTTTCTGCTCCCAGGGGCCAACTCTAATTGGTGGTAAGCTTGGGACAAATGAAGCTTCGTATACTTCTTCCCACCAACTAGTTTGTTGAACAGTTCTTCCAGCGTAGGTACTGGGTATTGTTCCAACTCGGAATATTTGTTTATGGTGCCCGAATAATCACCACAAATCCGCAACTGGCCATCTGGTTTAATGACCGGCACAATGGGTGAGGCCCATTCGGAGTACCAAACTTCCTCAATTACCGCATCCTTTTCAAGCTTGTCCAAAGCCTGGTCAACCCTTTCACGGATGGCAAACGGAACAGTTCTCGCTTTCATGAATACTGCATCATCGTCCCGCACCTTCAGCGTAACCTGTACCCCTCTCAACATTCCCAAGGCGTTGTTTTCAAACAACTTGGGGTATTGCCTGACGATGTCATCGGTGGTGATGGGAACGGCAACATTGAAAATATTTTTCCAGGTAAGGAAATTTTTTCAATAATATCTCAACCCAGTAATGAAGGTCCTGCTCCATCGACCACATGCACTGTAACAAAACCATGTTGCTCCCCAATTTGAACACACTTTTCTTTCTCACCAAAGCATTTGATGACATCACCCATGTAGCTCTTCAGGTAATATTGTAGTTGGATTCAAGGTATTGATGTCACTGGGCAGACGTTGAAAATCACGACTGTTTAGTAGAGACTAGAGTAACTGAACTTCCCGTATCAATTTCCATCGGAATCTCTGTTCCGTCGATGGAGATTTCGAGTTGGTAGTGAGTAGTGTTTTTTGAAACAGATGTAGAGTTAATATGCATTAAATGCACCGTATCCAGCTCGTCCTCTGACTCATCGCTCGAAGCTATAACTATAACATGATGGGTTTGTTTCAAAAGACATTTTGCATCTTGCTGTTTCTTCAAACACACCTTAACCAAATGGCCCTCACGTCGGCAGTATCCGCAGATGGTACGAGCATGTTTGCATGTATCAGCCAGATGTTCTGTAGAGCCACATATGTAGCAACGTTTTTCCTTTGGAAACGGTAGGGTCGTTTTTTTCCGACCGATCCTTGAAACGAGGACCACGATGCAAATCATTTTGTTTTTTTTTATGCTCGTTGTAAAGTCCACAGAGCCGACACCCAAACTCTCCATAGTTGAATTGTTTTACTTCCTTTTCAGCCGTTTCCTCAGCCACAGCCACAGCTCGTTTGAATGTTCTGTCCTCGGAAAGTAACTTTTTCCTGGTGGACTGGCTGTGTACACCTCCAACAAACTGGTACCGTAAAGCACGTGGGAGGTGGTTTCCAAAATTACAGGTGACGGCCAAAAGTTTTAGCTTGTTTGCATAGTCCGTGACATTCTGGTTTTCACTCTGGGTCGTCTGGTGAAAACGATAAGTTTCCGCCACTTCTAATACTCGCGGCTTGAAATGATTTCGTGGCATTTCACACAAGTGCTCGTACGTTTTAGCAGAAGGTATTTCCGGGAGACACAAGTCTTTCAAAGTAGTGTAACCGATCAGTGAGATCATAGTAGCCACCTTCTTCCTGTCGGCCGCTTGGATCACGGCAGCAATGGCGCCCACCTCGACTTGTCCGATGTCGTTCGCTATGAAATACGCTTCCAAGCGTTCTTTGTCTGCTTCAAAATCGTCGCCCTCGAAAGTCTCCAATGAGCCGACCGCCGTCATTGTTCGCCAGAATCCTTTACCTCCTCGCCAGTTGTAGTGTCCGTAGATTCAGTAAACAGCAACATCTTTACGAAATTTCACCAAATGGTAGAGTTCGTGGTCCAACAAAATCCTATGTATCTTGAGGTCAAAAGGAGAAAAGGTCAACATAGGCCAAAGGTCAACCCCTTTTTTTCAAATTTCTAAAATGCTCAATTTTCATCCGATTGACTTGATATCTGAATATGATTTACATATTGGCTAACTGAATTCAACCACCAACTATTTTTGAGATCAACATCGGCCAAAAGGTCGACATAGGCCAAGACGTCAACCACTTTCTTCAAATTTCTAAAATCCTCAATTTTCATCTGAATAGGATTTGTATGTCAGCTAACTGAATTCAACCACCAACTATTTTTGAGGTCAACATAGGTCACAAGGTTAACAATTTCAAATTACTAAAATCCTCAATTTTGATCTTATTGACTTGAAAACTGAATAGGATTTGCATATCAGCTTACTGAAACCAACCACCAACTATCTTTGAGGTCAACATAGGCCAAAAGGTCAACATGGGCCTAATTTCTAAAATTGTCAATTTTCATCTGATTAACTTAAACTTTGAAGACTATTTGCATGTCAGGTCACTGAATTCCACCACTAATTATTGTTGAGGTCAAAGGGATGCTCTACTGAGTGCCATTCTACTTTGTTCTGTTTTGCCAAGTGTCGCTCTGAGTGATTTTTCATTCTGTCTGTCTGTCTGTCTGTTTGTCTGTATGTCAGTCGCCTACAGGTCACAATTTTCAACCAATCTTCACGAAACTTCACCAAATTGTAGAGTTGGTCATAAGCAAGAAGCCTATTGTTTTTGGGGTCAATAAGTCAATAGGTCAACATAGGCAAAAGGTCACCAACTTTGTCAAATTTCTTAAAGCCTCAATTTACATCCGATTGACTTGATATCTGAAGAGGATTTGCATATCTGGTCACTGAATTCAACCACCAATTATATTCTGGGTCAACAATGACCAAAAGGTCAACATAGGCCAAATTTCTAAAATCCTCAATTTCCATCCGATTGACTTGAAATTTTAAGAGGTATTTTGTGATCCGTGACATTTGGTCCGATGTCTTCATCTCGACCTGGCGGGCCCTTTTAAAGGGAAAATGTGTTTGGTTCTGGTGGACACTTATTCAAAGTACTTAGAAATAATTCCCTTGGTGAACACTACTGCCACGACCATTATTAAAATACCAGGTCACTGAATTCAACCACCAATTCTTTTTTAGGTCAGCATAGGCCAACACCTTATTTTAAGGATTTCGCAAGTATTGTTCTATGCACGACATATTTCTTGTTTGTCTGTCTGTTTTTCCGCACATAATAAATATGATTTTCTCTGCAACCGTTGGTCCGATTGATAGCAAATTTTCACCATAGGTGCACCGCCTCCAGTAGAATTTTAAATTATAATTATGACATCATGGGCCACGTGCTATGGGCAGCATCTTGGAAAAACCAAAAAACTTTGCCTCTATATCTCTGAAAGGGCTGCATCGAAAAAAATTGAGACATAGCTCATTGTAAAGAACCCTCTATGGGGAATAACATATGTTATTGATGATGCCATAGGTTCCTCCATTATGTCATAATTCGACAAGTACAAAACTTCATCCAATCAAGAGGAAATTACTTGAGTGTCATCTATGGAGAAATTTATGGAGGAAAAAAAAAATGATGACGTCATTGGTGACTTGGTACGGCCGCCATATTTGCTTTAATACCAAAGCCTTAAAAACCACGAACAACATGTTCTGGCGAGGGTCTGCAATCCCTGATTGCTCTTTCTTGTTCATTATTGGATTTCTCATTGTGCATTGCATTCTCCCCTGGTCATCCATTTTTTCTGAGATTGGCAATCTGTGACTTGTTTGATAAAAACTAGCCGTGCTTACCTGTCACTTCGCTGGCGGGATTAATCAAGACAGCATTTTGTACTTCACAAACACATTGCATGTCTATCTCTGAGTGTCAATGAGTATGTAAAATAAAGTAAAACATGTGAAAAAGGATCTTGACACGTAATTATTGTTGTAGTGACTGTGGTTGTTGTTTTTGTGCTCCTTTCGTGTACTTTTATATATTTTTCTATTACATCGAGAAGTATTACGGTATTTCCTTTTGTGTGCTCCTCTGGTGTGCTTGTAAAGCGCTCCTGCCATGGTAGAATGATAAATGTTGCCGTTGGAACCATGACATTAAAACTTGAGTTCTCACATCTTTCGCAAACTCAGAAATACGAGCTTTTAAAACAGGAATCCTTATGATTAAACGGATACACAAATGTTTGTTCCAAGTAAATGTATGATTAGCTTTCCAAAGGTACCATTTTTATTAATCTACGATAGCATAATAATGGTAACCCCAGCTTTGAAGGTCGAGCATCAACTGCACGGCAATGAAAATGTTTTTGGCAACTCTAACGTGTCCATGTGTTATGCTTTAAGACTGATATGTCCAGTCTCCATCGTTGTCACACTCACCCTTTGTTCTCTTGCATCGCACACTCCATGTCACCCCAAAACTGATACACACGAGTGTTGCAAGTGACAGCAAAACTGTCGGCTCATGTCGAATCTCAACAAAAAAGAAAGAAACACTTTTATAGGGTATGTACATCTTGGAGTAATCATTGATTTCAGACAGAGTAACTATTTATTAACCAAAGAATCACGATTGACCCTGGAGAAAGTAAACGGTGATCAAGGTATGGAGGGAGTAGTCAATCATTTCTTCATTTTTATGCAGCACGAGGCTGCGGGGTAGCATTTTTTCATCTGATTGACTTGAAATTTGAATAAGATCTTCATATCAGCTAACTCAATTCAACCCTCAACTATTTTTGAGATCAGCATAGGCCAAAAGGTCAACATAGGCCAAAAGGTCACCATAGGCCAGATTTCTAAAAGTCAATTTTCATCCGATTAACTTAAAATTTGAAGACGATTTACATATCAGGTCACTGAATTCAACCATCAATTATTTTTGGGGTCAAAAGGATGCTCTACTGAGTACCATTCAACTTTGTTCTCTTTTGCCAAGTGTCGCTCTCTATCGCTATATCGGCGCTATATCGCTTAAGGGAACTCATCTATCTATAATTCCAGCAATCTCTGTGTGTCTGTGTGTCTGTGTGTCTGTGTGTCTGTGTGTGTGTTTGTCTGTGACCGCTGTTTCTCGACAACCACGGGTCCGATATACTTTAAACTTGCCAGGTATATTGCTGGGGACCCGAGGATGTGCCTTTTCAAGGTTTCATATTAATCGGACAATTACTTACCGAGCTATGTCCAAAAAACGCTTCAACCAATCAGAGAGCAGCGAGCTATCACGTGTGCCGAACGTGGCGATCAGACTCTACCTCGGACGGCACATTTGAGAGCGTATTCATTTATTTCACGTTGGAAAACTATGTTGCCGTTAAACTATGTTTTAAAACGAATTCAAACTGCGATTAAATTAAAACGATTCATCGTAACTGCGACGATTTGCGAACTTCCGGACAGTGAAGACTTCACTTCCGGCAGCCAATCACAGAACGCTTTGTTGCGTAGGCGTGGCCGATGTGAGAACGAGCGGAGCTGAGCGCGTTACGAGCTGACCGCCATTACGGTACGGTTCGTAATTCGATTTCTTCCGGAGAAAATAATAATTTCTCGATTTCATATGCGCATTATTTCTCCCAATTCAGTCAGAGCGAAGGGCGGAAGCGAAGAGCGTTGTTTTTTTTGTTTACGGGCGTACGGGCGGGGTAGAGCGTACGGGTAGCGTTTTTTTTTTTTTTGGCAAGGAACGGGCACCCACGTACGGGCAATGCCCTAGTCTATCTATAATTCCAGTAATCTCTGTTTGTACGTTTGTCTGTGACCGCTGTTTCTCGACAACCACGGGTCCGATATACTTGAAACTTGCCAGGTATATTGCTGGGGACCCGAGGATGTGCCTTTTCAAGGTTTCATATTAATCGGACAATTACTTACCGAGCTATGTCCAAAAAACGATTCAACCAATCAGAGAGCAGCGAACTATCGCGTGTGCCGAACGTGGCGGACACACTCTGCCTCGGATGGCACATTTGAGAGCGTATTCATTTATTTCACGTTTGCAAACTATGTTGGCGTTAAACTATGTTTTAAAACTAATAAAAACGAATTTGCGATTCATTCGCTTTCCTGCGCGTTTGTGCACGCGATGGCGATTTCTTTACCAAACTCCGGAAGCCGTTCGCTTTGGACCAAACCATTTCATGTAAATAGAGGGGGGGGGGGGGGGGGATTGTCACCACTCGCAAGCCGTTCGCTTTGGACCAAACCATTTCATGTAAATAGAGGGGGGGGATATAATTTTAGATATATATATAGTACGGGCATGCCCTAGTTATTACAATTGCAGTAATAAAACTATAAGAACACTCGGTAGCGAGCATAACTCCAAGAGGCTGAATAGTTTATGTTTTGTATCCTAATGATAGGCCGGATCTAGATTCGGACCTGAACCAAAATCGAATCGGCTTGTTCTCGTCACCGAACCATGTCATAACTTGTCCACAACTTTTGAAATATCCTGCTGCATATCGTTTTTGGCCCTATCTCTGAATGGTGAAGAATCACTTAAAACAATTCTTGTATCCAGATCCAGATCTTCAGCAAAATTTAAACAATTCGTTCTTGTCAGACACCCAACGTGTCCACCAAATCTGTCCACAACGTTTTTAGATATTCCGCTCACAGACAAACAGACACACAGGCAAACAGACAGACAGGGGTGAAAACATAACCACCGTCCACCTTTGGTGGCAGATGTAGCTAGAGTTCATAGAACACGTGCTATATTGACAAACAAGGACATGGGTGGGGTCTACGAGCGGCAGATTAGATTGGTCGTGATGAAATAAAATGTCATGATATTTTGTCCAAGTACTGCTAAACGGAAGGGGGTTGAAAGTGTCAAAAAGGCGATTTGTGTTCCAGTGTTCAAGTACATAATTCAATTGAAATGAAATAAAGATTTTAAAGGTTGTAGAAAAAAATGCCGGAATTTTACCGCTGTTCATGCAGCGTCTTTTACGCTACCTTATTTAACACACTACATTAATATTTTTGCCTGTTATTTGTGTCCTTTATGATGTCCTTAAAACACTAAGTTTCCTGTTTGGAATTATGTTCAATTTTGTTGGACCACCAGACAGACAGACAGACAGATTAAAACAAGTAAACGAAAAAACATGTTTTAGGGCTACAAGCCTTTAAAAAATTTTTAAAACCTATTTGTTTTTTAATTACAATTATTATTTTTTTAAATTACATTTTTATCGATGAAATTGTACCAGAAAAATGGACCGTCGGCCAAATTTCAGCTCTCTAGGATGTATGGTACCTAGAAAACGAATGGCTCAAAGATTTGAAACCGGACAAACCAACAAAGTTCAGATGAAGTTAAATAAAAGTGTGTAAAAAAAAAGAAGATCTCACTCCTCCCTGCTCATGCATGATCGTGCCAAATTCATAGCCAAACTACAGGTTTGTTTTATGATCAATGTTCAAAATATGACATTCAATTGAAATTAAGTTGTTCCTCAATCATAAGTTGACGTTTGTAGACACACAGACAGACACACAGAGTGGTAGTGTTTGTTTGTAGTGCGGTTATCCGGTGTGTAACTGTTAAGGTGAGGACTATAAAAAATTCTAAATTTTTAATCTAAATTCTAAATATCACGATTCAATTAAAAATACAAGTTTCAATAAAAGCAAACCATATTACCATAATTAACCAAGTTTCCCAAACTGAATGCTAAACATCTAAAGTCACATACAGAAAATTTTATTAAAACGTCAATACTGTTTACATCAGTGGTCCAAAAAAATCGTTTTCAATAAAAATGTCAAAAGTAACAGGACATAGTTTGTCATCTGGCATCACTCATTGCCAACATCACCAATGTTGAAATTTGCCAAGTGAACATCCATAATGGAAAGTTTAAATATCTGTGCAACAATATGGTTCAAATATTCACTGGCGAACTGACAGCAGACATGTGGTTGTGACATCCAGTGGTTTCTCGATGCAAAGTTTATTAACACGCACCATAGCAGCAGAACATTCTATATTTGAGAACATACACTGTAATGTTTTGACACACGTGTAAGTTTTATGTTCCTTCCCATGACGAGGAAAATTTTTTAAATCAAAACAACCCAACATCCTCCACATGTTTCTGGATTGTAAAGAGAAAACAAATGAGCTTCGGTTGACAGAAGATTATATTTTCCAGACAACTTTGAAAGCCATGTATTGTATTTTCACAACTCAATCATAATATGGCAAAATTAAAAGTCACCAACTCATCCATCTTGAGTCACTCCTGGCATTCCCTTCTCAAGGCTACGGTCTCCACTACCTGCCGTAGCCACACGACCACCACCGAGGCATGGAGGGCTTCGTCCGATGGGTCCACCACCCGACCACTCATCTGGGGTTCGAGCTTCGATGGCCAGGGCATGAACGCCAGCACTTAACTCGTCACTTAGGACCTCATAAACCCTGCGATGCCTGGCTACACCTCGTTCACCCCCAAACAGAGAGGACACAACCAGAACACGGAAATGAGTCTCTGAGCCTTTAGGAACTGCATGGGTTGAGCTTTCATTTATTACCTGCAGGAGGATTATAAAAAGAGAGGTTTTGTGGGTGCAAGAAAGAGGACGAGATTAAAGTGGAAGTAAGTGGACAGGGAACGAATACAGCCAAAAGCGGTGGTATTGGAAGTAAAATAATAACGAGTGCAATGGGGGCAACATCAGAATAATCACCTCAAGATGGTGTGGCTTCAACATGTGAGTGAGTTTGTCACGGATCCTCGTTTCAACTGGTCTGGCCACAGCTCGCAAGCTGCTTGGACCCATTCTCGCTGAGTAGATGGGAAGGAAGGATGGTTGGTGGGATGTGGAGATTTACAAAGAAATCAAGGACACATCAAGGAGTCATGTAAAATGGTGGAAATGTGAAGAGATCACCATTCATTCATGTTTTGGGTGTGAAAATGCATCTGATTGGAGGGGTGAAGTTGAATGAAAAAATGAATGAATGATCGTTTTAAGGCCATTTTCCCCGCTAGGGCGGGGGTGAAGTTATTGTATCAAAAATGTAATAATCTTTTCGGATGCCAGACAAATCAAAAATCAATTGAGTTTCGCAAAAAGGCTTTGTTGTGAATTGATCATTCGTACACAGGCATGATGCCATTAATAGGGCATTTTACATTGAAGACAACACACAACAGGCATTTTAAGGCCATTTTCCCTGCTAGAGCGGGGGTTAGCCTTGCGGTCCCCATGACAATCTTCTCCATTTTGCCCTATTTTCTGCATCTCTCATTGTTAACCCCCTTGCCCACATTTCTTCTTGCACCATCTTTAGCCAAGTCTTTCTCGGTCTTCCCCGTCCTCTACTTCCTTCTACATTCATTTCCATCACTCTTCTCAACCAGTCACTTTCATCCTTCCTCAACACATGACCAAACCATCTCAACCTGTTCCTCTTCACAGCATCAATCACAGGCTCTATTCCCATCATCTTTCGCAATTCATCATTTGTCTTCCTCTCTCTCAACGATACTCCGCACATCCACCGAACCATTCGCATTTCCACCCTTTCCAGCCTTCGTTGCTGCTCTCCATTCATGACTCATGTCTCGCTCCCATAAATCATAACACTTCTCACACATGCAGCATACACCTTTCCCTTCAGCTTCAATGACACTCCCCTCCTCATCAGCACGCCACTCAGTTCCCGAAACTTCTTCCATGCACATCTCACTCTAGCAACCGTTGCCGAGTCTGATCCACCTTCTCCATTCAGCATGTCTCCGAGGTAGCAAAATGTTTTCACACTTTTCAGCTTCACGCCGTCTCCAAGATCCAACTCAACATTTCCTCCATCTGCAGCTCCCTCTGTGCACACCTTACATTTGAATGTAGCTGCCACACTGGTTAATGACCCTCTCAGACCACTACATTTTTGATGAACCCACTCAGCGCACATTGTACATTGAATGGAGTTCATTCCGACACCCTTCCTGCACACAGCACATGGCCACTTCCCAGTTCTTTCCACCTCACCAGTCACCACATGTTTTACCACTTGCCATCACCTTCGTCTTTTCTATATTCACCTTCAGACCTTTTCTCTCCATACATTCCTTCCACTTGTTCAACTTTTCCTTCAGTCCATCCATACTTTCCGCAATCAACACCACATCATCTGCATACAACAACTCCCACGGTAAACCCTCCTTTACGTTCTGAGCCAGCACCTCCATCACAGCTACAAATAGTAGTGGACTTAGTACCGACCCCTGATGCACTCCCACCTTCACCTCAAACTCACCACTGTTCCCGTCCTTCGTCCTTACAGCTGTGCGCGCTCTTTTGTACATTGCCATCACTACTCTGATCAACCATTCCTCCACTTCTAACTTCCTCAATGCCCATGTCAATACTTCGCGTGGAACCCTATCGAATGCTGTCTCCAGATCAACAAACCCAAGAAACAACTTCTTCCTCTTCTCCATGTACGTGTCCTGCAACTGCCTCACAATAAAGAGCGCGTCTGTCGTTCCTCTTCCTGGCATAAATCCAAACTGCATTTCGTCGATCTTCACCTTCTTCCTTATCCTCCTCTCCAACACCCTTTCCAATACCTTCATTCCATGCTCCAATAACTTTATCGCTCGGTACGAGCCACACTCCAGAGGGTCACCTTTCCCCTTGTATAGAGGGACAAGGGTACTCAGTTCCCAATCCACTGGAATGCAGCCTTCTTTCACCACCAGATTGCAGATCTCTGTCATTCTCTTCACACCCCAACTTCCTGCTGCCTTCAACATATCTCCCACAACTCCCGTCGGCCCTCCCGCTTCTGCATTTTACATTGAAGAGATTTTATCATACCATGTGTCCAAAACAGGGAAGTATTAAATAAACAAGACCAAAAGTCTAACAACGGCATAGCCGGGCTTGTAAAATATTATAAACCACAAGCACATATGATTAGTTTTTGAAACAGTCGCTAATGGTGTTTACAACATTAAACAAATAAATTTGGAGGAATCTCGACATTCATGAGAGAAGTTTTACTTGCAGAACTGAGCGAAGATCGACTGTAATTTATATACCCCACAAGGGTTGGAGGTGTGCTCATTTCCCAAGCAGCTAGCTAGTGCTTGCCAAGCCAGCCGTTCCTTAACGGTATTGAATGGAGTGCTTGCTCGAATGCTCAAACAACTTGGCGATCTCTCCACAATAAACTTGGTAAATGAACACACACCCAATGTTCTTGAGACCAGACCATAGATCGACTGTAATCTATGTACCCCAAAGAGGAATGCCCCTTCCTGCAGCTCCTGTAGTGAGCGGGTGCACTAGTAAATTAAAATGTCGGTCGGTGGACCCAGCCGTCATAATGACATCATAGATGTAATGACGTAACGGACACAAAACTGCCGCTACTTTAATATGTAGAAAATGACATTTTATAACTTCCAGTACGTTTGCAGTCACTACGAAGGGATTGGTGTTACGATTACATTTACTATAATATTAACGTTTTATTTCGAAAATGATATTACCATTAAAAAACTGAGGCTAATTCCTTACTTCTGCGATTATTAATATTACTGCCGAACACCGCTTATCACCGATTCATGAACCATACACCGCTTCAATCCATTAACTTTGTATTCATGACATTGGAATTAAAGTGCTATGGTTATATTTACTATATTATTATTATTATTATTATTATTACGAAAATGATACTACTGGAAGGATACACTACTATATTAAAAAGCTGGGCTTAATTTGTCCGAAGCAGTCCGAAGGTGAGGCATGAAGCCGAAGGCCTTTCCGTACCGTTTTGTTGGAAGAGACGTAACATTTATGCTTTCGATATTTGATGGTCATTTTAACAATCGGTTTGTTTGTGTTTCACACTGAATGAAAAACGTAAAGGTAGTGCATGGCGATTGTGATATATGACAGGTTCGAAAATATGTTCGGCATATAAATTAAAATGCCGGTGTGTGGAGAGTCAGCCGCCGTAATGACATCAGACGTCATCACATCACCCTGTCATGTGACCAAATCCTCAGCTCCGATTGGTATACCTTTGAGTGGACATACATACATACATACATACATACATACATACATACAAACACTGTTCTA
Organism: Myxine glutinosa; assembly: GCF_964187855.1. Lineage (NCBI taxonomy): Eukaryota > Metazoa > Chordata > Myxini > Myxiniformes > Myxinidae > Myxine > Myxine glutinosa. The sequence continues at coordinate 197,330,337 of NC_136261.1, read as the reverse complement.
GATGGCTTTGCCCGATGGGTTACGCCATAAAAAATTAATGTTTATTTTGACTGCACGAAAAAAAAATATGAGAGAAATCTCACTCACTCTCTCTCTCCGAAAAGACCGTATGGCAAACCCTCGTATCTACTTTCTTAACATTCCCTTTGAGGAAGTTCAGTCAATCAAACTCCTGGGTTTTATTATCGACCAGGATCTTTCTTGGGCAAACTACATTTCAAAGTTGGCCCTCTCAAGCCAGCCACTGACTGGGCATCCTCTGTGGTACAACATCCTTTCTTGGCACACCTGAACTCGCCCACCTACAAGGCTTTCATCCATAGCTTGATGAAGTATTGCTCTCCTCTCTGGCTCCCTTCCATCACATCTTACTCAGCGTGACGCTGTGAAAAACAAGGCCTTCAAGATCATTGGAATCTCCTGCGATGACGCCGAGTCTATGAGCCTATCACTTCACCCAATCCATAATCATGATCCCAATCCAAAAACATAACCCCCTCCTCCCCCAATCCCTCCTCTTTCCAAATTTCCAGTTTTCCCTTCTTGGAGTTTCCCTCTGTATCCATCTTGTCCATTCCCTGCATCCTCTACAGCCCCCTATTTCTCTCCACACCTTGTTTGTCCAAGTCTCCCTCTATCTTGGCCTTCAACTCTGCTGCTGGTTCCCCCCTCCTCCATCTGTCTCTCTCTACTGCTCCTTTTGAGCTGTTAAATCCTGATCTGTTCAGTGTACTAGTACTAGCTCTCTTCCACGAGCCTCGACTATGTATACAAAAGATATATTTATATTATGGCCAAAACACACACACACCTCCAGAAGGACCAAACCACCTTGTCGCAACGCAACAACATCTACATAGTCAACAACATCTACCGGTATTCTCTTAACTCATCAACTCAACACAATCATCAACCACACGCCAAACATAGTATCACGTGATCAGTTCCATCGCGTTCCACTGACTTTTACCAGGTGACTCGACGCAGGAAAATAAGGTTCGCCTGAAACAGGAAATTCGTTCCGTTCACGGAACACCACATTCTTTGACTCGCATATCCATTATCTCTGGCACAAAGTTGACTCGTTTTAGTGTATAGTGAATGTTTTACTACACGATGTTTTTGTAATTTATTTCATTTTCGCTAATAGTTGTTTTAGCGGCCTGTTGACAGTTTATTTATAATAGGCGGTGTATAAATGCGTATTTCCTTAACATCGTCTGTTATTAGAATATCTATTGACTTTGAATAGGGGTGCACGTGCACCAAATCAGCACACTGAACCGAAATTACAATTGCCATTTTTTTGACAATCTGCAAACAAATGACTGTTTTATACAATAAAAGTGCTATTTTAACCAAATATGTTAATCGTATCAATCACAAGTAAAATAATTGTAATTATTCAGTTATTTTATACTTAGCTGTGATTCGTGCAGCGAACAGCGGCACAATTCTGTCCGCTGGTATACATAATTACCCTCATTCTAGTACGCCTTACACCGTCAAGAGTTTAAGCACAGCTCAGAATTTGTGAACTGCTGTTCAATGTACATTTCCGATGGAGTGTGGCATAGGCACAGCAATGAAGGCAACACGATGGTGTGGAATTGAAACGAAATTTAATAGCGAACAAAAACGTAGTGGCATGGAAGTGTTTCAATGTGGAGGAGTTCCGCTGAAACCGCTAAACACACCAACCAAGATGGTGATCCTTTACGTCCTCCCCGCCACAAGGTGTCAAAAACTGCGTTCAAAAACTTACAAAAAAACAGTAAAATTTGTATGCAGCACGACCACTGAACTATAACACTACGTGGAACGGACAGTCTGCGAACACACACACAAAAGGCCCATAGGCAGTGAGTTTTACATGAAGCCACGGGATCGCAATGCATTATGGGATTTAGTCACGCAAAAAGCGTATTGCTTTTGTATCGCTGTGATTGAACGACGTACACATCTTGCAAGATTTATATAGAGATTTCTTTCATAATTGCACATTTGTTCTTAGTTGTTTCACTTCGGTGACATGATACTAGAGTAAAACAGAATGCCATCCTGTTCTGCAATCAACTGCACGAATCGAGATGTTCGTGAAAATCGCGAGAAAGGGTTGACATTTCACAGGTAAGGAAACGCCAATTTTTTTCCATTTTTTTCCCTTGTCACCCTTTTGTCACTTACATGTAATCACTTTTTTTTTCAGGTTTCCACGATGCAACCCAGATCGGTTGAGGCAATGGCTGATAAACATGCGGAGGGACAGATGGATGCCAACAGCCAGGTCTGTGCTATGCTCCAAGCACTTCACAGCACAAAGCTTCCACACGTTTGGACTGCGTGTAAAGCTCCGTGATTCTGCTGTGCCAACAATATTTGACCTCCCTCGTCATCTCCAAAAGGTATGTTGTATTCACATCTGTACATTTAAATCCAAGTTGCTCTGAGTGTACACTGTTCTATTATTAATAATTATATCAAACTTAGACTAAGAAATACAGGTAGAGTACATTGTGACATGTACAGTATATATGTCACATGTGATTCCATCTTTGATATTGTGTGTCTTGATCAGGTTTTGAGGTACTAAGACAATCCTTCACATCAGAAATAATTGATGCAATTGGTGAGGTGTAAAACAAAATTAAATTTCATAATGAATTTTAGTAACACTTTGGAATAAAGCCATTGTTTAAGGGATGACAATTTTCACCAAAAGAGGCACCTGTCATTAGACGGCTGCAATAAAATAGTTTTAAAGAATTTATCTTTATATCTGATGACATTGTCTATTTGATTGTCTTAGTCTCTTAGACAACTAATGTATTGAAAGAGATCACATTTTGGGAACATTTATGTTACCTGCTAATGCACACTGGCAGAAATTCTGATTTTGTTTGTGTGCACACAAATGGGCAACCAATGTAAGACCTTCTGGTACTTTGTGATTAAAATACTAATTTATGAAATTTACTAGTTCCTATAGTGATTACAGCAATTTTAATTATTAGCTTCTGCAATGTACATCACTGTTTGCATGGAATTACCCTTTGAAATTTTGTTTTTTGTTTTTTGTTTCAGAAAGTGAACAACCGGAAATGCCCAGCAGTCCGCATTTCTACACCACCTTTAAGGGAACCAGATCTTCATTCTTGCCCATTGCCACAGCAAAATGCCCCTGTTGACCCGCTGGCTGAGCACAATTATGCTACAATGGACTCTCCGAGGAAATTGAAGCACAAGTTAGATAAGTCCATAGAGAGACTGGAAATATGTCAAAAGAAAATGAAAGTAGTGCATCAACGAACACGCCGTTTTAAGTCCTGACTTTGCTTCTTGGTCTTTAAAAAAATTTCGATTTACATGTTTTTGATTTGAACTTTTAATAATGTTTTGAATAAATGTTTTTAACAATTGTTCTTTGAAGCTCTTCGTACTGTATGGGTGAGGGTACTATGACGTCAGCCTAACGTCAGGCAAATGTTGGATGGGAGCATTGGCCCACCGTTGGGCAAACGCCCCCTACAACGTCTGATTAACGTTGAGCAAACTCCCCCTACAACGTCTGATTAACGTTGGGCAAACGCCCCCTACAACGTCTGATTAACGTTGGGCAAACGGTGGGACAACACTCCCTACAACGTCTGATTAACGTTGGCCGAATGGTGGGACAGCACTACCTACAACGTCTGATTAACGTTGGGCAAACGTCCCCTACAACGTCTGATTAACGTTGGCCCAACGGTGGGACAGCACTCCCTACAACGTCTGATTAACGTTGGCCCAACGGTGGGACAGCACTACCTACAACGTCTGATTAACGTTGGGCAAACGTCCCCTACAACGTCTGATTAACGTTGGGACAACACTCCCTACAACGTCTGATTAACGTTGGCCCAACGGTGGGACAGCACTCCCTACAACGTCTGATTAACGTTGGGCAAACGTCCCCTACAACGTCTGATTAACGTTGGGCAAACGTCCCCTACAACATCTGATTAACGTTGGGCAAACGTCCCCTACAACGTCTGATTAACGTTGGGCAAACGTCCCCTACAACGTCGGATTAACGTTGGGCAAACGTCCCCTACAACATTTGATTAACGTTGGGCAAACGTCCCCTACAACGTCTGATTAACGTTGGCCCAACGGTGGGACAGCAATCCCAGAACGTCTGATTAACGTTGGTCCAACGGTGGGAAAGCACTCCCTTCCAATGTCAACCCACTGTTGGGACGGGGGAAAATTACGTCGGCCCAACCTTTTTTTTGACGTTGGCCCAACGACAGGGATGACGTTGGCCCAACGACAGGGATGACGTTGGCCCAACGACGGGGATTGACGTTGGCCCAACGACAGCCCAACATTGGAACAGTACTCCTTTCCAACGTCTGATTAACATTGGGCCAACACTTCATTCCAACGTGTGACCAACGTCTGTCTGACGTTGGTCTAACGTTGTGCCACCCTCTCTTCAAAGGTCGGCCCCCATATAGTCGCCCATATACATATAGTCGCCATAACCCTCATAGTTATGGAATCACAAGTTGTCACGCTTGCTGGACTTGACAAATTGGTTCCATCGGCAGTGAATCGGCAGTGGTGGACGAGTTGGTTTGGTGACAAGAACAAGCCAATTATTAGATTTTGGTTCAGGTCCGAATCCAGATCCGGCCTATCATTGGGATACAAAACGTAAACTGTTCACCAGGTGGAGGTAGGTGCTCTACCGAGTGCCGTTCTAGTTTTTGGATGCAGTTCTTGTAATTATGTGTTACAAGGCATATTTCAAAAAATCATTAAATCAGAAATACGCGTCATATTTTCATTTGGCCGATTCTTCTTCATCTGAATGCCGCTCATCTGTATGCAGGTAGCATCATTGGTTGAGGACGCGGCTGTGACTACCTTTCCGGGATGACAATTCCATCTATTAATTAATGACTTTCTGTGTGAAATACCTGCCTTGTTACCATGCCAACGCTCATATTTACTCCAAAGCGATTTCACCCCTGGTCCTGTCACTGCGCACCTTTCCGACGTTCCATTTATATCTCTTTTACCCTTCATACACTACTCTCTGTAGCCGCTGCTAACACAATCAATTCGTTTGGGGACGTTGTTGTCACAAGAGCAACTAGAACGCCACTCAGTAGAGCGCATACTCCCGCCGTGGGTCAAGTTGGAATAGTACGATTTCACAAAAGTTTGAGGGAGTAGTTCAGTGACAACACAAGACAGACACTGCACAGATATATATTTAGAATATATAGAAGATAATGTAAAAAAAAAAACAAGGCAATTTCACTTACATTTTCGGATTCAGCGTTCAATTCTATATAAGTGAGTGTATTTTGAGGCATGTGTGACTTCAAATAAAATTGTAAGCCAGGAAAACGTTCGTTTCATTCCTTAGGGATACAACATGTAAAACTAGCCCAAACGTCAAAACAAAACTCGCTCATTTTAAGTCGTACAAGCTAATGCGACCACTCATTCTTCTGGGAAGAATCCCGTGCACATGCTTGTCACACTTATAAGTCACCTAAGTCTTTATAAGTTCATCAAATACTGACACCGCGATTGACATTCGCTGAGGTAAATGTTGATATCTCTTCTGAGGTAAAAAAAAATAAAAAATAGTTTTAAAGCATTATACGTATCAAACGATACATTTTATGAAACGCGGAAACCGAATACACACTTTGATGGTTTAAAAACGATAGAATATGTCTTTATTAGAAAAAAAATGAATATTGAAGACGACGCTGCTAAAACAAAATACACCGCTCTAACGCAGAACCACGAGTTTAAACTACATTTACAACAAAAAACTATTTTCATATCACAATGTTAAATATAGAATATATAGAAGATAATGTTAAAAAAAAATGAGACCTATCTTCCAATGGTAAAAAATCCTTCAAAAAATTCCTGGATCCGGAATAATATCCTGAGCTTCACCAAAAACTAATCAATTCTTCCTTATCCCAAGGGCAATCATCCCACCAACTTTCATCCAAATCCATTCAGAACTTTTCCAGATATCTTGTTCACGAACACACACACACACACACACACACACACACAAACACAAACACACACACACACACACACACACACACACGATCGAATGCGTTACTCCCGCCTGAAAACGAGGGCACTGACAGCATGAAGACTGCCATGTTGTTAAGCGGTACCGAGCCTTCCGTTCCGTTAGAGAGGTTGCTTGGTGTGGGGTGGAACATGTGAATGGGGAGCGGACAGGGAGAGGAGCGTAATCCGTAATTTTTCACAGTACAGTATATGTGTAGTGTAGCGCCATCTGGTAGTGGTGGCAGGGGGCGATACTATTGCAATACCCTACTTTTTCTTTACCTCATCGTGAGAGGAGACGGAACACGGTTTGAACTGGGTTTGTGAAAGGGATTATTGGAAATAAAGAATAATATCGACGAAAAACAATATGCAAGGAAAATATTTTCACTTTCATGTATTTTCCTGTCTTTATTTGTCATATTTTTTTCTCGTTTTCTTCAAGCTCGCAGTTTAATAGGAAGTCGTAGGCGGTGTAATTAGCTGCAGGTGCTGCTGCTTGTTTTAATTTTTTTCCGGAGGGAGAAGGTTCTTCCGTTTCTTCGACATTTTTTTCTGTGGAGTCAAAATGGAATTATTTTCCTCGTGAATTTCCTCAAACGTTGACAAAATGAAATTGCGTGAGGAAGTTGGGTGTCATCTCACAACAATTCTCCGCACCCCCATGTTATCCCCCTTCAGTCCCCTCCCCTCCCCGCTCAGCATTTCACTCAACCACCGGCGAGATCTGGTGGCGCATTATTTCTGCACACCGACTTGTATCTATCACTATCGTTGCAAAGAATTCTAGTAAACGGTTGATTCCGCCTCTCCCTCGTTTAGACAACGCCTTGTAGAGACTGCACTACAGGTAAGAGTGTTAGCTTCTGTACGTTATATTTTTCTCTTCATCACATCCGGGTTTTCCTCGCACCCCGCTCTTTTTCTCTTTTCTCTCACTCTCCTTCCTGTCACGTTTGTTTTGCGTACAAACGGAATTCATGAGGTAAATCACGAGTAAAATAAATAAAAGGTCGAGTGTAGGTTTATAATTAAACCATAATTATCTGCTGTTGGGTTTAACACTGCTGGTGCTCGTGCTTCGGTCTCGAATTCTGCATTGCATCATGTACGTAATATAAATATAATAAGCGTTAACACCGTTCGGTATCGCGGACGTGGTCACGCGCCTGCTCTGTCACTGATCCGCGCGGTTCCGGTGTCGCTCGCCCCTGGTGGTGGATATGGCTCTGGTGGTGGATATGGCTCCTGGTGGTGGATATGGCTCTGGTGGTGGATATGGCTCCTGGTGGTGGATATGGCTCCTGGTGGTGGATATGGCTCCTGGTGGTGGATATGGCTCCTGGTGGTGGATATGGCTCCTGGTGGTGGATATGGTTCATGGTGGTGGATATGGCTCCTGGTGGTGGATATGGCTCCTGGTGGTGGATATGGCTCCTGGTGGTGGATATGGCTCCTGGTGGTGGATATGGCTCCTGGTGGTGGATATGGCTCCTGGTGGTGGATATGGCTCCTGGTGGTGGATATGGCTCCTGGTGGTGGATATGGCTCCTGGTGGTGGATATGGCTCCTGGTGGTGGATATGGCTCCTGGTGGTGGATATGGCTCCTGGTGGTGGATATGGCTCCTGGTGGTGGATATGGCTCCTGGTGGTGGATATGGCTCCTGGTGGTGGATATGGCTCCTGGTGGTGGATATGGCTCCTGGTGGTGGATATGGCTCCTGGTGGTGGATATGGCTCCTGGTGGTGGATATGGCTCCTGGTGGTGGATATGGCTCCTGGTGGTGGATATGGCTCCTGGTGGTGGATATGGCTCCTGGTGGTGGATATGGCTCCTGGTGGTGGATATGGCTCCTGGTGGTGGATATGGCTCCTGGTGGTGGATATGGCTCCTGGTGGTGGATATGGCTCCTGGTGGTGGATATGGCTCCTGGTGGTGGATATGGCTCCTGGTGGTGGATATGGCTCCTGGTGGTGGATATGGCTCCTGGTGGTGGATATGGCTCCTGGTGGTGGATATGGCTCCTGGTGGTGGATATGGCTCCTGGTGGTGGATATGGCTCTTGGTGGTGGATATGGCTCTTGGTGGTGGATATGGCTCTTGGTGGTGGATATGGCTCTTGGTGGTGGTGGATATGGCTCTTGGTGGTGGTGGATATGGCTCTTGGTGGTGGTGGATATGGCTCTTGGTGGTGGATATGGCTCTTGGTGGTGGTGGATATGGCTCTTGGTGGTGGATATGGCTCTTGGTGGTGGATATGGCTCTTGGTGGTGGATATGGCTCTTGGTGGTGTATATGGCTCTTGGTGGTGGATATGGCTCTTGGTGGTGGATATGGCTCTTGGTGGTGGATATGGCTCTTGGTGGTGGATATGGCTCTTGGTGGTGGATAGGATATGGCTCTTGGTGGTGGATAGGATATGGCTCCTGGTGGTGGATATGGCTCCTGGTGGTGGATATGGCTCCTGGTGGTGGATGTGGCTCCTGGTGGTGGATGTGGCTCCTGGTGGTGGATGTGGCTCCTGGTGGTGGATGTGGCTCCTGGTGGTGGATGTGGTTCCTGGTGGTGGATGTGGCTGGACTGGTGGTGGATGTGGCTCCTGGTGGTGGATGTGGCTCCTGGTGGTGGATATGGATCCTGGCGGTGGCAGTTCATGGACCAAGCACCTTTTTTGCAATACACTGTAAATCAGTGATTCAAACTTTACTCGACCAAAGGTGTGTGTGTGTGTGTGTGTGTGTGTGTGTGTGTGTGTGTGTGTGTGTGTGTGTGTGTGTGTGTGTGTGTGTGTGTGTGTGTGTGTGTGTGTGTGTGTGTGTGTGTGTGTGTGTGTGTGTGTGTGTGTGTGTGTGTGTGTGTGTGTGTGTGTGTGTGTGTGTGTGTGTGTGTGTGTTCAGACCCCTTCACTTTTTTCACATTTTGTTATGTTGCAGCCTTATGCTGAAATGGTTTAAATTCATTTTTTCCCTCATCAATCTACACTCAATACCCCATAATGACAAAGAGAAAACAGGATTTTAGAAAGTTTTGCAAATTTATTAAAAAGAAAAAACTTAAATATCACATTGACATAAGTATTCAGACCCTTTGTATGACACATGAAATTTAGCTCAGGTGCCTCCCATTTCTCTTGATTATCTTTGAGATGTTTCTACACCTTGATTGGAGTCCACCTGTGGTAAATTCAATTGGACATGATTTGGAAATGCACACACCTGTCGATATAAGGTCTCACAGCTGACTGCATATCGGAACAAAAACCAAGCCATGAGGTCGAAGGAACTGCCTGCAGAGCTCAGAGACAGGATTGTGGTGAGGCACAGATCAGAGGAAGCCTAAAAAAAAAATCTCTGCTGCATTGAAGGTTCCCAAGAGCACAGTGGCCTCCATAATTCTTAAAAGGAGGACGTTTGGAACAACCAGGACTTTTCCTAGAGCTGGCCGCCCGGCCAAACGGAGCAATCGGGGGAGAAGGGCCTTGGTAAGAGAGGTGACCAAGAACCCGATGGTCACTCTGGCTGAGCTCCAGAGATCTTGTGTGGAGATGGGAGAAACTTCCAGAAGGACAACCATCACTGCAACACTCCACCGATCTGAGCTTTATGGCAGAGTGGCCAGACGGAAGCCTCTCCTCAGTGAAAGACACATGAAATCCCGCTTGGAGTTTGCAAAAAAGCACCTAAAGGACTCTCAGACTGTTAGAAACAAGATTCTGTGGTCTGATGAAGCCAAGATTGAACTGTTTGGCCTCAATTCTAAGCGTCATGTCTGGAGGAAACCAGGCAGTGCTCATCACCTGCCCAATACCATCCCAACGGTGAAGCATGGTAGTGGCAGCATCATGCTGTGAGGGTGTTTTTCAGCAGCAGGGACTGGGGGACTGGTCAGGGTTGAGGGAACAATAAACGGAGCAAAGTACAGAGATATCCTTGAGGAAAACCTGAAACAGAGCGCCCAGGACCTCAGACTGGGCCAAAGTTTCACCTTCCAACAGGGCAATGACCCTAAGCACACAGCCAAGACAATGCAGGATGGGCTTAGGGACAACTCTGTGAAGGTCATTGAGTGGCCGAGCCAGAGCCCTGACTTGAACCCAATCGAACATCTCTGGAGAGACCTGAAAATGGCTATCCACCGACGGTCCCCATTCAACCTGACAGAGCTTGAGAGAATCTGCTGAGAAGAATGGCAGAAAATCCCCAAATCCACGTGTGCAAAGCTTGTCGCGTCATACCCAAGAAGACTCGAGGCTGTAATTGCTGCCAAAGGTGCTTAATCTAAGTACTGAGTTAAGGGTCTGAATACTTATGTCAAGGTGATATTTCAGTTTTTTCTTTTTAATAAATTTGCAAAACTTTCTAAAGGCCTGTTTTGTCTTT